>NW_027099144.1:0-357666 GCF_037042795.1 Molothrus aeneus | reverse complement strand
TACTTTACCACTCTCCTGCCTTTTCCATTGTTATTATATTCGAAAAGAACGAGTTTTGGACAACTATATGTTCATTCTTGCAAAACTCTTTGCATACCTCCATGCAAGCTTTAGAACAAGAGTTTGGATGTTTTATTTACTGGCAGTGTTTGTCTTTGCAAGATATGGTGGAAAAGCTTTGTGCTGAGTGTTGAGCGACAAGACACGCAGAAGACGCAGATACGCAGCTCTCGGAAGCAAAATGCCAGTCCAAGGCTTCTTTCGACAGAAGCCGCTCTCCGGAGAACACCGCCACCGGCCCAATGCTCTGTGTGCGAAGAAGCCGCTTCTTCGCCTCTGGGAGACTCGGCGGGCGGCAGCTTCCCAAAGGCGAAGATGCAAGCCGCACCACGCAGGCACAGTGTGGGCAGCATTCAGACTTAGAGAAAACAGTACTTTACCACTCTCCTGCCATTTCCATTGTTATTATATTCGAAAAGAACGAGTTTTGGACAACTATATGTTCCTTCTTGCAAAACTCTTTGCAGACCTCCGTGCAAGCTTTAGAACAAGATTTTGGATGTTTTATTTACTGGCAGTGTTTGTCTTTGCAAGATATGGTGGAAAAGCCTTTGCTGAGTGTTGAGCGACAAGACACGCAGAAGACGCACATACGGAGCTCTTGGAAGCTAAGTGCCGGTCTACGGCTTCTTTCGGCAGAAGCCGCTCTTAGGTGCTCACCTCGACCGGCCCAATGCTCTGTGTGCGAAGAAGCCGCTTCTTCGCCTCCGGGAGACTCGGCGAGCGGCATCTTCCCAAAGGCAAAGATGCAAGCCGCACCACGCAGGCACAGTGTGGGCAGCATTCAGACTTAGAGAAAACAGTACTTTACCACTCTCTGTATTTTCCATTGTTATTATATTCGAAAAGAACGAGTTTTGGACAACTATATGTTCCTTCTTGCAAAACTCTTTGCAGACCTCCGTGCAAGCTTTAGAACATGATTTTGGATGTTTTATTTACTGGCAGTGTTTGTCTTTGCAAGATATGGTGGAAAAGCCTTTTGCTGAGTGTTGAGTGGCAAGACACGCAGAAGACGCAGATACGGAGCTCTCGGAGCTAAGTGCCGGTCCACGGCTTCTTTCGGCAGAAGCCGCTCTTAGGTGCTCACCGCGACCGGCCCAATGCTCTGTGTGCGAAGAAGCCGCTTCTTCGCCTCCGGGAGACTCGGCGAGCGGCAGCTTCCCAAAGGCGAAGATGCAAGCCGCACCACGCAGGCACAGTGTTGGCAGCATTCAGACTTAGAGAAAACAGAACTTTACCACTCTCCTGCCTTTTCCATTGTTATTATATTCGAAAAGAACGTTTTTTGGACAACTATATGTTCCTTCTTGCAAAACTCTTTGCAGACCTCCGTGCATGCTTTAGAACAAGAGTTTGAATGTTTTATTTACTGGCAGAGTTTCTCTTTGCAAGATATGGTGGAAAAGCTTTGTGCTGAGTGTTGAGCGACAAGACACGCAGAAGACGCCGATACGGAGCTCTCAGAATCTAAATGCCGCTCCACGGCTTCTTTCGACAGAAGCCGCTCTCCGGAGAACACCGCCAACGGCCCAATGCTCTGTGTGCGAAGAAGCCGCTTCTTCGCCTCTGGGAGACTCGGCGGGCGGCAGCTTCCCAAAGGCGAAGATGCAAGCCGCACCACGCAGGCACAGTGTGGGCAGCATTCAGACTTAGAGAAAACAGTACTTTACCACTCTCCTGCCTTTTCCATTGTTATTATATTCGAAAAGAACGAGTTTTGGACAACTATATGTTCCTTCTTGCAAAACTCTTTGCAGACCTCCGTGCAAGCTTTAGAACATGATTTTGGATGTTTTATTTACTGGCAGTGTTTCTCTTGGCAAGATATGGTGGAAAAGACTTTTCCTGAGTGTTGAGCGGCAAGACACGCAGAAGATGCAGATACGGAGCTCTCGGAAGCTAATAGAGGTCTACGGCTTCTTTCGGCAGAAGCCGCTCTTAGGTGCTCACCGCGACCGGCCCAATGCTCTGTGTGCGAAGAAGCCGCTTCTTTGCCTCCGGGAGACTCGGCGGGCGGCAGCTTCCCAAAGGCGAAGATGCAAGCCGCACCACGCAGGCACAGTGTGGGCAGCATTCAGACTTAGAGAAAACAGTACCTTACCACTCTCCTGCCTTTTCCATTGTTATGATATTCGAAAAGAACGAGTTTTGGACAACTATATGTTCCTTCTTGCAAACCTCTTTGCAGACCTCCGTGCAAGCTTTAGAACAAGATTTTGGATGTTTTATTTACTGGCAGTGTTTGTCTTTGCAAGATATGGTGGAAAAGCCTTTTGCTGAGTGTTGAGCGACAAGACACGCAGATGACGCAGATACAGAGCTCTTGGAAGCTAAGTGCCGGTCTACGGCTTCTTTCGGCAGAAGCCGCTCTTAGGTGCTCACCGCGACCGGCCCAATGCTCTGAGTGCGAAGAAGCCGCTTCTTCGCCTCCGGGGGACTCGGCGAGCGGCAGCTTCCCAAAGGCGAAGATGCAAGCCGCACCACGCAGGCACAGTGTGGGCAGCATTCAGACTTAGAGAAAACAGTACTTTACCACTCTCCTGCCTTTTCCATTGTTATTATATTCGAAAAGAACGAGTTTTGGACAACTATATGTTCATTCTTGCAAAACTCTTTGCATACCTCCATGCAAGCTTTAGAACAAGAGTTTGGATGTTTTATTTACTGGCAGTGTTTGTCTTTGCAAGATATGGTGGAAAAGCTTTGTGCTGAGTGTTGAGCGACAAGACACGCAGAAGACGCAGATACGCAGCTCTCGGAAGCAAAATGCCAGTCCAAGGCTTCTTTCGACAGAAGCCGCTCTCCGGAGAACACCGCCAACGGCCCAATGCTCTGTGTGCGAAGAAGCCGCTTCTTCGCCTCTGGGAGACTCGGCGGGCGGCAGCTTCCCAAAGGCGAAGATGCAAGCCGCACCACGCAGGCACAGTGTGGGCAGCATTCAGACTTAGAGAAAACAGTACTTTACCACTCTCCTGCCATTTCCATTGTTATTATATTCGAAAAGAACGAGTTTTGGACAACTATATGTTCCTTCTTGCAAAACTCTTTGCAGACCTCCGTGCAAGCTTTAGAACAAGATTTTGGATGTTTTATTTACTGGCAGTGTTTGTCTTTGCAAGATATGGTGGAAAAGCCTTTGCTGAGTGTTGAGCGACAAGACACGCAGAAGACGCACATACGGAGCTCTTGGAAGCTAAGTGCCGGTCTACGGCTTCTTTCGGCAGAAGCCGCTCTTAGGTGCTCACCTCGACCGGCCCAATGCTCTGTGTGCGAAGAAGCCGCTTCTTCGCCTCCGGGAGACTCGGCGAGCGGCATCTTCCCAAAGGCAAAGATGCAAGCCGCACCACGCAGGCACAGTGTGGGCAGCATTCAGACTTAGAGAAAACAGTACTTTACCACTCTCTGTATTTTCCATTGTTATTATATTCGAAAAGAAGGAGTTTTGGACAACTATATGTTCCTTCTTGCAAAACTCTTTGCAGACCTCCGTGCAAGCTTTAGAACATGATTTTGGATGTTTTATTTACTGGCAGTGTTTGTCTTTGCAAGATATGGTGGAAAAGCCTTTTGCTGAGTGTTGAGTGGCAAGACACGCAGAAGACGCAGATACGGAGCTCTCGGAGCTAAGTGCCGGTCCACGGCTTCTTTCGGCAGAAGCCGCTCTTAGGTGCTCACCGCGACCGGCCCAATGCTCTGTGTGCGAAGAAGCCGCTTCTTCGCCTCCGGGAGACTCGGCGAGCGGCAGCTTCCCAAAGGCGAAGATGCAAGCAGCACCACGCAGGCACAGTGTTGGCAGCATTCAGACTTAGAGAAAACAGAACTTTACCACTCTCCTGCCTTTTCCATTGTTATTATATTCGAAAAGAACGTTTTTTGGACAACTATATGTTCCTTCTTGCAAAACTCTTTGCAGACCTCCGTGCATGCTTTAGAACAAGAGTTTGAATGTTTTATTTACTGGCAGAGTTTCTCTTTGCAAGATATGGTGGAAAAGCTTTGTGCTGAGTGTTGAGCGACAAGACACGCAGAAGACGCCGATACGGAGCTCTCAGAATCTAAATGCCGCTCCACGGCTTCTTTCGACAGAAGCCGCTCTCCGGAGAACACCGCCAACGGCCCAATGCTCTGTGTGCGAAGAAGCCGCTTCTTCGCCTCTGGGAGACTCGGCGGGCGGCAGCTTCCCAAAGGCGAAGATGCAAGCCGCACCACGCAGGCACAGTGTGGGCAGCATTCAGACTTAGAGAAAACAGTACTTTACCACTCTCCTGCCTTTTCCATTGTTATTATATTCGAAAAGAACGAGTTTTGGACAACTATATGTTCCTTCTTGCAAAACTCTTTGCAGACCTCCGTGCAAGCTTTAGAACATGATTTTGGATGTTTTATTTACTGGCAGTGTTTCTCTTGGCAAGATATGGTGGAAAAGACTTTTCCTGAGTGTTGAGCGGCAAGACACGCAGAAGATGCAGATACGGAGCTCTCGGAAGCTAATACAGGTCTACGGCTTCTTTCGGCAGAAGCCGCTCTTAGGTGCTCACCGCGACCGGCCCAATGCTCTGTGTGCGAAGAAGCCGCTTCTTTGCCTCCGGGAGACTCGGCGAGCGGCAGCTTCCCAAAGGCGAAGATGCAAGCCGCACCACGCAGGCACAGTGTGGGCAGCATTCAGACTTAGAGAAAACAGTACCTTACCACTCTCCTGCCTTTTCCATTGTTATGATTTTCGAAAAGAACGAGTTTTGGACAACTATATGTTCCTTCTTGCAAACCTCTTTGCAGACCTCCGTGCAAGCTTTAGAACAAGATTTTGGATGTTTTATTTACTGGCAGTGTTTGTCTTTGCAAGATATGGTGGAAAAGCCTTTTGCTGAGTGTTGAGCGACAAGACACGCAGAAGACGCAGATACAGAGCTCTTGGAAGCTAAGTGCCGGTCTACGGCTTCTTTCGGCAGAAGCCGCTCTTAGGTGCTCACCGCGACCGGCCCAATGCTCTGAGTGCGAAGAAGCCGCTTCTTCGCCTCCGGGAGACTCGGCGAGCGGCAGCTTCCCAAAGGCGAAGATGCAAGCCGCACCACGCAGGCACAGTGTGGGCAGCATTCAGACTTAGAGAAAACAGTACTTTACCACTCTCCTGCCTTTTCCATTGTTATTATATTCGAAAAGAACGAGTTTTGGACAACTATATGTTCATTCTTGCAAAACTCTTTGCATACCTCCATGCAAGCTTTAGAACAAGAGTTTGGATGTTTTATTTACTGGCAGTGTTTGTCTTTGCAAGATATGGTGGAAAAGCTTTGTACTGAGTGTTGAGCGACAAGACACGCAGAAGACGCAGATACGCAGCTCTCGGAAGCAAAATGCCAGTCCAAGGCTTCTTTCGACAGAAGCCGCTCTCCGGAGAACACCGCCAACGGCCCAATGCTCTGTGTGCGAAGAAGCCGCTTCTTCGCCTCTGGGAGACTCGGCGGGCGGCAGCTTCCCAAAGAGGAAGATGCAAGCCGCACCACGCAGGCACAGTGTGGGCAGCATTCAGACTTAGAGAAAACAGTACTTTACCACTCTCCTGCCATTTCCATTGTTATTATATTCGAAAAGAACGAGTTTTGGACAACTATATGTTCCTTCTTGCAAAACTCTTTGCAGACCTCCGTGCAAGCTTTAGAACAAGATTTTGGATGTTTTATTTACTGGCAGTGTTTGTCTTTGCAAGATATGGTGGAAAAGCCTTTGCTGAGTGTTGAGCGACAAGACACGCAGAAGACGCACATACGGAGCTCTTGGAAGCAAAGTGCCGGTCTACGGCTTCTTTCGGCAGAAGCCGCTCTTAGGTGCTCACCGCGACCGGCCCAATGCTCTGTGTGCGAAGAGGCCGCTTCTTCGCCTCCGGGAGACTCGGCGAGGGGCAGCTTCCCAAAGGCGAAGATGCAGGCCGCACCACGCAGGCACAGTGTGGGCAGCATTCTGACTTAGAGAAAACAGTACTTTACCACTCTCCTGCTTTTTCCATTGTTATTATATTCGAAAAGAACAAGTTTTGGACAACTATATGTTCCTTCTTACAAAACTCTTTGCAGGCCTCCGTGCAAGCTTTAGAACAAGATTTTGGATGTTTTATTTACTGGCAGTGTTTGTCTTTGCAAGATATGGTGGAAAAGCCTTTTGCTGAGTGTTGAGCGACAAGACACGCAGAAGACGCAGATACAGAGCTCTTGGAAGCTAAGTGCCGGTCTACGGCTTCTTTCGGCAGAAGCCGCTCTTAGGTGCTCACCGCGACCGGCCCAATGCTCTGAGAGCGAAGAAGCCGCTTCTTCGCCTCCGGGAGACTCGGCGAGCGGCAGCTTCCCAAAGGCGAAGATGCAAGCCGCACCACGCAGGCACAGTGTGGGCAGCATTCAGACTTAGAGAAAACAGTACTTTACCACTCTCCTGCCTTTTCCATTGTTATTATATTCGAAAATAACGAGTTTTGGACAACTATATGTTCCTTCTTGCAAAACTCTTTGCATACCTCCATGCAAGCTTTAGAACAAGAGTTTGGATGTTTTATTTACTGGCAGTGTTTGTCTTTGCAAGATATGGTGGAAAAGCTTTGTGCTGAGTGTTGAGCGACAAGACACGCAGAAGACGCAGATACGCAGCTCTCGGAAGCAAAATGCCGGTCCAAGGCTTCTTTCGACAGAAGCCGCTCTCCGGAGAACACCGCCAACGGCCCAATGCTCTGTGTGCGAAGAAGCCGCTTCTTCGCCTCTGGGAGACTCGGCGAGCGGCAGCTTCCCAAAGGCGAAGATGCAAGCCGCACCACGCAGGCACAGTGTGGGCAGCATTCAGACTTAGAGAAAACAGTACTTTACCACTCTCCTGCCATTTCCATTGTTATTATATTCGAAAAGAACGAGTTTTGGACAACTATATGTTCCTTCTTGCAAAACTCTTTGCAGACCTCCGTGCAAGCTTTAGAACAAGATTTTGGATGTTTTATTTACTGGCAGTGTTTGTCTTTGCAAGATATGGTGGAAAAGCCTTTGCTGAGTGTTGAGCGACAAGACACGCAGAAGACGCACATACGGAGCTCTTGGAAGCTAAGTGCCGGTCTACGGCTTCTTTCGGCAGAAGCCGCTCTTAGGTGCTCACCGCGACCGGCCCAATGCTCTGTGTGCGAAGAGGCCGCTTCTTCGCCTCCGGGAGACTCGGCGAGCGGCAGCTTCCCAAAGGCGAAGATGCAGGCCGCACCACGCAGGCACAGTGTGGGCAGCATTCTGACTTAGAGAAAACAGTACTTTACCACTCTCCTGCTTTTTCCATTGTTATTATATTCGAAAAGAACAAGTTTTGGACAACTATATGTTCCTTCTTGCAAAACTCTTTGCAGGCCTCCGTGCAAGCTTTAGAACAAGATTTTGGATGTTTTATTTACTGGCAGAGTTTCTCTTTGCAAGATATGGTGGAAAAGCTTTGTGCTGAGTGTTGAGCGACAAGACACGCAGAAGACGCCGATACGGAGCTCTCGGAAGCTAAATGCCGCTCCACGGCTTCTTTCGACAGAAGCCGCTCTCCGGAGAACACCGCCAATGGCCCAATGCTCTGTGTGCGAAGAAGCCGCTTCTTCGCCTCCGGGAGACTCGGCGGGCGGCAGCTTCCCAAAGGCGAAGGTGCAAGCCGCACCACGCAGGCACAGTGTGGGCAGCATTCAGACTTAGAGAAAACAGTACTTTACCACTCTCCTGCCATTTCCATTGTTATTATATTCGAAAAGAACGAGTTTTGGACAACTATATGTTCCTTCTTGCAAAACTCTTTGCAGACCTCCGTGCAAGCTTTAGAACAAGATTTTGGATGTTTTATTTACTGGCAGTGTTTGTCTTTGCAAGATATGGTGGAAAAGCCTTTCCTGAGTGTTGAGCGACAAGACACGCAGAAGACGCACATACGGAGCTCTTGGAAGCTAAGTGCCGGTCTACGGCTTCTTTCGGCAGAAGCCGCTCTTAGGTGCTCACCGCGACCGGCCCAATGCTCTGTGTGCGAAGAGGCCGCTTCTTCGCCTCCGGGAGACTCGGCAAGCGGCAGCTTCCCAAAGGCGAAGATGCAAGCCGCACCACGCAGGCACAGTGTTGGCAGCATTCAGACTTAGAGAAAACAGTACTTTACCACACTCCTGCCTTTTCCATAGTTATTATATTCGAAAAGAATTTTTTTGGACAACTATATGTTCCTTCTTGCAAAACTCTTTGCAGACCTCCGTGCAAGCTTTAGAACAAGATTTTGGATGTTTTATTTACTGGCAGAGTTTCTCTTTGCAAGATATGGTGGAAAAGCTTTTTGCTGAGTGTTGAGCGACAAGACACGCAGAAGATGCAGATACGGAGCTCTCGGAAGCTAATACAGGTCTACGGCTTCTTTCGGCAGAAGCCGCTCTTAGGTGCTCACCGCGACCGGCCCAATGCTCTGTGTGCGAAGAAGCCGCTTCTTTGCCTCCGGGAGACTCAGCGAGCGGCAGCTTCCCAAAGACGAAGATTCAAGCCGCACCACGCAGGCACAGTGTGGGCAGCATTCAGACTTAGAGAAAACAGTACCTTACCACTCTCCTGCCTTTTCCATTGTTATTATATTCGAAAAGAACGAGTTTTGGACAACTATATGTTCCTTCTTGCAAACCTCTTTGCAGACCTCCGTGCAAGCTTTAGAACAAGATTTTGGATGTTTTATTTACTGGCAGTGTTTGTCTTTGCAAGATATGGTGGAAAAGCCTTTTGCTGAGTGTTGAGCGACAAGACACGCAGAAGACGCAGATACAGAGCTCTTGGAAGCTAAGTGCCGGTCTACGGCTTCTTTCGGCAGAAGCCGCTCTTAGGTGCTCACCGCGACCGGCCCAATGCTCTGAGTGCGAAGAAGCCGCTTCTTCGCCTCCGGGAGACTCGGCGAGCGGCAGCTTCCCAAAGGCGAAGATGCAAGCCGCACCACGCAGGCACAGTGTGGGCAGCATTCAGACTTAGAGAAAACAGTACTTTACCACTCTCCTGCCTTTTCCATTGTTATTATATTCGAAAAGAACGAGTTTTGGACAACTATATGTTCCTTCTTGCAAAACTCTTTGCATACCTCCATGCAAGCTTTAGAACAAGAGTTTGGATGTTTTATTTACTGGCAGTGTTTGTCTTTGCAAGATATGGTGGAAAAGCTTTGTGCTGAGTGTTGAGCGACAAGACACGCAGAAGACGCAGATACGCTGCTCTCGGAAGCAAAATGCCGGTCCAAGGCTTCTTTCGACAGAAGCCGCTCTCCGGAGAACACCGCCAACGGCCCAATGCTCTGTGTGCGAAGAAGCCGCTTCTTCGCCTCTGGGAGACTCGGCGGGCGGCAGCTTCCCAAAGGCGAAGATGCAAGCCGCACCACGCAGGCACAGTGTGGGCAGCATTCAGACTTAGAGAAAACAGTACTTTACCACTCTCTGTATTTTCCATTGTTATTATATTCGAAAAGAACGAGTTTTGGACAACTATATGTTCCTTCTTGCAAAACTCTTTGCAGACCTCCGTGCAAGCTTTAGAACAAGATTTTGGATGTTTTATTTACTGGCAGTGTTTCTCTTTGCAAGATATGGTGGAAAAGCTTTGTGCTGAGTGTTGAGCGACAAGACACGCAGAAGACGCACATACGGAGCTCTTGGAAGCAAAGTGCCGGTCTACGGCTTCGTTCGGCAGAAGCCGCTCTTAGGTGCTCACCGCGACCGGCCCAATGCTCTGTGTGCGAAGAAGCCGCTTCTTTGCCTCCGGGAGACTCGGCGAGCGGCAGCTTCCCAAAGGCGAAGATGCAAGCCGCACCACGCAGGCACAGTGTGGGCAGCATTCAGACTTAGAGAAAACAGTACTTTACCACTCTCCTGCCTTTTCCATTGTTATTATATTCGAAAAGAACGAGTTTTGGACAACTATATGTTCCTTCTTGCAAAACTCTTTGCAGACCTCCGTGCAAGCTTTAGAACAAGATTTTGGATGTTTTATTTACTGGCAGAGTTTCTCTTTGCAAGATATGGTGGAAAAGCATTTTGCTGAGTGTTGAGCGACAAGACACGCAGAAGACGCAGATACGGAGCTCTCGGAAGCTAATACAGGTCTATGGCTTCTTTCGGCAGAAGCCGCTCTTCGGTGCTCACCGCGAACGGCCCAATGCTCTGTGTGCGAAGAGGCCGCTTCTCCGCCTCCGGGAGACTCGGCGAGCGGCAGCTTCCCAAAGGTGAAGATGCAAGCCGCACCACGCAGGCACAGTGTTGGCAGCATTCAGACTTAGAGAAAACAGTACTTTACCACTCTCCTGCCTTTTCCATTGTTATTATATTCGAAAAGAACGTTTTTTGGACAACTATATGTTCCTTCTTGCAAAACTCTTTGCAGACCTCCGTGCAAGTTTTCGAACAAGATTTTGGATGTTTTATTTGCTGGCAGAGTTTCTCTTTGCAAGATATGGTGGAAAAGCTTTGTGCTGAGTGTTGAGCGACAAGACACGCAGAAGACGCCGATACGGAGCTCTCGGAAGCTAAATGCCGGTCCACGGCTTCTTTCGACAGAAGCCGCTCTCTGGAGAACACCGCCAACGGCCCAATGCTCTGAGTGCGAAGAAGCCGCTTCTTCGCCTCTGGGAGACTCGGCGGGCGGCAGCTTCCCAAAGGCGAAGATGCAAGCCGCACCACGCAGGCACAGTGTGGGCAGCATTCAGACTTAGAGAAAACAGTACTTTACCACTCTCCTCCTTTTTCCATTGTTATTATATATGAAAAGAAAGAGTTTTGGACAACTATATGTTCCTTCTTGCAAAACTCTTTGCAGACCTCCGTGCAAGCTTTAGAACATGATTTTGGATGTTTTATTTACTGGCAGTGTTTGTCTTTGCAAGATATGGTTGGAAAGCCTTTTGCTGAGTGTTGAGCGGCAAGACACGCAGAAGACGCAGATACGGAGCTCTCGGAAGCGAATACAGGTCCACGGCTTCTTTTCGCAGAAGCCGCTCTTAGGTGCTCACCGCGACCGGCCCAATGCTCTGTGTGCGAAGAAGCCGCTTCTTCGCCTCTGGGAGACTCGGCGAGCGGCAGCTTCCCAAAGGCGAAGATGCAAGCCGCACCACGCAGGCACAGTGTTGGCAGCATTCAGACTTAGAGAAAACAGTACTTTACCACTCTCCTGCCTTTTCCATAGTTATTATATTCGAAAAGAACGAGTTTTGGACAACTATATCTTCCTTCTTTTAAAACTCTTTGAAGACCTCCGTGCAAGCTTTAGAACAAGTGTTAGGATGTTTTATTTACTGGCAGTGTTTGTCTTTGCAAGATATGGTGGAAAAGCCTTTTGCTGAGTGTTGAGCGACAAGACACGCAGAAGACGCAGATACGCAGCTCTCCGAAGCTAAGTGCCGGTCTACGGCTTCTTTCGGCAGAAGCCGCTCTTAGGTGCTCACCGCGACCGGCCCAATGCTCTGAGAGCGAAGAAGCCGCTTCTTCGCCTCCGGGAGACTCGGCGAGCGGCAGCTTCCCAAAGGCGAAGATGCAAGCCGCACCACGCAGGCACAGTGTGGGCAGCATTCAGACTTAGAGAAAACAGTACTTTACCACTCTCCTGCCTTTTCCATTGTTATTATATTCGAAAATAACGAGTTTTGGACAACTATATGTTCCTTCTTGCAAAACTCTTTGCATACCTCCATGCAAGCTTTAGAACAAGAGTTTGGATGTTTTATTTACTGGCAGTGTTTGTCTTTGCAAGATATGGTGGAAAAGCTTTGTGCTGAGTGTTGAGCGACAAGACACGCAGAAGACGCAGATACGCAGCTCTCGGAAGCAAAATGCCGGTCCAAGGCTTCTTTCGACAGAAGCCGCTCTCCGGAGAACACCGCCAACGGCCCAATGCTCTGTGTGCGAAGAAGCCGCTTCTTCGCCTCTGGGAGACTCGGCGAGCGGCAGCTTCCCAAAGGCGAAGATGCAAGCCGCACCACGCAGGCACAGTGTGGGCAGCATTCAGACTTAGAGAAAACAGTACTTTACCACTCTCCTGCCATTTCCATTGTTATTATATTCGAAAAGAACGAGTTTTGGACAACTATATGTTCCTTCTTGCAAAACTCTTTGCAGACCTCCGTGCAAGCTTTAGAACAAGATTTTGGATGTTTTATTTACTGGCAGTGTTTGTCTTTGCAAGATATGGTGGAAAAGCCTTTGCTGAGTGTTGAGCGACAAGACACGCAGAAGACGCACATACGGAGCTCTTGGAAGCTAAGTGCCGGTCTACGGCTTCTTTCGGCAGAAGCCGCTCTTAGGTGCTCACCGCGACCGGCCCAATGCTCTGTGTGCGAAGAGGCCGCTTCTTCGCCTCCGGGAGACTCGGCGAGCGGCAGCTTCCCAAAGGCGAAGATGCAGGCCGCACCACGCAGGCACAGTGTGGGCAGCATTCTGACTTAGAGAAAACAGTACTTTACCACTCTCCTGCTTTTTCCATTGTTATTATATTCGAAAAGAACAAGTTTTGGCCAACTATATGTTCCTTCTTGCAAAACTCTTTGCAGGCCTCCGTGCAAGCTTTAGAACAAGATTTTGGATGTTTTATTTACTGGCAGAGTTTCTCTTTGCAAGATATGGTGGAAAAGCTTTGTGCTGAGTGTTGAGCGACAAGACACGCAGAAGACGCCGATACGGAGCTCTCGGAAGCTAAATGCCGCTCCACGGCTTCTTTCGACAGAAGCCGCTCTCCGGAGAACACCGCCAATGGCCCAATGCTCTGTGTGCGAAGAAGCCGCTTCTTCGCCTCTGGGAGACTCGGCGGGCGGCAGCTTCCCAAAGGCGAAGGTGCAAGCCGCACCACGCAGGCACAGTGTGGGCAGCATTCAGACTTAGAGAAAACAGTACTTTACCACGCTCCTGCCATTTCCATTGTTATTATATTCGAAAAGAACGAGTTTTGGACAACTATATGTTCCTTCTTGCAAAACTCTTTGCAGACCTCCGTGCAAGCTTTAGAACAAGATTTTGGATGTTTTATTTACTGGCAGTGTTTGTCTTTGCAAGATATGGTGGAAAAGCCTTTCCTGAGTGTTGAGCGACAAGACACGCAGAAGACGCACATACGGAGCTCTTGGAAGCTAAGTGCCGGTCTACGGCTTCTTTCGGCAGAAGCCGCTCTTAGGTGCTCACCGCGACCGGCCCAATGCTCTGTGTGCGAAGAAGCCGCTTCTTCGCCTCCGGGAGACTCGGCAAGCGGCAGCTTCCCAAAGGCGAAGATGCAAGCCGCACCACGCAGGCACAGTGTTGGCAGCATTCAGACTTAGAGAAAACAGTACTTTTCCACACTCCTGCCTTTTCCATAGTTATTATATTCGAAAAGAATTTTTTTGGACAACTATATGTTCCTTCTTGCAAAACTCTTTGCAGACCTCCGTGCAAGCTTTAGAACAAGATTTTGGATGTTTTATTTACTGGCAGAGTTTCTCTTTGCAAGATATTTTGGAAAAGCTTTTTGCTGAGTGTTGAGCGACAAGACACGCAGAAGATGCAGATACGGAGCTCTCGGAAGCTAATACAGGCCTACGGCTTCTTTCGGCAGAAGCCGCTCTTAGGTGCTCACCGCGACCGGCCCAATGCTCTGTGTGCGAAGAAGCCGCTTCTTTGCCTCCGGGAGACTCAGCGAGCGGCAGCTTCCCAAAGACGAAGATTCAAGCCGCACCACGCAGGCACAGTGTGGGCAGCATTCAGACTTAGAGAAAACAGTACCTTACCACTCTCCTGCCTTTTCCATTGTTATTATATTCGAAAAGAACGAGTTTTGGACAACTATATGTTCCTTCTTGCAAACCTCTTTGCAGACCTCCGTGCAAGCTTTAGAACAAGATTTTGGATGTTTTATTTACTGGCAGTGTTTGTCTTTGCAAGATATGGTGGAAAAGCCTTTTGCTGAGTGTTGAGCGACAAGACACGCAGAAGACGCAGATACAGAGCTCTCGGAAGCTAAGTGCCGGTCTACGGCTTCTTTCGGCAGAAGCCGCTCTTAGGTGCTCACCGCGACCGGCCCAATGCTCTGAGTGCGAAGAAGCCGCTTCTTCGCCTCCGGGAGACTCGGCGAGCGGCAGCTTCCCAAAGGCGAAGATGCAAGCCGCACCACGCAGGCACAGTGTGGGCAGCATTCAGACTTAGAGAAAACAGTACTTTACCACTCTCCTGCCTTTTCCATTGTTATTATATTCGAAAAGAACGAGTTTTGGACAACTATATGTTCCTTCTTGCAAAACTCTTTGCATACCTCCATGCAAGCTTTAGAACAAGAGTTTGGATGTTTTATTTACTGGCAGTGTTTGTCTTTGCAAGATATGGTGGAAAAGCTTTGTGCTGAGTGTTGAGCGACAAGACACGCAGAAGACGCAGATACGCAGCTCTCGGAAGCAAAATGCCGGTCCAAGGCTTCTTTCGACAGAAGCCGCTCTCCGGAGAACACCGCCAACGGCCCAATGCTCTGTGTGCGAAGAAGCCGCTTCTTCGCCTCTGGGAGACTCGGCGGGCGGCAGCTTCCCAAAGGCGAAGATGCAAGCCGCACCACGCAGGCACAGTGTGGGCAGCATTCAGACTTAGAGAAAACAGTACTTTACCACTCTCTGTATTTTCCATTGTTATTATATTCGAAAAGAACGAGTTTTGGACAACTATATGTTCCTTCTTGCAAAACTCTTTGCAGACCTCCGTGCAAGCTTTAGAACAAGATTTTGGATGTTTTATTTACTGGCAGTGTTTCTCTTTGCAAGATATGGTGGAAAAGCTTTGTGCTGAGTGTTGAGCGACAAGACACGCAGAAGACGCACATACGGAGCTCTTGGAAGCAAAGTGCCGGTCTACGGCTTCGTTCGGCAGAAGCCGCTCTTAGGTGCTCACCGCGACCGGCCCAATGCTCTGTGTGCGAAGAAGCCGCTTCTTCGCCTCCGGGAGACTCGGCGAGCGGCATCTTCCCAAAGGCAAAGATGCAAGCCGCACCACGCAGGCACAGTGTGGGCAGCATTCAGACTTAGAGAAAACAGTACTTTACCACTCTCCTGCCTTTTCCATTGTTATTATGTTCGAAAAGGACGAGTTTTGGACAACTATATGTTCCTTCTTGCAAAACTCTTTGCAGACCTCCGTGCAAGCTTTAGAACAAGATTTTGGATGTTTTATTTACTGGCAGTGTTTCTCTTTGCAAGATATGGTGGAAAAGCTTTTTGCTGAGTGTTGAGCGGCAAGACACGCAGAAGACGCAGATACGGAGCTCTCGGAAGCTAAGTGCCGGTCCAAGGCTTCTTTCGACAGAAGCCGCTCTTAGGTGCAAACCGCGACCGGCCCAATGCTCTGAGTGCGAAGAAGCCGCTTCTTCGCCTCCGGGAGACTCGGCGAGCGGCAGCTTCCCAAAGGCGAAGATGCAAGCCGCACCACGCAGGCACAGTGTGGGCAGCATTCAGACTTAGAGAAAACAGAACTTTACCACTCTCCTGCCTTTTCCATTGTTATTATATTCGAAAATAACGAGTTTTGGACAACTATATGTTCCTTCTTGCAAAACTCTTTGCATACCTCCATGCAAGCTTTAGAACAAGATTTTGGATGTTTTATTTACTGGCAGTGTTTGTCTTTGCAAGATATGGTGGAAAAGCCTTTGCTGAGTGTTGAGCGACAAGACACGCAGAAGACGCACATACGGAGCTCTTGGAAGCTAAGTGCCGGTCTACGGCTTCTTTCGGCAGAAGCCGCTCTTAGGTGCTCACCGCGACCGGCCCAATGCTCTGTGTGCGAAGAGGCCGCTTCTTCGCCTCCGGGAGACTCGGCGAGCGGCAGCTTCCCAAAGGCGAAGATGCAGGCCGCACCACGCAGGCACAGTGTGGGCAGCATTCTGACTTAGAGAAAACAGTACTTTACCACTCTCCTGCTTTTTCCATTGTTATTATATTCGAAAAGAACAAGTTTTGGCCAACTATATGTTCCTTCTTGCAAAACTCTTTGCAGGCCTCCGTGCAAGCTTTAGAACAAGATTTTGGATGTTTTATTTACTGGCAGAGTTTCTCTTTGCAAGATATGGTGGAAAAGCTTTGTGCTGAGTGTTGAGCGACAAGACACGCAGAAGACGCAGATACGGAGCTCTCGGAAGCTAAATGCCGCTCCACGGCTTCTTTCGACAGAAGCCGCTCTCCGGAGAACACCGCCAATGGCCCAATGCTCTGTGTGCGAAGAAGCCGCTTCTTCGCCTCTGGGAGACTCGGCGGGCGGCAGCTTCCCAAAGGCAAAGATGCAAGCCGCACCACGCAGGCACAGTGTGGGCAGCATTCAGACTTAGAGAAGACAGTACTTTACCACTCTCCTGCCTTTTCCATTGTTATTATGTTCGAAAAGGACGAGTTTTGGACAACTATATGTTCCTTCTTGCAAAACTCTTTGCAGACCTCCGTGCAAGCTTTAGAACAAGATTTTGGATGTTTTATTTACTGGCAGAGTTTCTCTTTGCAAGATATGGTGGAAAAGCTTTTTGCTGAGTGTTGAGCGACAAGACACGCAGAAGATGCAGATACGGAGCTCTCGGAAGCTAATACAGGTCTACGGCTTCTTTCGGCAGAAGCCGCTCTTAGGTGCTCACCGCGACCGGCCCAATGCTCTGTGTGCGAAGAAGCCGCTTCTTTGCCTCCGGGAGACTCAGCGAGCGGCAGCTTCCCAAAGACGATGATTCAAGCCGCACCACGCAGGCACAGTGTGGGCAGCATTCAGACTTAGAGAAAACAGTACCTTACCACTCTCCTGCCTTTTCCATTGTTATTATATTCGAAAAGAACGAGTTTTGGACAACTATATGTTCCTTCTTGCAAACCTCTTTGCAGACCTCCGTGCAAGCTTTAGAACAAGATTTTGGATGTTTTATTTACTGGCAGTGTTTGTCTTTGCAAGATATGGTGGAAAAGCCTTTTGCTGAGTGTTGAGCGACAAGACACGCAGAAGACGCAGATACAGAGCTCTTGGAAGCTAAGTGCCGGTCTACGGCTTCTTTCGGCAGAAGCCGCTCTTAGGTGCTCACCGTGACCGGCCCAATGCTCTGAGTGCGAAGAAGCCGCTTCTTCGCCTCCGGGAGACTCGGCGAGCGGCAGCTTCCCAAAGGCGAAGATGCAAGCCGCACCACGCAGGCACAGTGTGGGCAGCATTCAGACTTAGAGAAAACAGTACTTTACCACTCTCCTGCCTTTTCCATTGTTATTATATTCGAAAAGAACGAGTTTTGGACAACTATATGTTCCTTCTTGCAAAACTCTTTGCAGACCTCCGTGCAAGCTTTAGAACAAGAGTTTGGATGTTTTATTTACTGGCAGTGTTTGTCTTTGCAAGATATGGTGGAAAAGCTTTGTGCTGAGTGTTGAGCGACAAGACACGCAGAAGACGCAGATACGCAGCTCTCGGAAGCAAAATGCCGGTCCAAGGCTTCTTTCGACAGAAGCCGCTCTCCGGAGAACACCGCCAACGGCCCAATGCTCTGTGTGCGAAGAAGCCGCTTCTTCGCCTCTGGGAGACTCGGCGGGCGGCAGCTTCCCAAAGGCGAAGATGCAAGCCGCACCACGCAGGCACAGTGTGGGCAGCATTCAGACTTAGAGAAAACAGTACTTTACCACTCTCTGTATTTTCCATTGTTATTATATTCGAAAAGAACGAGTTTTGGACAACTATATGTTCCTTCTTGCAAAACTCTTTGCAGACCTCCGTGCAAGCTTTAGAACAAGATTTTGGATGTTTTATTTACTGGCAGTGTTTCTCTTTGCAAGATATGGTGGAAAAGCTTTGTGCTGAGTGTTGAGCGACAAGACACGCAGAAGACGCACATACGGAGCTCTTGGAAGCAAAGTGCCGGTCTACGGCTTCGTTCGGCAGAAGCCGCTCTTAGGTGCTCACCGCGACCGGCCCAATGCTCTGTGTGCGAAGAAGCCGCTTCTTCGCCTCCGGGAGACTCGGCGAGCGGCATCTTCCCAAAGGCAAAGATGCAAGCCGCACCACGCAGGCACAGTGTGGGCAGCATTCAGACTTAGAGAAAACAGTACTTTACCACTCTCCTGCCTTTTCCATTGTTATTATGTTCGAAAAGGACGAGTTTTGGACAACTATATGTTCCTTCTTGCAAAACTCTTTGCAGACCTCCGTGCAAGCTTTAGAACAAGATTTTGGATGTTTTATTTACTGGCAGTGTTTCTCTTGGCAAGATATGGTGGAAAAGCTTTTTGCTGAGTGTTGAGCGGCAAGACACGCAGAAGACGCAGATACGGAGCTCTCGGAAGCTAAGTGCCGGTCCAAGGCTTCTTTCGACAGAAGCCGCTCTTAGGTGCAAACCGCGACCGGCCCAATGCTCTGAGTGCGAAGAAGCCGCTTCTTCGCCTCCGGGAGACTCGGCGAGCGGCAGCTTCCCAAAGGCGAAGATGCAAGCCGCACCACGCAGGCACAGTGTGGGCAGCATTCAGACTTAGAGAAAACAGAACTTTACCACTCTCCTGCCTTTTCCATTGTTATGATATTCGAAAAGAACGAGTTTTGGACAACTATATGTTCCTTCTTGCAAAACTCTTTGCAGACCTCCATGCAAGCTTTAGAACAAGAGTTTGGATGTTTTATTTACTGGCAGTGTTTGTCTTTGCAAGATATGGTGGAAAAGCCTTTTGCTGAGTGTTGAGCGACAAGACACGCAGAAGACGCACATACGCAGCTCTCCGAAGCTAATACAGGTCTACGGCTTCTTTCGGCAGAAGCCGCTCTTAGGTGCTCACCGCGACCGGCCCAATGCTCTGTGTGCGAAGAAGCCGCTTCTTTGCCTCCGGGAGACTCGGCGAGCGGCAGCTTCCCAAAGGCGAAGATGCAAGCCGCACCACGCAGGCACAGTGTGGGCAGCATTCAGACTTAGAGAAAACAGTACTTTACCACTCTCCTGCCTTTTCCATTGTTATTATATTCGAAAAGAACGAGTTTTGGACAACTATATGTTCCTTCTTGCAAAACTCTTTGCAGACCTCCGTGCAAGCTTTAGAACAAGATTTTGGATGTTTTATTTACTGGCAGAGTTTCTCTTTGCAAGATATGGTGGAAAAGCATTTTGCTGAGTGTTGAGCGACAAGACACGCAGAAGACGCAGATACGGAGCTCTCGGAAGCTAATACAGGTCTATGGCTTCTTTCGGCAGAAGCCGCTCTTCGGTGCTCACCGCGAACGGCCCAATGCTCTGTGTGCGAAGAGGCCGCTTCTCCGCCTCCGGGAGACTCGGCGAGCGGCAGCTTCCCAAAGGTGAAGATGCAAGCCGCACCACGCAGGCACAGTGTTGGCAGCATTCAGACTTAGAGAAAACAGTACTTTACCACTCTCCTGCCTTTTCCATTGTTATTATATTCGAAAAGAACGTTTTTTGGACAACTATATGTTCCTTCTTGCAAAACTCTTTGCAGACCTCCGTGCAAGTTTTCGAACAAGATTTTGGATGTTTTATTTGCTGGCAGAGTTTCTCTTTGCAAGATATGGTGGAAAAGCTTTGTGCTGAGTGTTGAGCGACAAGACACGCAGAAGACGCCGATACGGAGCTCTCGGAAGCTAAATGCCGGTCCACGGCTTCTTTCGACAGAAGCCGCTCTCTGGAGAACACCGCCAACGGCCCAATGCTCTGAGTGCGAAGAAGCCGCTTCTTCGCCTCTGGGAGACTCGGCGGGCGGCGGCTTCCCAAAGGCGAAGATGCAAGCCGCACCACGCAGGCACAGTGTGGGCAGCATTCAGACTTAGAGAAAACAGTACTTTACCACTCTCCTCCTTTTTCCATTGTTATTATATATGAAAAGAAAGAGTTTTGGACAACTATATGTTCCTTCTTGCAAAACTCTTTGCAGACCTCCGTGCAAGCTTTAGAACATGATTTTGGATGTTTTATTTACTGGCAGTGTTTGTCTTTGCAAGATATGGTTGGAAAGCCTTTTGCTGAGTGTTGAGCGGCAAGACACGCAGAAGACGCAGATACGGAGCTCTCGGAAGCGAATACAGGTCCACGGCTTCTTTTCGCAGAAGCCGCTCTTAGGTGCTCACCGCGACCGGCCCAATGCTCTGTGTGCGAAGAAGCCGCTTCTTCGCCTCTAGGAGACTCGGCGAGCGGCAGCTTCCCAAAGGCGAAGATGCAAGCCGCACCACGCAGGCACAGTGTTGGCAGCATTCAGACTTAGAGAAAACAGTACTTTACCACTCTCCTGCCTTTTCCATAGTTATTATATTCGAAAAGAACGAGTTTTGGACAACTATATCTTCCTTCTTTTAAAACTCTTTGAAGACCTCCGTGCAAGGTTTAGAACAAGTGTTAGGATGTTTTATTTACTGGCAGTGTTTGTCTTTGCAAGATATGGTGGAAAAGCCTTTTGCTGAGTGTTGAGCGACAAGACACGCAGAAGACGCAGATACGCAGCTCTCCGAAGCTAAGTGCCGGTCTACGGCTTCTTTCGGCAGAAGCCGCTCTTAGGTGCTCACCGCGACCGGCCCAATGCTCTGAGAGCGAAGAAGCCGCTTCTTCGCCTCCGGGAGACTCGGCGAGCGGCAGCTTCCCAAAGGCGAAGATGCAAGCCGCACCACGCAGGCACAGTGTTGGCAGCATTCAGACTTAGAGAAAACAGTACTTTACCACTCTCCTGCCTTTTCCATTGTTATTATATTCGAAAATAACGAGTTTTGGACAACTATATGTTCCTTCTTGCAAAACTCTTTGCATACCTCCATGCAAGCTTTAGAACAAGATTTTGGATGTTTTATTTACTGGCAGAGTTTCTCTTTGCAAGATATGGTGGAAAAGCTTTGTGCTGAGTGTTGAGCGACAAGACACGCAGAAGACGCCGATACGGAGCTCTCGGAAGCTAAATGCCGCTCCACGGCTTCTTTCGACAGAAGCCGCTCTCCGGAGAACACCGCCAATGGCCCAATGCTCTGTGTGCGAAGAAGCCGCTTCTTCGCCTCTGGGAGACTCGGCGGGCGGCAGCTTCCCAAAGGCGAAGGTGCAAGCCGCACCACGCAGGCACAGTGTGGGCAGCATTCAGACTTAGAGAAAACAGTACTTTACCACTCTCCTGCCATTTCCATTGTTATTATATTCGAAAAGAACGAGTTTTGGACAACTATATGTTCCTTCTTGCAAAACTCTTTGCAGACCTCCGTGCAAGCTTTAGAACAAGATTTTGGATGTTTTATTTACTGGCAGTGTTTGTCTTTGCAAGATATGGTGGAAAAGCCTTTCCTGAGTGTTGAGCGACAAGACACGCAGAAGACGCACATACGGAGCTCTTGGAAGCTAAGTGCCGGTCTACGGCTTCTTTCGGCAGAAGCCGCTCTTAGGTGCTCACCGCGACCGGCCCAATGCTCTGTGTGCGAAGAGGCCGCTTCTTCGCCTCCGGGAGACTCGGCGAGCGGCAGCTTCCCAAAGGCGAAGATGCAGGCCGCACCACGCAGGCACAGTGTGGGCAGCATTCTGACTTCGAGAAAACAGTACTTTACCACTCTCCTGCTTTTTCCATTGTTATTATATTCGAAAAGAACAAGTTTTGGACAACTATATGTTCCTTCTTGCAAAACTCTTTGCAGGCCTCCGTGCAAGCTTTAGAACAAGATTTTGGATGTTTTATTTACTGGCAGAGTTTCTCTTTGCAAGATATGGTGGAAAAGCTTTGTGCTGAGTGTTGAGCGACAAGACACGCAGAAGACGCAGATACGCAGCTCTCCGAAGCTAAATGCCGCTCCACGGCTTCTTTCGACAGAAGCCGCTCTCCGGAGAACACCGCCAATGGCCCAATGCTCTGTGTGCGAAGAAGCCGCTTCTTCGCCTCTGGGAGACTCGGCGGGCGGCAGCTTCCCAAAGGCGAAGGTGCAAGCCGCACCACGCAGGCACAGTGTGGGCAGCATTCAGACTTAGAGAAAACAGTACTTTACCACTCCCCTGCCGTTTCCATTGTTATTATATTCGAAAAGAACGAGTTTTGGACAACTATATGTTCCTTCTTGCAAAACTCTTTGCAGACCTCCGCGCAAGCTTTAGAACATGATTTTGGATGTTTTATTTACTGGCAGTGTTTCTCTTGGCAAGATATGGTGGAAAAGACTTTTGCTGAGTGTTGAGCGGCAAGACACACAGAAGATGCAGATACGGAGGTCTCGGAGCTAAGTGCCGGTCCACGGCTTCTTTCGGCAGAAGCCGCTCTTAGGTGCTCACCGCGACCGGCACAATGCTCTGTGTGCGAAGAAGCCGCTTCTTCGCCTCCGGGAGACTCGGCAAGCGGCAGCTTCCCAAAGGCGAAGATGCAAGCCGCACCACGCAGGCACAGTGTTGGCAGCATTCAGACTTAGAGAAAACAGTACTTTACCACACTCCTGCCTTTTCCATAGTTATTATATTCGAAAAGAATTTTTTTGGACAACTATATGTTCCTTCTTGCAAAACTCTTTGCAGACCTCCGTGCAAGCTTTAGAACAAGATTTTGGATGTTTTATTTACTGGCAGAGTTTCTCTTTGCAAGATATGGTGGAAAAGCTTTTTGCTGAGTGTTGAGCGACAAGACACGCAGAAGATGCAGATACGGAGCTCTCGGAAGCTAATACAGGCCTACGGCTTCTTTCGGCAGAAGCCGCTCTTAGGTGCTCACCGCGACCGGCCCAATGCTCTGTGTGCGAAGAAGCCGCTTCTTTGCCTCCGGGAGACTCAGCGAGCGGCAGCTTCCCAAAGACGAAGATTCAAGCCGCACCACGCAGGCACAGTGTGGGCAGCATTCAGACTTAGAGAAAACAGTACCTTACCACTCTCCTGCCTTTTCCATTGTTATTATATTCGAAAAGAACGAGTTTTGGACAACTATATGTTCCTTCTTGCAAACCTCTTTGCAGACCTCCGTGCAAGCTTTAGAACAAGATTTTGGATGTTTTATTTACTGGCAGTGTTTGTCTTTGCAAGATATGGTGGAAAAGCCTTTTGCTGAGTGTTGAGCGACAAGACACGCAGAAGACGCAGATACAGAGCTCTCGGAAGCTAAGTGCCGGTCTACGGCTTCTTTCGGCAGAAGCCGCTCTTAGGTGCTCACCGCCAACGGCCCAATGCTCTGAGTGCGAAGAAGCCGCTTCTTCGCCTCCGGGAGACTCGGCGAGCGGCAGCTTCCCAAAGGCGAAGATGCAAGCCGCACCACGCAGGCACAGTGTGGGCAGCATTCAGACTTAGAGAAAACAGTACTTTACCACTCTCCTGCCTTTTCCATTGTTATTATATTCGAAAAGAACGAGTTTTGGACAACTATATGTTCCTTCTTGCAAAACTCTTTGCATACCTCCATGCAAGCTTTAGAACAAGAGTTTGGATGTTTTATTTACTGGCAGTGTTTGTCTTTGCAAGATATGGTGGAAAAGCTTTGTGCTGAGTGTTGAGCGACAAGACACGCAGAAGACGCAGATACGCAGCTCTCGGAAGCAAAATGCCGGTCCAAGGCTTCTTTCGACAGAAGCCGCTCTCCGGAGAACACCGCCAACGGCCCAATGCTCTGTGTGCGAAGAAGCCGCTTCTTCGCCTCTGGGAGACTCGGCGGGCGGCAGCTTCCCAAAGGCGAAGATGCAAGCCGCACCACGCAGGCACAGTGTGGGCAGCATTCAGACTTAGAGAAAACAGTACTTTACCACTCTCTGTATTTTCCATTGTTATTATATTCGAAAAGAACGAGTTTTGGACAACTATATGTTCCTTCTTGCAAAACTCTTTGCAGACCTCCGTGCAAGCTTTAGAACAAGATTTTGGATGTTTTATTTACTGGCAGTGTTTCTCTTTGCAAGATATGGTGGAAAAGCTTTGTGCTGAGTGTTGAGCGACAAGACACGCAGAAGACGCACATACGGAGCTCTTGGAAGCAAAGTGCCGGTCTACGGCTTCGTTCGGCAGAAGCCGCTCTTAGGTGCTCACCGCGACCGGCCCAATGCTCTGTGTGCGAAGAAGCCGCTTCTTCGCCTCCGGGAGACTCGGCGAGCGGCATCTTCCCAAAGGCAAAGATGCAAGCCGCACCACGCAGGCACAGTGTGGGCAGCATTCAGACTTAGAGAAAACAGTACTTTACCACTCTCCTGCCTTTTCCATTGTT
This sequence comes from Molothrus aeneus, assembly GCF_037042795.1. NCBI lineage: Eukaryota > Metazoa > Chordata > Aves > Passeriformes > Icteridae > Molothrus > Molothrus aeneus. The sequence goes on along the minus strand of NW_027099144.1, from coordinate 333,474 downwards.
ATTATGTTCGAAAAGGACGAGTTTTGGACAACTATATGTTCCTTCTTGCAAAACTCTTTGCAGACCTCCGTGCAAGCTTTAGAACAAGATTTTGGATGTTTTATTTACTGGCAGTGTTTGTCTTTGCAAGATATGGTGGAAAAGCTTTTTGCTGAGTGTTGAGCGGCAGGACACGCAGAAGACGCAGATACGGAGCTCTCGGAAGCTAAGTGCCGGTCCAAGGCTTCTTTCGACAGAAGCCGCTCTTAGGTGCAAACCGCGACCGGCCCAATGCTCTGAGTGCGAAGAAGCCGCTTCTTCGCCTCCGGGAGACTCGGCGAGCGGCAGCTTCCCAAAGGCGAAGATGCAAGCCGCACCATGCAGGCACAGTGTGGGCAGCATTCAGACTTAGAGAAAACAGAACTTTACCACTCTCCTGCCTTTTCCATTGTTATTATATTCGAAAAGAATGAGTTTTGGACAACTATATGTTCCTTCTTGCAAAACTCTTTGCAGACCTCCATGCAAGCTTTAGAACAAGATTTTGGATGTTTTATTTACTGGCAGAGTTTCTCTTTGCAAGATATGGTGGAAAAGCATTTTGCTGAGTGTTGAGCGACAAGACACGCAGAAGACGCAGATACGGAGCTCTCGGAAGCTAATACAGGTCTATGGCTTCTTTCGGCAGAAGCCGCTCTTCGGTGCTCACCGCGAACGGCCCAATGCTCTGTGTGCGAAGAGGCCGCTTCTCCGCCTCCGGGAGACTCGGCGAGCGGCAGCTTCCCAAAGGTGAAGATGCAAGCCGCACCACGCAGGCACAGTGTTGGCAGCATTCAGACTTAGAGAAAACAGTACTTTACCACTCTCCTGCCTTTTCCATTGTTATTATATTCGAAAAGAACGTTTTTTGGACAACTATATGTTCCTTCTTGCAAAACTCTTTGCAGACCTCCGTGCAAGTTTTCGAACAAGATTTTGGATGTTTTATTTGCTGGCAGAGTTTCTCTTTGCAAGATATGGTGGAAAAGCTTTGTGCTGAGTGTTGAGCGACAAGACACGCAGAAGACGCCGATACGGAGCTCTCGGAAGCTAAATGCCGGTCCACGGCTTCTTTCGACAGAAGCCGCTCTCTGGAGAACACCGCCAACGGCCCAATGCTCTGAGTGCGAAGAAGCCGCTTCTTCGCCTCTGGGAGACTCGGCGGGCGGCAGCTTCCCAAAGGCGAAGATGCAAGCCGCACCACGCAGGCACAGTGTGGGCAGCATTCAGACTTAGAGAAAACAGTACTTTACCACTCTCCTCCTTTTTCCATTGTTATTATATATGAAAAGAAAGAGTTTTGGACAACTATATGTTCCTTCTTGCAAAACTCTTTGCAGACCTCCGTGCAAGCTTTAGAACATGATTTTGGATGTTTTATTTACTGGCAGTGTTTGTCTTTGCAAGATATGGTTGGAAAGCCTTTTGCTGAGTGTTGAGCGGCAAGACACGCAGAAGACGCAGATACGGAGCTCTCGGAAGCGAATACAGGTCCACGGCTTCTTTTCGCAGAAGCCGCTCTTAGGTGCTCACCGCGACCGGCCCAATGCTCTGTGTGCGAAGAAGCCGCTTCTTCGCCTCTGGGAGACTCGGCGAGCGGCAGCTTCCCAAAGGCGAAGATGCAAGCCGCACCACGCAGGCACAGTGTTGGCAGCATTCAGACTTAGAGAAAACAGTACTTTACCACTCTCCTGCCTTTTCCATAGTTATTATATTCGAAAAGAACGAGTTTTGGACAACTATATCTTCCTTCTTTTAAAACTCTTTGAAGACCTCCGTGCAAGCTTTAGAACAAGTGTTAGGATGTTTTATTTACTGGCAGTGTTTGTCTTTGCAAGATATGGTGGAAAAGCCTTTTGCTGAGTGTTGAGCGACAAGACACGCAGAAGACGCACATACGCAGCTCTCCGAAGCTAAGTGCCGGTCTACGGCTTCTTTCGGCAGAAGCCGCTCTTAGGTGCTCACCGCGACCGGCCCAATGCTCTGTGTGCGAAGAAGCCGCTTCTTTGCCTCCGGGAGACTCGGCGAGCGGCAGCTTCCCAAAGGCGAAGATGCAAGCCGCACCACGCAGGCACAGTGTGGGCAGCATTCAGACTTAGAGAAAACAGTACTTTACCACTCTCCTGACTTTTCCATAGTTACTATATTCGAAAAGAACGAGTTTTGGACAACTATATGTTCCTTCTTGCAAAACTCTTTGCAGACCTCCGTGCAAGCTTTAGAACAAGATTTTGGATGTTTTATTTACTGGCAGAGTTTCTCTTTGCAAGATATGGTGGAAAAGCTTTTTGCTGAGTGTTGAGCGACAAGACACGGAGAAGACGCAGATACGGAGCTCTCGGAAGCTAATACAGGTCTACGACTTCTTTCGACAGAAGCCGCTCTTAGGTGCTCACCGCGACCGGCCCAATGCTCTGTGTGCAAAGAAGCCGCTTCTTCGCCTCCGGAAGACTCGGCGAGCGGCAGCTTCCCAAAGGCGAAGATGCAGGCCGCACCACGCAGGCACAGTGTGGGCAGCATTCAGACTTAGAGAAAACAGTACTTTACCACTCTCCTGCCTTTTCCATTGTTATTATATTCGAAAAGAACGAGTTTTGGACAACTATATGTTCCTTCTTGCAAAACTCTTTGCAGACCGCCTTGCAAGCTTTAGAACAAGATTTTGGATGTTTTATTTACTGGCAGAGTTTCTCTTTGCAAGATACGTTGGAAAAGCTTTTTGCTGAGTGTTGAGCGACAAGACACGCAGAAGACGCAGATACGGAGCTCTCGGAAGCTAAATGCCGGTCCAAGGCTTCTTTCGACAGAAGCCGCTCTCCGGAGAACACCGCCAACGGCCCAATGCTCTGTGTGCGAAGAAGCCGCTTCTTCGCCTCTGGGAGACTCGGCGGGCGACAGCTTCCCAAAGGCGAAGATGCAAGCCGCACCACGCAGGCACAGTGTGGGCAGCATTCAGACTTAGAGAAAACAGTACTTTACCACTCTCCTGCCTTTTCCATTGTTATTATATTCGAAAAGAACGAGTTTTGGACAACTATATGTTCCTTCTTGCAAAACTCTTTGCAGACATCCGTGCAAGCTTTAGAACATGATTTTGGATGTTTTATTTACTGGCAGAGTTTCTCTTTGCAAGATATGGTGGAAAAGCTTTTTGCTGAGTGTTGAGCGACAAGACACGCAGAAGACGCAGATACGCAGCTCTCGGAAGCTAATACAGGTCTACGGCTTCTTTCGGCAGAAGCCGCTCTTAGGTGCTCACCGCGACCGGCCCAATGCTCTGTGTGCGAAGAAGCCGCTTCTTTGCCTCCGGGAGACTCGGCGAGCGGCAGCTTCCCAAAGGCGAAGATGCAAGCCGCACCACGCAGGCACAGTGTGGGCAGCATTCAGACTTAGAGAAAACAGTACTTTACCACTCTCCTGCCTTTTCCATTGTTATTATATTCGAAAAGAACGAGTTTTGGACAACTATATGTTCCTTCTTGCAAAACTCTTTGCAGACCGCCTTGCAAGCTTTAGAACAAGATTTTGGATGTTTTATTTACTGGCAGAGTTTCTCTTTGCAAGATATGTTGGAAAAGCTTTTTGCTGAGTGTTGAGCGACAAGACACGCAGAAGACGCCGATACGGAGCTCTCGGAAGCTAAATGCCGGTCCACGGCTTCTTTCGACAGAAGCCGCTCTTAGGTGCTCACCGCGACCGGCCCAATGCTCTGAGTGCGAAGAAGCCGCTTCTTCGCCTCTGGGAGACTCGGCGGGCGGCAGCTTCCCAAAGGCGAAGATGCAAGCCGCACCACGCAGGCACAGTGTGGGCAGCATTCAGACTTAGAGAAAACAGTACTTTACCACTCTCCTCCTTTTTCCATTGTTATTTTATATGAAAAGAAAGAGTTTTGGACAACTATATGTTCCTTCTTGCAAAACTCTTTGCAGACCTCCGTGCAAGCTTTAGAACATGATTTTGGATGTTTTATTTACTGGCAGTGTTTGTCTTTGCAAGATATGGTTGGAAAGCCTTTTGCTGAGTGTTGAGCGGCAAGACACGCAGAAGACGCAGATACGGAGCTCTCGGAAGCGAATACAGGTCCACGGCTTCTTTTCGCAGAAGCCGCTCTTAGGTGCTCACCGCGACCGGCCCAATGCTCTGTGTGCGAAGAAGCCGCTTCTTCGCCTCTGGGAGACTCGGCGAGCGGCAGCTTCCCAAAGGCGAAGATGCAAGCCGCACCACGCAGGCACAGTGTTGGCAGCATTCAGACTTAGAGAAAACAGTACTTTACCACTCTCCTGCCTTTTCCATAGTTATTATATTCGAAAAGAACGAGTTTTGGACAACTATATCTTCCTTCTTTTAAAACTCTTTGAAGACCTCCGTGCAAGCTTTAGAACAAGATTTTGGATGTTTTATTTACTGGCAGTGTTTGTCTTTGCAAGATATGGTGGAAAAGCCTTTTGCTGAGTGTTGAGCGACAAGACACGCAGAAGACGCAGATACGCAGCTCTCCGAAGCTAAGTGCCGGTCTACGGCTTCTTTCGGCAGAAGCCGCTCTTAGGTGCTCACCGCGACCGGCCCAATGCTCTGTGTGCGAAGAAGCCGCTTCTTTGCCTCCGGGAGACTCGGCGAGCGGCAGCTTCCCAAAGGCGAAGATGCAAGCCGCACCACGCAGGCACAGTGTGGGCAGCATTCAGACTTAGAGAAAACAGTACTTTACCACTCTCCTGACTTTTCCATAGTTACTATATTCGAAAAGAACGAGTTTTGGACAACTATATGTTCCTTCTTGCAAAACTCTTTGCAGACCTCCGTGCAAGCTTTAGAACAAGATTTTGGATGTTTTATTTACTGGCAGAGTTTCTCTTTGCAAGATATGGTGGAAAAGCTTTTTGCTGAGTGTTGAGCGACAAGACACGCAGAAGACGCAGATACGGAGCTCTCGGAAGCTAATACAGGTCTACGACTTCTTTCGACAGAAGCCGCTCTTAGGTGCTCACCGCGACCGGCCCAATGCTCTGTGTGCAAAGAAGCCGCTTCTTCGCCTCCGGAAGACTCGGCGGGCGGCAGCTTCCCAAAGGCGAAGATGCAGGCCGCACCACGCAGGCACAGTGCGGGCAGCATTCAGACTTAGAGAAAACAGTACTTTACCCCTCTCCTGCCTTTTCCATTGTTATTATATTCGAAAAGAACGAGTTTTGGACAACTATATGTTCCTTCTTGCAAAACTCTTTGCAGACCGCCTTGCATGCTTTAGAACAAGATTTTGGATGTTTTATTTACTGGCAGAGTTTCTCTTTGCAAGATACGTTGGAAAAGCTTTTTGCTGAGTGTTGAGCGACAAGACACGCAGAAGACGCAGATACGGAGCTCTCGGAAGCTAAATGCCGGTCCAAGGCTTCTTTCGACAGAAGCCGCTCTCCGGAGAACACCGCCAACGGCCCAATGCTCTGTGTGCGAAGAAGCCGCTTCTTCGCCTCTGGGAGACTCGGCGGGCGACAGCTTCCCAAAGGCGAAGATGCAAGCCGCACCACGCAGGCACAGTGTGGGCAGCATTCAGACTTAGAGAAAACAGTACTTTACCACTCTCCTGCCTTTTCCATTGTTATTATATTCGAAAAGAACGAGTTTTGGACAACTATATGTTCCTTCTTGCAAAACTCTTTGCAGACCTCCGTGCAAGCTTTAGAACAAGATTTTGGATGTTTTATTTACTGGCAGAGTTTCTCTTTGCAAGATATGGTGGAAAAGCTTTTTGCTGAGTGTTGAGCGACAAGACACGCAGAAGACGCAGATACGCAGCTCTCGGAAGCTAATACAGGTCTACGGCTTCTATCGGCAGAAGCCGCTCTTAGGTGCTCACCGCGACCGGCCCAATGCTCTGTGTGCGAAGAAGCCGCTTCTTTGCCTCCGGGAGACTCGGCGAGCGGCAGCTTCCCAAAGGCGAAGATGCAAGCCGCACCACGCAGGCACAGTGTGGGCAGCATTCAGACTTAGAGAAAACAGTACTTTACCACTCTCCTGCCTTTTCCATTGTTATTATATTCGAAAAGAACGAGTTTTGGACAACTATATGTTCCTTCTTGCAAAACTCTTTGCAGACCGCCTTGCAAGCTTTAGAACAAGATTTTGGATGTTTTATTTACTGGCAGAGTTTCTCTTTGCAAGATATGTTGGAAAAGCTTTTTGCTGAGTGTTGAGCGACAAGACACGCAGAAGACGCAGATACGGAGCTCTCGGAAGCTAAATGCCGGTCCAAGGCTTCTTTCGACAGAAGCAGCTCTCCGGAGAACACCGCCAACGGCCCAATGCTCTGTGTGCGAAGAAGCCGCTTCTTCGCCTCTGGGAGACTCGGCGGGCGGCAGCTTCCCAAAGGCGAAGATGCAAGCCGCACCACGCAGGCACAGTGTGGGCAGCATTCAGACTTAGAGAAAACAGTACTTTACCACTCTCCTGCCTTTTCCATTGTTATTATATTCGAAAAGAACGAGTTTTGGACAACTATATGTTCCTTCTTGCAAAACTCTTTGCAGACATCCGTGCAAGCTTTAGAACATGATTTTGGATGTTTTATTTACTGGCAGAGTTTCTCTTTGCAAGATATGGTGGAAAAGCTTTTTGCTGAGTGTTGAGCGACAAGACACGCAGAAGACGCAGATACGCAGCTCTTGGAAGCTAAGTGCCGGTCCACGGCTTCTTTCGGCAGAAGCCGCTCTTAGGTGCTCACCGCGACCGGCCCAATGCTCTGTGTGCGAAGAAGCCGCATCTTCGCCTCCGGGAGACTCGGCGAGCGGCAGCTTCCCAAAGGCGAAGATGCAAGCCGCACCACGCAGGCACAGTGTTGGCAGCATTCAGACTTAGAGAAAACAGTACTTTTCCACTCTCCTGCCTTTTCCATTGTTATTATATTCGAAAAGAACGAGTTTTGGACAACTATATGTTCCTTCTTGCAAAACTCTTTGCAGACCTCCGTGCAAGCTTTAGAACAAGATTATGGATGTTTTATTTACTGGCAGAGTTTCTCTTTGCAAGATATGGTGGAAAAGCTTTTTGCTGAGTGTTGAGCGACAAGACACGGAGAAGACGCAGATACGCAGCTCTCGGAAGCTAATACAGGTCTACGGCTTCTTTCGGCAGAAGCCGCTCTTAGGTGCTCACCGCGACCGGCCCAATGCTCTGTGTGCGAAGAAGCCGCTTCTTCGCCTCCGGGAGACTCGGCGAGCGGCAGCTTCCCAAAGGCGAAGATGCAAGCCGCACCACGCAGGCACAGTGTGGGCAGCATACAGACTTAGAGAAAACAGTACCTTACCACTCTCCTGCCTTTTCCATTGTTATTATATTCGAAAAGAACGAGTTTTGGACAACTATATGTTCCTTCTTGCAAACCTCTTTGCAGACCTCCGTGCAAACTTTAGAACAAGATTTTGGATGTTTTATTTACTGGCAGTGTTTCTCTTTGCAAGATATGGTGGAAAAGCCTTTTGCTGAGTGTTGAGCGACAAGACACGCAGAAGACGCACATACGGAGCTCTCGGAAGCTAAGTGCCGGTCTACGGCTTCTTTCGGCAGAAGCCGCTCTTAGGTGCAAACCGCGACCGGCCCAATGCTCTGAGTGCGAAGAAGCCGCTTCTTCGCCTCCGGGAGACTCGGCGAGCGGCAGCTTCGCAAAGGCGAAGATGCAAGCCGCACCACGCAGGCACAGTGTGGGCAGCATTCAGACTTAGAGAAAACAGTACTTTACCACTCTCCTGCCTTTTCCATTGTTATTATATTCGAAAAGAATGAGTTTTGGACAACTATAGGTTCCTTCTTGCAAAACTCTTTGCAGACCTCCGTGCAAGCTTTAGAACAAGATTTTGGATGTTTTATTTACTGGCAGTGTTTGTCTTTGCAAGATATGGTGGAAAAGCCTTTGCTGAGTGTTGAGCGACAAGACACGCAGAAGACGCACATACGGAGCTCTTGGAAGCTAAGTGCCGGTCTACGGCTTCTTTCGGCAGAAGCCGCTCTTAGGTGCTCACCGCGACCGGCCCAATGCTCTGTGTGCGAAGAAGCCGCTTCTTCGCCTCCGGGAGACTCGGCGAGCGGCATCTTCCCAAAGGCAAAGATGCAAGCCGCACCACGCAGGCACAGTGTGGGCAGCATTCAGACTTAGAGAAAACAGTACTTTACCACTCTCTGTATTTTCCATTGTTGTTATATTCGAAAAGAACGAGTTTTGGACAACTATATGTTCCTTCTTGCAAAACTCTTTGCAGACCTCCGTGCAAGCTTTAGAACATGATTTTGGATGTTTTATTTACTGGCAGTGTTTGTCTTTGCAAGATATGGTGGAAAAGCCTTTTGCTGAGTGTTGAGTGGCAAGACACGCAGAAGACGCAGATACGGAGCTCTCGGAAGCTAATACAGGTCTACGACTTCTTTCGACAGAAGCCGCTCTTAGGTGCTCACCGCGACCGGCCCAATGCTCTGTGTGCAAAGAAGCCGCTTCTTCGCCTCCGGAAGACTCGGCGAGCGGCAGCTTCCCAAAGGCGAAGATGCAGGCCGCACCACGCAGGCACAGTGTGGGCAGCATTCAGACTTAGAGAAAACAGTACTTTACCACTCTCCTGCCTTTTCCATTGTTATTATATTCGAAAAGAACGAGTTTTGGACAACTATATGTTCCTTCTTGCAAAACTCTTTGCAGACCGCCTTGCAAGCTTTAGAACAAGATTTTGGATGTTTTATTTACTGGCAGAGTTTCTCTTTGCAAGATACGTTGGAAAAGCTTTTTGCTGAGTGTTGAGCGACAAGACACGCAGAAGACGCAGATACGGAGCTCTCGGAAGCTAAATGCCGGTCCAAGGCTTCTTTCGACAGAAGCCGCTCTCCGGAGAACACCGCCAACGGCCCAATGCTCTGTGTGCGAAGAAGCCGCTTCTTCGCCTCTGGGAGACTCGGCGGGCGACAGCTTCCCAAAGGCGAAGATGCAAGCCGCACCACGCAGGCACAGTGTGGGCAGCATTCAGACTTAGAGAAAACAGTACTTTACCACTCTCCTGCCTTTTCCATTGTTATTATATTCGAAAAGAACGAGTTTTGGACAACTATATGTTCCTTCTTGCAAAACTCTTTGCAGACATCCGTGCAAGCTTTAGAACATGATTTTGGATGTTTTATTTACTGGCAGAGTTTCTCTTTGCAAGATATGGTGGAAAAGCTTTTTGCTGAGTGTTGAGCGACAAGACACGCAGAAGACGCAGATACGCAGCTCTCGGAAGCTAATACAGGTCTACGGCTTCTATCGGCAGAAGCCGCTCTTAGGTGCTCACCGCGACCGGCCCAATGCTCTGTGTGCGAAGAAGCCGCTTCTTTGCCTCCGGGAGACTCGGCGAGCGGCAGCTTCCCAAAGGCGAAGATGCAAGCCGCACCACGCAGGCACAGTGTGGGCAGCATTCAGACTTAGAGAAAACAGTACTTTACCACTCTCCTGCCTTTTCCATTGTTATTATATTCGAAAAGAACGAGTTTTGGACAACTATATGTTCCTTCTTGCAAAACTCTTTGCAGACCGCCTTGCAAGCTTTAGAACAAGATTTTGGATGTTTTATTTACTGGCAGAGTTTCTCTTTGCAAGATATGTTGGAAAAGCTTTTTGCTGAGTGTTGAGCGACAAGACACGCAGAAGACGCAGATACGGAGCTCTCGGAAGCTAAATGCCGGTCCAAGGCTTCTTTCGACAGAAGCAGCTCTCCGGAGAACACCGCCAACGGCCCAATGCTCTGTGTGCGAAGAAGCCGCTTCTTCGCCTCTGGGAGACTCGGCGGGCGACAGCTTCCCAAAGGCGAAGATGCAAGCCGCACCACGCAGGCACAGTGTGGGCAGCATTCAGACTTAGAGAAAACAGTACTTTACCACTCTCCTGCCTTTTCCATTGTTATTATATTCGAAAAGAACGAGTTTTGGACAACTATATGTTCCTTCTTGCAAAACTCTTTGCAGACATCCGTGCAAGCTTTAGAACATGATTTTGGATGTTTTATTTACTGGCAGAGTTTCTCTTTGCAAGATATGGTGGAAAAGCTTTTTGCTGAGTGTTGAGCGACAAGACACGCAGAAGACGCAGATACGCAGCTCTTGGAAGCTAAGTGCCGGTCCACGGCTTCTTTCGGCAGAAGCCGCTCTTAGGTGCTCACCGCGACCGGCCCAATGCTCTGTGTGCGAAGAAGCCGCATCTTCGCCTCCGGGAGACTCGGCGAGCGGCAGCTTCCCAAAGGCGAAGATGCAAGCCGCACCACGCAGGCACAGTGTTGGCAGCATTCAGACTTAGAGAAAACAGTACTTTACCACTCTCCTGCCTTTTCCATTGTTATTATATTCGAAAAGAACGAGTTTTGGACAACTATATGTTCCTTCTTGCAAAACTCTTTGCAGACCTCCGTGCAAGCTTTAGAACAAGATTATGGATGTTTTATTTACTGGCAGAGTTTCTCTTTGCAAGATATGGTGGAAAAGCTTTTTGCTGAGTGTTGAGCGACAAGACACGGAGAAGACGCAGATACGGAGCTCTCGGAAGCTAATACAGGTCTACGGCTTCTTTCGGCAGAAGCCGCTCTTAGGTGCTCACCGCGACCGGCCCAATGCTCTGTGTGCGAAGAAGCCGCTTCTTCGCCTCCGGGAGACTCGGCGAGCGGCAGCTTCCCAAAGGCGAAGATGCAAGCCGCACCACGCAGGCACAGTGTGGGCAGCATACAGACTTAGAGAAAACAGTACCTTACCACTCTCCTGCCTTTTCCATTGTTATTATATTCGAAAAGAACGAGTTTTGGACAACTATATGTTCCTTCTTGCAAACCTCTTTGCAGACCTCCGTGCAAACTTTAGAACAAGATTTTGGATGTTTTATTTACTGGCAGTGTTTCTCTTTGCAAGATATGGTGGAAAAGCCTTTTGCTGAGTGTTGAGCGACAAGACACGCAGAAGACGCACATACGGAGCTCTTGGAAGCTAAGTGCCGGTCTACGGCTTCTTTCGGCAGAAGCCGCTCTTAGGTGCAAACCGCGACCGGCCCAATGCTCTGAGTGCGAAGAAGCCGCTTCTTCGCCTCCGGGAGACTCGGCGAGCGGCAGCTTCCCAAAGGCGAAGATGCAAGCCGCACCACGCAGGCACAGTGTGGGCAGCATTCAGACTTAGAGAAAACAGTACTTTACCACTCTCCTGCCTTTTCCATTGTTATTATATTCGAAAAGAATGAGTTTTGGACAACTATAGGTTCCTTCTTGCAAAACTCTTTGCAGACCTCCGTGCAAGCTTTAGAACAAGATTTTGGATGTTTTATTTACTGGCAGTGTTTGTCTTTGCAAGATATGGTGGAAAAGCCTTTGCTGAGTGTTGAGCGACAAGACACGCAGAAGACGCACATACGGAGCTCTTGGAAGCTAAGTGCCGGTCTACGGCTTCTTTCGGCAGAAGCCGCTCTTAGGTGCTCACCGCGACCGGCCCAATGCTCTGTGTGCGAAGAAGCCGCTTCTTCGCCTCCGGGAGACTCGGCGAGCGGCATCTTCCCAAAGGCAAAGATGCAAGCCGCACCACGCAGGCACAGTGTGGGCAGCATTCAGACTTAGAGAAAACAGTACTTTACCACTCTCTGTATTTTCCATTGTTGTTATATTCGAAAAGAACGAGTTTTGGACAACTATATGTTCCTTCTTGCAAAACTCTTTGCAGACCTCCGTGCAAGCTTTAGAACATGATTTTGGATGTTTTATTTACTGGCAGTGTTTGTCTTTGCAAGATATGGTGGAAAAGCCTTTTGCTGAGTGTTGAGTGGCAAGACACGCAGAAGACGCAGATACGGAGCTCTTGGAAGCAAAGTGCCGGTCTACGGCTTCTTTCGGCAGAAGCCGCTCTTAGGTGCTCACCGCGACCGGCCCAATGCTCTGTGTGCGAAGAGGCCGCTTCTTCGCCTCCGGGAGACTCGGCGAGCGGCAGCTTCCCAAAGGCGAAGATGCAAGCCGCACCACGCAGGCACCGTGTTGGCAGCATTCAGACTTAGAGAAAACAGTACTTTACCACTCTCCTGCATTTTCCATTGTTATTATATTCGAAAAGAACGTTTTTTGGACAACTATATGTTCCTTCTTGCAAAACTCTTTGCAGACCTCCGTGCGAGCTTTAGAACAAGATTTTGGATGTTTTATTTACTGGCAGAGTTTCTCTTTGCAAGATATGGTGGAAAAGCTTTGTGCTGAGTGTTGAGCGACAAGACACGCAGAAGACGCCGATACGGAGCTCTCGGAAGCTAAATGCCGCTCCACGGCTTTTTTCAACAGAAGCCGCTCTCCGGAGAACACCGCCAACGGCCCAATGCTCTGTGTGCGAAGAAGCCGCTTCTTCGCCTCTGGGAGACTCGGCGGGCGGCAGCTTCCCTAAGGCGAAGATGCAAGCCGCACCACGCAGGCACAGTGTGGGCAGCATTCAGACTTAGAGAAAACAGTACTTTACCACTCTCCTGCCTTTTCCATTGTTATTATATTCGAAAAGAACGAGTTTTGGACAACTATATGTTCCTTCTTGCAAAACTCTTTGCAGACCTCCGTGCAAGCTTTAGAACATGATTTTGGATGTTTTATTTACTGGCAGTGTTTCTCTTGGCAAGATATGGTGGAAAAGACTTTTGCTGAGTGTTGAGCGGCAAGACACGCAGAAGATGCAGATACGGAGCTCTCGGAAGCTAATACAGGTCTACGGCTTCTTTCGGCAGAAGCCGCTCTTAGGTGCTCACCGCGACCGGCCCAATGCTCTGTGTGCGAAGAAGCCGCTTCTTTGCCTCCGGGAGACTCGGCGAGCGGCAGCTTCCCAAAGGCGAAGATGCAAGCCGCACCACGCAGGCACAGTGTGGGCAGCATTCAGACTTAGAGAAAACAGTACCTTACCACTCTCCTGCCTTTTCCATTGTTATTATATTCGAAAAGAACGCGTTTTGGACAACTATATGTTCCTTCTTGCAAAACTCTTTGCAGACCTCCGTGCAAGCTTTAGAACAAGATTTTGGATGTTTTATTTACTGGCAGTGTTTGTCTTTGCAAGATATGGTGGAAAAGCTTTTTGCTGAGTGTTGAGCGACAAGACACGCAGAAGATGCAGATACGGAGCTCTCGGAAGCTAAATGCCGGTCCAAGGCTTCTTTCGACAGAAGCCGCTCTCCGGAGAACACCGCCAACGGCCCAATGCTCTGTGTGCGAAGAAGCCGCTTCTTCGCCTCTGGGAGACTCGGCGGGCGACAGCTTCCCAAAGGCGAAGATGCAAGCCGCACCACGCAGGCACAGTGTGGGCAGCATTCAGACTTAGAGAAAACAGTACTTTACCACTCTCCTGCCTTTTCCATTGTTATTATATTCGAAAAGAACGAGTTTTGGACAACTATATGTTCCTTCTTGCAAAACTCTTTGCAGACATCCGTGCAAGCTTTAGAACATGATTTTGGATGTTTTATTTACTGGCAGAGTTTCTCTTTGCAAGATATGGTGGAAAAGCTTTTTGCTGAGTGTTGAGCGACAAGACACGCAGAAGACGCAGATACGCAGCTCTTGGAAGCTAAGTGCCGGTCCACGGCTTCTTTCGGCAGAAGCCGCTCTTAGGTGCTCACCGCGACCGGCCCAATGCTCTGTGTGCGAAGAAGCCGCATCTTCGCCTCCGGGAGACTCGGCGAGCGGCAGCTTCCCAAAGGCGAAGATGCAAGCCGCACCACGCAGGCACAGTGTTGGCAGCATTCAGACTTAGAGAAAACAGTACTTTACCACTCTCCTGCCTTTTCCATTGTTATTATATTCGAAAAGAACGAGTTTTGGACAACTATATGTTCCTTCTTGCAAAACTCTTTGCAGACCTCCGTGCAAGCTTTAGAACAAGATTTTGGATGTTTTATTTACTGGCAGTGTTTCTCTTTGCAAGATATGGTGGAAAAGCCTTTTGCTGAGTGTTGAGCGACAAGACACGCAGAAGACGCACATACGGAGCTCTTGGAAGCTAAGTGCCGGTCTACGGCTTCTTTCGGCAGAAGCCGCTCTTAGGTGCAAACCGCGACCGGCCCAATGCTCTGAGTGCGAAGAAGCCGCTTCTTCGCCTACGGGAGACTCGGCGAGCGGCAGCTTCCCAAAGGCGAAGATGCAAGCCGCACCACGCAGGCACAGTGTGGGCAGCATTCAGACTTAGAGAAAACAGTACTTTACCACTCTCCTGCATTTTCCATTGTTATTATATTCGAAAAGAATGAGTTTTGGACAACTATAGGTTCCTTCTTGCAAAACTCTTTGCAGACCTCTGTGCAAGCTTTAGAACAAGATTTTGGATGTTTTATTTACTGGCAGTGTTTGTCTTTGCAAGATATGGTGGAAAAGCCTTTGCTGAGTGTTGAGCGACAAGACACGCAGAAGACGCACATACGGAGCTCTTGGAAGCAAAGTGCCGGTCTACGGCTTCTTTCGGCAGAAGCCGCTCTTAGGTGCTCACCGCGACCGGCCCAATGCTCTGTGTGCGAAGAAGCCGCTTCTTCGCCTCCGGGAGACTCGGCGAGCGGCATCTTCCCAAAGGCGAAGATGCAAGCCGCACCACGCAGGCACAGTGTGGGCAGCATTCAGACTTAGAGAAAACAGTACTTTACCACTCTCTGTATTTTCCATTGTTGTTATATTCGAAAAGAACGAGTTTTGGACAACTATATGTTCCTTCTTGCAAAACTCTTTGCAGACCTCCGTGCAAGCTTTAGAACATGATTTTGGATGTTTTATTTACTGGCAGTGTTTGTCTTTGCAAGATATGGTGGAAAAGCCTTTTGCTGAGTGTTGAGTGGCAAGACACGCAGAAGACGCAGATACGGAGCTCTTGGAAGCAAAGTGCCGGTCTACGGCTTCTTTCGGCAGAAGCCGCTCTTAGGTGCTCACCGCGACCGGCCCAATGCTCTGTGTGCGAAGAGGCCGCTTCTTCGCCTCCGGGAGACTCGGCGAGCGGCAGCTTCCCAAAGGCGAAGATGCAAGCCGCACCACGCAGGCACCGTGTTGGCAGCATTCAGACTTAGAGAAAACAGTACTTTACCACTCTCCTGCATTTTCCATTGTTATTATATTCGAAAAGAACGTTTTTTGGACAACAATATGTTCCTTCTTGCAAAACTCTTTGCAGACCTCCGTGCAGGCTTTAGAACAAGATTTTGGATGTTTTATTTACTGGCAGAGTTTCTCTTTGCAAGATATGGTGGAAAAGCTTTTTGCTGAGTGTTGAGCGACAAGACACGGAGAAGACGCAGATACGGAGCTCTCGGAAGCTAAATGCCGCTCCACGGCTTCTTTCAACAGAAGCCGCTCTCCGGAGAACACCGCCAACGGCCCAATGCTCTGTGTGCGAAGAAGCCGCTTCTTCGCCTCTGGGAGACTCGGCGGGCGGCAGCTTCCCAAAGGCGAAGATGCAAGCCGCACCACGCAGGCACAGTGTGGGCAGCATTCAGACTTAGAGAAAACAGTACCTTACCACTCTCCTGCCTTTTCCATTGTTATTATATTCGAAAAGAACGAGTTTTGGACAACTATATGTTCCTTCTTGCAAAACTCTTTGCAGACCACCGTGCAAGCTTTAGAACAAGATTTTGGATGTTTTATTTACTGGCAGTGTTTGTCTTTGCAAGATATGGTGGAAAAGCTTTGTGCTGAGTGTTGAGCGACAAGACACGCAGAAGACGCACATACGGAGCTCTTGGAAGCTAAGTGCCGGTCTACGGCTTCTTTCGGCAGAAGCCGCTCTTAGGTGCTCACCGCGACCGGCCCAATGCTCTGTGTGCGAAGAGGCCGCTTCTTCGCCTCCGGGAGACTCGGCGAGCGGCAGCTTCCCAAAGGCGAAGATGCAGGCCGCACCACGCAGGCACAGTGTGGGCAGCATTCTGACTTAGAGAAAACAGTACTTTACCACTCTCCTGCTTTTTCCATTGTTATTATATTCGAAAAGAACAAGTTTTGGACAACTATATGTTCCTTCGTGCAAAACTCTTTGCAGACCTCCGTGCAAGCTTTAGAACATGATTTTGGATGTTTTATTTACTGGCAGTGTTTCTCTTGGCAAGATATGGTGGAAAAGCCTTTTGCTGAGTGTTGAGCGGCAAGACACGCAGAAGATGCAGATACGGAGCTCTCGGAAGCTAATACAGGTCTACGGCTTCTTTCGGCAGAAGCCGCTCTTAGGTGCTCACCGCGACCGGCCCAATGCTCTGTGTGCGAAGAAGCCGCTTCTTTGCCTCCGGGAGACTCGGCGAGCGGCAGCTTCCCAAAGGCGAAGATGCAAGCCGCACCACGCAGGCACAGTGTGGGCAGCATTCAGACTTAGAGAAAACAGTACCTTACCACTCTCCTGCCTTTTCCATTGTTATTATATTCGAAAAGGACGAGTTTTGGACAACTATATGTTCCTTCTTGCAAAACTCTTTGCAGACCTCCGTGCAAGCTTTAGAACAAGATTTTGGATGTTTTATTTACTGGCAGTGTTTGTCTTTGCAAGATATGGTGGAAAAGCCTTTGCTGAGTGTTGAGCGACAAGACACGCAGAAGACGCACATACGGAGCTCTTGGAAGCTAAGTGCCGGTCTACGGCTTCTTTCGGCAGAAGCCGCTCTTAGGTGCTCACCGCGACCGGCCCAATGCTCTGTGTGCGAAGAGGCCGCTTCTTCGCCTCCGGGAGACTCGGCGAGCGGCAGCTTCCCAAAGGCGAAGATGCAGGCCGCACCACGCAGGCACAGTGTGGGCAGCATTCTGACTTAGAGAAAACAGTACTTTACCACTCTCCTGCCTTTTCCATTGTTATTATATTCGAAAAGAACAAGTTTTGGACAACTATATGTTCCTTCTTGCAAAACTCTTTGCAGGCCTCCGTGCAAGCTTTAGAACAAGATTTTGGATGTTTTATTTACTGGCAGTGTTTGTCTTTGCAAGATATGGTGGAAAAGCCTTTTGCTGAGTGTTGAGCGACAAGACACGCAGAAGACGCAGATACAGAGCTCTTGGAAGCTAAGTGCCGGTCTACGGCTTCTTTCGGCAGAAGCCGCTCTTAGGTGCTCACCGCGACCGGCCCAATGCTCTGAGTGCGAAGAAGCCGCTTCTTCGCCTCCGGGAGACTCGGCGAGCGGCAGCTTCCCAAAGGCGAAGATGCAAGCCGCACCACGCAGGCACAGTGTGGGCAGCATTCAGACTTAGAGAAAACAGTACTTTACCACTCTCCTGCCTTTTCCATTGTTATTATATTCGAAAAGAACGAGTTTTGGACAACTATATGTTCCTTCTTGCAAAACTCTTTGCATACCTCCATGCAAGCTTTAGAACAAGAGTTTGGATGTTTTATTTACTGGCAGTGTTTGTCTTTGCAAGATATGGTGGAAAAGCTTTGTGCTGAGTGTTGAGCGACAAGACACGCAGAAGACGCAGATACGCAGCTCTCGGAAGCAAAATGCCGGTCCAAGGCTTCTTTCGACAGAAGCCGCTCTCCGGAGAACACCGCCAAAGGCCCAATGCTCTGTGTGCGAAGAAGCCGCTTCTTCGCCTCTGGGAGACTCGGCGGGCGGCAGCTTCCCAAAGGCGAAGATGCAAGCCGCACCACGCAGGCACAGTGTGGGCAGCATTCAGACTTAGAGAAAACAGTACCTTACCACTCTCCTGCATTTTCCATTGTTATTATATTCGAAAAGAACGAGTTTTGGACAACTATATGTTCCTTCTTGCAAAACTCTTTGAAGGCCTCCGTGCAAGCTTTAGAACAAGATTTTGGATGTTTTATTTACTGGCAGTGTTTGTCTTTGCAAGATATGGTGGGAAAGCCTTTTGCTGAGTGTTGAGCGACAAGACACGCAGAAGACGCAGATACAGAGCTCTTGGAAGCTAAGTGCCGGTCTACGGCTTCTTTCGGCAGAAGCCGCTCTTAGGTGCTCACCGCGACCGGCCCAATGCTCTGTGTGCGAAGAAGCCGCTTCTTCGCCTCTGGGAGACTCGGCGAGCGGCAGCTTCCCAAAGGCGAAGATGCAAGCCGCACCACGCAGGCACAGTGTGGGCAGCATTCAGACTTAGAGAAAACAGTACTTTACCACTCTCCTGCCATTTCCATTGTTATTATATTCGAAAAGAACGAGTTTTGGACAACTATATGTTCCTTCTTGCAAAACTCTTTGCATACCTCCATGCAAGCTTTAGAACAAGAGTTTGGATGTTTTATTTACGGGCAGTGTTTGTCTTTGCAAGATATGGTGGAAAAGACTTTTGCTGAGTGTTGAGCGGCAAGACACGCAGAAGACGCAGATACGGAGCTCTCGGAGCTAAGTGCCGGTCCACGGCTTCTTTCGGCAGAAGCCGCTCTTAGGTGCTCACCGCGACCGGCCCAATGCTCTGTGTGCGAAGAAGCCGCTTCTTCGCCTCCGGGAGACTCGGCGAGCGGCAGCTTCCCAAAGGCGAAGATGCAAGCCGCACCACGCAGGCACAGTGTTGGCAGCATTCAGACTTAGAGAAAACAGTACTTTACCACTCTCCTGCCTTTTCCATTGTTATTATATTCGAAAAGAACGAGTTTTGGACAACTATATGTTCCTTCTTGCAAAACTCTTTGCAGACCTCCGTGCAAGCTTTAGAACAAGATTTTGGATGTTTTATTTACTGGCAGTGTTTGTCTTTGCAAGATATGGTGGAAAAGCCTTTTGCTGAGTGTTGAGCGACAAGACACGCAGAAGACGCAGATACAGAGCTCTTGGAAGCTAAGTGCCGGTCTACGGCTTCTTTCGGCAGAAGCCGCTCTTAGGTGCTCACCGCGACCGGCCCAATGCTCTGAGTGCGAAGAAGCCGCTTCTTCGCCTCCGGGAGACTCGGCGGGCGGCAGCTTCCCAAAGGCGAAGATGCAAGCCGCTCCACGCAGGCACAGTGTGGGCAGCATTCAGACTTAGAGAAAACAGTACTTTACCACTCTCCTGCCTTTTCCATTGTTATTATATTCGAAAAGAACGAGTTTTGGACAACTATATGTTCCTTCTTGCAAAACTCTTTGCATACCTCCATGCAAGCTTTAGAACAAGAGTTTGGATGTTTTATTTACTGGCAGTGTTTGTCTTTGCAAGATATGGTGGAAAAGCTTTGTGCTGAGTGTTGAGCGACAAGACACGCAGAAGACGCAGATACGCAGCTCTCGGAAGCAAAATGCCGGTCCAAGGCTTCTTTCGACAGAAGCCGCTCTCCGGAGAACACCGCCAACGGCCCAATGCTCTGTGTGCGAAGAAGCCGCTTCTTCGCCTCTGGGAGACTCGGCGGGCGGCAGCTTCCCAAAGGCGAAGATGCAAGCCGCACCACGCAGGCACAGTGTGGGCAGCATTCAGACTTAGAGAAAACAGTACTTTACCACTCTCCTGCCATTTCCATTGTTATTATATTCGAAAAGAACGAGTTTTGGACAACTATATGTTCCTTCTTGCAAAACTCTTTGCAGACCTCCGTGCAAGCTTTAGAACAAGATTTTGGATGTTTTATTTACTGGCAGTGTTCGTCTTTGCAAGATATGGTGGAAAAGCCTTTGCTGAGTGTTGAGCGACAAGACACGCAGAAGACGCACATACGGAGCTCTTGGAAGCTAAGTGCCGGTCTACGGCTTCTTTCGGCAGAAGCCGCTCTTAGGTGCTCACCGCGACCGGCCCAATGCTCTGTGTGCGAAGAAGCCGCTTCTTCGCCTCCGGGAGACTCGGCGAGCGGCATCTTCCCAAAGGCAAAGATGCAAGCCGCACCACGCAGGCACAGTGTGGGCAGCATTCAGACATAGAGAAAACAGTACTTTACCACTCTCCTGCCTTTTCCATTGTTATTATGTTCAAAAAGGACGAGTTTTGGACAACTATATGTTCCTTCTTGCAAAACTCTTTGCAGACCTCCGTGCAAGCTTTAGAACAAGATTTTGGATGTTTTATTTACTGGCAGAGTTTCTCTTTGCAAGATATGGTGGAAAAGCTTTTTGCTGAGTGTTGAGCGGCAAGACACGCAGAAGACGCAGATACGGGGCTCTCGGAAGCTAAGTGCCGGTCCAAGGCTTCTTTCGACAGAAGCCGCTCTCTGGAGAACACCGCCAACGGCCCAATGCTTTGTGTGCGAAGAAGCCGCTTCTTCGCCTCTGGGAGACTCGGCGGGCGGCAGCTTCCCAAAGGCGAAGATGCAAGCCGCACCACGCAGGCACAGTGTGGGCAGCATTCAGACTTAGAGAAAACAGTACTTTACCACTCTCCTGCTTTTTCCATTGTTATTATATTCGAAAAGAACGAGTTTTGGACAACTATATGTTCCTTCTTGCAAAACTCTTTGCAGACCGCCGTGCAAGCTTTAAAACATGATTTTGGATGTTTTATTTACTGGCAGTGTTTGTCTTTGCAAGATATGGTGGAAAAGCCTTTTGCTGAGTGTTGAGCGACAAGACACGCAGAAGACGCAGATACGGAGCTCTCGGAAGCTAATACAGGTCTATGGCTTCTTTCGGCAGAAGCCGCTCTTAGGTGCTCACCGCGAACGGCCCAATGCTCTGTGTGCGAAGAGGCCGCTTCTTCGCCTCCGGGAGACTCGGCGGGCGGCAGCTTCCCAAAGGCGAAGATGCAAGCCGCGCCACGCAGGCACAGTGTGGGCAGCATTCAGACTTAGAGAAAACAGTACTTTACCACTCTCCTGCTTTTTCCATTGTTATTATATACGAAAAGAAAGAGTTTTGGACAACTATATGTTCCTTCTTGCAAAACTCTTTGCAGACCTCCGTGCAAGCTTTAGAACATGATTTTGGATGTTTTATTTACTGGCAGTGTTTGTCTTTGCAAGATATGGTTGGAAAGCCTTTTGCTGAGTGTTGAGCGGCAAGACACGCAGAAGACGCAGATACGGAGCTCTCAGAAGCGAATACAGGTCCACGGCTTCTTTTCGCAGAAGCCGCTCTTAGGTGCTCACCGCGACCGGCCCAATGCTCTGTGTGCGAAGAAGCCGCTTCTTCGCCTCCGGGAGACTCGGCGAGCGGCAGCTTCCCAAAGGCGAAGATGCAAGCCGCACCACGCAGGCACAGTGTTGGCAGCATTCAGACTTAGAGAAAACAGTACTTTACCACTCTCCTGCCTTTTCCATAGTTATTATATTCGAAAAGAACGAGTTTTGGACAACTATATGTTCCTTCTTTTAAAACTCTTTGAAGACCTCCGTGCAAGCTTTAGAACAAGAGTTAGGATGTTTTATTTACTGGCAGTGTTTGTCTTTGCAAGATATGGTGGAAAAGCCTTTTGCTGAGTGTTGAGCGACAAGACACGCAGAAGACGCAGATACGCAGCTCTTGGAAGCTAAGTGCCGGTCTACGGCTTCTTTCGGCAGAAGCCGCTCTTAGGTGCTCACCGCGACCGGCCCAATGCTCTGTGTGCGAAGAGGCCGCTTCTTCGCCTCCGGGAGACTCGGCGAGCGGCAGCTTCCCAAAGGCGAAGATGCAGGCCGCACCACGCAGGCACAGTGTGGGCAGCATTCTGACTTAGAGAAAACAGTACTTTACCACTCTCCTGCTTTTTCCATTGTTATTATATTCGAAAAGAACAAGTTTTGGACAACTATATGTTCCTTCTTGCAAAACTCTTTGCAGGCCTCCGTGCAAGCTTTAGAACAAGATTTTGGATGTTTTATTTACTGGCAGTGTTTTTCTTTGCAAGATATGGTGGAAAAGCCTTTTGCTGAGTGTTGAGCGACAAGACACGCAGAAGACGCAGATACAGAGCTCTTGGAAGCTAAGTGCCGGTCTACGGCTTCTTTCGGCAGAAGCCGCTCTTAGGTGCTCACCACGACCGGCCCAATGCTCTGTGTGCGAAGAAGCCGCTTCTTCGCCTCCGGGAGACTCGGCGAGCGGCAGCTTCCCAAAGGCGAAGATGCAAGCCGCACCACGCAGGCACAGTGTGGGCAGCATTCAGACTTAGAGAAAACAGTACTTTACCACTCTCCTGACTTTTCCATTGTTATTATATTCGAAAAGAACGTTTTTTGGACAACTATATGTTTCTTCTTGCAAAACTCTTTGCAGACCTCCGTGCAAGCTTTAGAACAAGATTTTGGATGTTTTATTTACTGGCAGAGTTTCTCTTTGCAAGATATGGTGGAAAAGCTTTGTGCTGAGTGTTGAGCGACAAGACACGCAGAAGACGCCGATACGGAGCTCTCGGAAGCTAAATGCCACTCCACGGCTTCTTTCGACAGGAGCCGCTCTCCGGAGAACACCGCCAACGGCCCAATGCTCTGTGTGCGAAGAAGCCGCTTCTTCGCCTCCGGGAGACTCGGCGGGCGGCAGCTTCCCAAAGGCGAAGATGCAAGCCGCACCACGCAGGCACAGTGTGGGCAGCATTCAGACTTAGAGAAAACAGTACTTTACCACTCTCCTGCCTTTTCCATTGTTATTATATTCGAAAAGAACGAGTTTTGGACAACTATATGTTCCTTCTTGCAAAACTCTTTGCAGACCTCCGTGCAAGCTTTAGAACATGATTTTGGATGTTTTATTTACTGGCAGTGTTTCTCTTGGCAAGATATGGTGGAAAAGACTTTTGCTGAGTGTTGAGCGGCAAGACACGCAGAAGATGCAGATACGGAGCTCTCGGAAGCTAATACAGGTCTACGGCTTCTTTCGGCAGAAGCCGCTCTTAGGTGCTCACCGCGACCGGCCCAATGCTCTGTGTGCGATGAAGCCGCTTCTTTGCCTCCGGGTGACTCGGCGAGCGGCAGCTTCCCAAAGGCGAAGATGCAAGCCGCACCACGCAGGCACAGTGTGGGCAGCATTCAGACTTAGAGAAAACAGTACTTTACCACTCTCCTGCCTTTTCCATTGTTATTATGTTCGAAAAGGACGAGTTTTGGACAACTATATGTTCCTTCTTGCAAAACTCTTTGCAGACCTCCGTGCAAGCTTTAGAACAAGATTTTGGATGTTTTATTTACTGGCAGTGTTTGTCTTTTCAAGATATGGTGGAAAAGCCTTTGCTGAGTGTTGAGCGACAAGACACGCAGAAGACGCACATACGGAGCTCTTGGAAGCTAAGTGCCGGTCTACGGCTTCTTTCGGCAGAAGCCGCTCTTAGGTGCTCACCGCGACCGGACCAATGCTCTGTGTGCGAAGAGGCCGCTTCTTCGCCTCCGGGAGACTCGGCGAGCGGCAGCTTCCCAAAGGCGAAGATGCAAGCCGCACCACGCAGGCACCGTGTTGGCAGCATTCAGACTTAGAGAAAACAGTACTTTACCACTCTCCTGCATTTTCCATTGTTATTATATTCGAAAAGAATGTTTTTTGGACAACTATATGTTTCTTCTTGCAAAACTCTTTGCAGACCTCCGTGCAAGCTTTAGAACAAGATTTTGGATGTTTTATTTACTGGCAGAGTTTCTCTTTGCAAGATATGGTGGAAAAGCTTTGTGCTGAGTGTTGAGCGACAAGACACGCAGAAGACGCCGATACGGAGCTCTCGGAAGCTAAATGCCACTCCACGGCTTCTTTCGACAGAAGCCGCTCTCCGGAGAACACCGCCAACGGCCCAATGCTCTGTGTGCGAAGAAGCCGCTTCTTCGCCTCCGGGAGACTCGGCGAGCGGCATCTTCCCAAAGGCAAAGATGCAAGCCGCACCACGCAGGCACAGTGTGGGCAGCATTCAGACTTAGAGAAAACAGTACTTTACCACTCTCCTGCCTTTTCCATTGTTATTATATTCGAAAAGAACGAGTTTTGGACAACTATATGTTCCTTCTTGCAAAACTCTTTGCAGACCTCCGTGCAAGCTTTAGAACATGATTTTGGATGTTTTATTTACTGGCAGTGTTTGTCTTTGCAAGATATGGTGGAAAAGACTTTTGCTGAGTGTTGAGCGGCAAGACACGCAGAAGATGCAGATACGGAGCTCTCGGAAGCTAATACAGGTCTACGGCTTCTTTCGGCAGAAGCCGCTCTTAGGTGCTCACCGCGACCGGCCCAATGCTCTGTGTGCGATGAAGCCGCTTCTTTGCCTCCGGGTGACTCGGCGAGCGGCAGCTTCCCAAAGGCGAAGATGCAAGCCGCACCACGCAGGCACAGTGTGGGCAGCATTCAGACATAGAGAAAACAGTACTTTACCACTCTCCTGCCTTTTCCATTGTTATTATGTTCGAAAAGGACGAGTTTTGGACAACT
The DNA here is from genome assembly GCF_037042795.1 of Molothrus aeneus. Lineage (NCBI taxonomy): Eukaryota > Metazoa > Chordata > Aves > Passeriformes > Icteridae > Molothrus > Molothrus aeneus. The sequence continues at coordinate 309,276 of NW_027099144.1, read as the reverse complement.
ATATGTTCCTTCATGCAAAACTCTTTGCAGACCTCCGTGCAAGCTTTAGAACAAGATTTTGGATGTTTTATTTACTGGCAGTGTTTCTCTTTGCAAGATATGGTGGAAAAGCTTTTTGCTGAGTGTTGAGCGGCAAGACACGCAGAAGACGCAGATACGGAGCTCTCGGAAGCTAAGTGCCGGTCCAAGGCTTCTTTCGACAGAAGCCGCTCTTAGGTGCAAACCGCGACCGGCCCAATGCTCTGAGTGCGAAGAAGCCGCTTCTTCGCCTCCGGGAGACTCGGCGAGCGGCAGCTTCCCAAAGGCGAAGATGCAAGCCGCACCACGCAGGCACAGTGTGGGCAGCATTCAGACTTAGAGAAAACAGTACTTTACCACTCTCCTGACTTTTCCATAGTTATTATATTCGAAAAGAACGAGTTTTGGACAACTATATGTTCCTTCTTGCAAAACTCTTTGCAGACCTCCGTGCAAGCTTTAGAACAAGATTTTAGATGTTTTATTTACTGGCAGAGTTTCTCTTTGCAAGATATGGTGGAAAAGCTTTTTCTGAGTGTTGAGCGACAAGACACGCAGAAGACGCCGATACGGAGCTCTCGGAAGCTAAATGCCGGTCCACGGCTTCTTTCGACAGAAGCCGCTCTCTGGAGAACACCGCCAACGGCCCAATGCTTTGTGTGCGAAGAAGCCGCTTCTTCGCCTCTGGGAGACTCGGCGGGCGGCAGCTTCCCAAAGGCGAAGATGCAAGCCGCACCACGCAGGCACAGTGTGGGCAGCATTCAGACTTAGAGAAAACAGTACTTTACCACTCTCCTGCTTTTTCCATTGTTATTATATTCGAAAAGAACGAGTTTTGGACAACTATATGTTCCTTCTTGCAAAACTCTTTGCAGACCGCCGTGCAAGCTTTAAAACATGATTTTGGATGTTTTATTTACTGGCAGTGTTTGTCTTTGCAAGATATGGTGGAAAAGCCTTTTGCTGAGTGTTGAGCGACAAGACACGCAGAAGACGCAGATACGGAGCTCTCGGAAGCTAATACAGGTCTATGGCTTCTTTCGGCAGAAGCCGCTCTTAGGTGCTCACCGCGAACGGCCCAATGCTCTGTGTGCGAAGAGGCCGCTTCTTCGCCTCTGGGAGACTCGGCGGGCGGCAGCTTCCCAAAGGCGAAGATGCAAGCCGCGCCACGCAGGCACAGTGTGGGCAGCATTCAGACTTAGAGAAAACAGTACTTTACCACTCTCCTGCTTTTTCCATTGTTATTATATTCGAAAAGAACGAGTTTTGGACAACTATATGTTCCTTCTTGCAAAACTCTTTGCAGACCTCCGTGCAAGCTTTAGAACAAGAGTTAGGATGTTTTATTTACTGGCAGTGTTTGTCTTTGCAAGATATGGTGGAAAAGCCTTTTGCTGAGTGTTGAGCGATAAGACACGCAGAAGACGCAGATACACAGCTCTCCGAAGCTAAGCGCCGGTCTACGCCTTCTTTCGGCAGAAGCCGCTCTTAGGTGCTCACCGCGACCGGCCCAATGCTCTGTGTGCGAAGAAGCCGCTTCTTTGCCTCCGGGAGACTCGGCGAGCGGCAGCTTCCCAAAGGCGAAGATGCAAGCCGCACCACGCAGGCACAGTGTGGGCAGCATTCAGACTTAGAGAAAACAGTACTTTACCACTCTCCTGACTTTTCCATAGTTACTATATTCGAAAAGAACGAGTTTTGGACAACTATATGTTCCTTCTTGCAAAACTCTTTGCAGACCTCCGTGCAAGCTTTAGAACAAGATTTTGGATGTTTTATTTACTGGCAGAGTTTCTCTTCGCAAGATATGGTGGAAAAGCTTTTTGCTGAGTGTTGAGCGACAAGACACGCAGAAGACGCAGATACGGAGCTCTCGGAAGCTAATACAGGTCTACGACTTCTTTCGACAGAAGCCGCTCTTAGGTGCTCACCGCGACCGGCCCAATGCTCTGTGTGCAAAGAAGCCGCTTCTTCGCCTCCGGAAGACTCGGCGAGCGGCAGCTTCCCAAAGGCGAAGATGCAAGCCGCACCACGCAGGCACAGTGTGGGCAGCATTCAGACTTAGAGAAAACAGTACTTTACCACTCTCCTGCCTTTTCCATTGTTATTATATTCGAAAAGAACGAGTTTTGGACAACTATATGTTCCTTCTTGCAAAACTCTTTGCAGACCGCCTTGCAAGCTTTAGAACAAGATTTTGGATGTTTTATTTACTGGCAGAGTTTCTCTTTGCAAGATATGTTGGAAAAGCTTTTTGCTGAGTGTTCAGCGACAAGACACGCAGAAGACGCAGATACGGAGCTCTCGGAAGCTAAATGCCGGTCCAAGGCTTCTTTCGACAGAAGCCGCTCTGCGGAGAACACCGCCAACGGCCCAATGCTCTGTGTGCGAAGAAGCCGCTTCTTCGCCTCTGGGAGACTCGGCGGGCGACAGCTTCCCAAAGGCGAAGATGCAAGCCGCACCACGCAGGCACAGTGTGGGCAGCATTCAGACTTAGAGAAAACAGTACTTTACCACTCTCCTGCCTTTTCCATTGTTATTATATTCGAAAAGAACGAGTTTTGGACAACTATATGTTCCTTCTTGCAAAACTCTTTGCAGACCTCCGTGCAAGCTTTAGAACATGATTTTGGATGTTTTATTTACTGGCAGAGTTTCTCTTTGCAAGATATGGTGGAAAAGCTTTTTGCTGAGTGTTGAGCGACAAGACACACAGAAGACGCAGATACGCAGCTCTTGGAAGCTAAGTGCCGGTCCACGGCTTCTTTCGGCAGAAGCCGCTCTTAGGTGCTCACCGCGACCGGCCCAATGCTCTGTGTGCGAAGAAGCCGCATCTTCGCCTCCGGGAGACTCGGCGAGCGGCAGCTTCCCAAAGGCGAAGATGCAAGCCGCACCACGCAGGCACAGTGTTGGCAGCATTCAGACTTAGAGAAAACAGTACTTTACCACTCTCCTGCCTTTTCCATTGTTATTATATTCGAAAAGAATGAGTTTTGGACAACTATATGTTCCTTCTTGCAAAACTCTTTGCAGACCTCCGTGCAAGCTTTAGAACAAGATTTTGGATGTTTTATTTACTGGCAGTGTTTCTCTTTGCAAGATATGGTGGAAAAGCTTTTTGCTGAGTGTTGAGCGACAAGACACGGAGAAGACGCAGATACGCAGCTCTCGGAAGCTAATACAGGTCTACGGCTTCTTTCGGCAGAAGCCGCTCTTAGGTGCTCACCGCGACCGGCCCAATGCTCTGTGTGCGAAGAAGCCGCTTCTTCGCCTCCGGGAGACTCGGCGAGCGGCAGCTTCCCAAAGGCGAAGATGCAAGCCGCACCACGCAGGCACAGTGTGGGCAGCATTCAGACTTAGAGAAAACAGTACCTTACCACTCTCCTGCCTTTTCCATTGTTATTATATTCGAAAAGAACGAGTTTTGGACAACTATGTGTTCCTTCTTGCAAACCTCTTTGCAGACCTCCGTGCAAACTTTCGAACAAGATTTTGGATGTTTTATTTACTGGCAGTGTTTCTCTTTGCAAGATATGGTGGAAAAGCCTTTTGCTGAGTGTTGAGCGACAAGACACGCAGAAGACGCACATACGGAGCTCTTGGAAGCTAAGTGCCGGTCTACGGCTTCTTTCGGCAGAAGCCGCTCTTAGGTGCAAACCGCGACCGGCCCAATGCTCTGAGTGCGAAGAAGCCGCTTCTTCGCCTCCGGGAGACTCGGCGAGCGGCAGCTTCCCAAAGGCGAAGATGCAAGCCGCACCACGCAGGCACAGTGTGGGCAGCATTCAGACTTAGAGAAAACAGTACTTTACCACTCTCCTGCCTTTTCCATTGTTATTATATTCGAAAAGAATGAGTTTTGGACAACTATAGGTTCCTTCTTGCAAAACTCTTTGCAGACCTCCGTGCAAGCTTTAGAACAAGAGTTTGGATGTTTTATTTACTGGCAGTGTTTGTCTTTGCAAGATATGTTGGAAAAGCCTTTTGCTGAGTGTTGAGCGACAAGACACGCAGAAGACGCAGATACGCAGCTCTCCGAAGCTAATACAGGTCTACGGCTTCTTTCGGCAGAAGCCGCTCTTAGGTGCTCACCGCGACCGGCCCAATGCTCTGTGTGCGAAGAAGCCGCTTCTTCGCCTCCGGGAGACTCGGCGAGCGGCAGCTTCCCAAAGGCGAAGATGCAAGCCGCACCACGCAGGCACAGTGTGGGCAGCATTCTGACTTAGAGAAAACAGTACTTTACCACTCTCCTGACTTTTCCATAGTTATTATATTCGAAAAGAACGAGTTTTGGACAACTATATGTTCCTTCTTGCAAAACTCTTTGCAGACCTCCGCGCAAGCTTTAGAACATGATTTTGGATGTTTTATTTACTGGCAGTGTTTCTCTTTGCAAGATATGGTGGAAAAGCTTTGTGCTGAGTGTTGAGCGACAAGACACGCAGAAGACGCAGATACGCAGCTCTTGGAAGCTAAATGCCGGTCCACGGCTTCTTCCGGCAGAAGCCGCTCTTAGGTGCTCACCGCGACCGGCCCAATGCTCTGTGTGCGAAAAAGCCGCGTCTTCGCCTCCGGGAGACTCGGCGAGCGGCAGCTTCCCAAAGGCGAAGATGCAAGCCGCACCACGCAGGCACAGTGTGGGCAGCATTCAGACTTAGAGAAAACACTACTTTACCACTCTCCTGCCTTTTCCATTGTTATTATATTCGAATAGAACGAGTTTTGGACAACTATATGTTCCTTCTTGCAAAAGTCTTTGCAGACCTCCGTGCAAGCTTTAGAACAAGATTCTGGATGTTTTATTTACTGGCAGAGTTTCTCTTTGCAAGATATGGTGGAAAAGCTTTTTGCTGAGTGTTGAGCGACAAGACACGCAGAAGACGCAGATACGGAGCTCTCGGAGCTAAGTGCCAGTCTACGGCTTCTTTCGGCAGAAGCCGCTCTTAGGTGCTGACCGCGACCGGCCCAATGCTCTGTGTGCGAAGAAGCCGCTTCTTCGCCTCCGGGAGACTCGGCGAGCGGCAGCTTCCCAAAGGCGAAGATGCAAGCCGCACCTCGCAGGCACAGTGTGGGCAGCATTCAGACTTAGAGAAAACAGTACCTTACCACTCTCCTGCCTTTTCCATTGTTATTATATTCGAAAAGAACGAGTTTTGGACAACTATATGTTCCTTCTTGCAAACCTCTTTGCAGACCTCCGTGCAAGCTTTAGAACAAGATTTTGGATGTTTTATTTACTGGCAGTGTTTCTCTTTGCAAGATATGGTGGAAAAGCCTTTTGCTGAGTGTTGAGCGACAAGACACGCAGAAGACGCACATACGGAGCTCTTGGAAGCTAAGTGCCGGTCTACGACTTCTTTCGGCAGAAGCCGCTCTTAGGTGCTCACCGCGACCGGCCCAATTCTCTGTGTGCGAATAATCCGCTTCTTCGCCTCCGGAAGACTCGGCGAGCGGCATCTTCCCAAAGGCAAAGATGCAAGCCGCACCACGCAGGCACAGTGTGGGCAGCATTCAGACTTAGAGAAGACAGTACTTTACCACTCTCCTGCCTTTTCCATTGTTATTATGTTCGAAAAGGACGAGTTTTGGACAACTATATGTTCCTTCTTGCAAAACTCTTTGCAGACCTCCGTGCAAGCTTTAGAACAAGATTTTGGATGTTTTATTTACTGGCAGAGTTTCTCTTTGCAAGATATGGTGGAAAAGCTTTTTGCTGAGTGTTGAGTGACAAGACACGCAGAAGATGCAGATACGGAGCTCTCGGAAGCTAATACAGGTCTACGGCTTCTTTCGGCAGAAGCCGCTCTTAGGTGCTCACCGCGACCGGCCCAATGCTCTGTGTGCGAAGAAGCCGCTTCTTTGCCTCCGGGAGACTCGGCGAGCGGCAGCTTCCCAAAGGCGAAGATGCAAGCCGCACCACGCAGGCACAGTGTGGGCAGCATTCAGACTTAGAGAAAACAGTACCTTACCACTCTCCTGCCTTTTCCATTGTTATTATATTCGAAAAGAACGTTTTTTGGACAACTATATGTTCCTTCTTGCAAAACTCTTTGCAGACCTCCGTGCAAGTTTTCGAACAACATTTTGGATGTTTTATTTGCTGGCAGAGTTTCTCTTTGCAAGATATGGTGGAAAAGCTTTGTGCTGAGTGTTGAGCGACAAGACACGCAGAAGACGCCGATACGGAGCTCTCGGAAGCTAAATGCCGGTCCACGGCTTCTTTCGACAGAAGCCGCTCTCTGGAGAACACCGCCAACGGCCCAATGCTTTGTGTGCGAAGAAGCCGCTTCTTCGCCTCAGGGAGACTCGGCGGGCGGCAGCTTCCCAAAGGCAAAGATGCAAGCCGCACCACGCAGGCACAGTGTGGGCAGCATTCAGACTTAGAGAAGACAGTACTTTACCACTCTCCTGCCTTTTCCATTGTTATTATGTTCGAAAAGGACGAGTTTTGGACAACTATATGTTCCTTCTTGCAAAACTCTTTGCAGACCTCCGTGCAAGCTTTAGAACAAGATTTTGGATGTTTTATTTACTGGCAGAGTTTCTCTTTGCAAGATATGGTGGAAAAGCTTTTTGCTGAGTGTTGAGCGACAAGACACGCAGAAGATGCACATACGGAGCTCTCGGAAGCTAATACAGGTCTACGGCTTCTTTCGGCAGAAGCCGCTCTTAGGTGCTCACCGCGACCGGCCCAATGCTCTGTGTGCGAAGAAGCCGCTTCTTTGCCTCCGGGAGACTGGGCGAGCGGCAGCTTCCCAAAGGCGAAGATGCAAGCCGCACCACGCAGGCACAGTGTGGGCAGCATTCAGACTTAGAGAAAACAGTACCTTACCACTCTCCTGCCTTTTCCATTGTTATTATATTCGAAAAGAACGTTTTTTGGACAACTATATGTTCCTTCTTGCAAAACTCTTTGCAGACCTCCGTGCAAGTTTTCGAACAAGATTTTGGATGTTTTATTTGCTGGCAGAGTTTCTCTTTGCAAGATATGGTGGAAAAGCTTTGTGCTGAGTGTTGAGCGACAAGACACGCAGAAGACGCCGATACGGAGCTCTCGGAAGCTAAATGCCGGTCCACGGCTTCTTTCGACAGAAGCCGCTCTCTGGAGAACACCGCCAACGGCCCAATGCTTTGTGTGCGAAGAAGCCGCTTCTTCGCCTCTGGGAGACTCGGCGGGCGGCAGCTTCCCAAAGGCGAAGATGCAAGCCGCACCATGCAGGCACAGTGTGGGCAGCATTCAGACTTAGAGAAAACAGTACTTTACCACTCTCCTGCTTTTTCCATTGTTATTATATTCGAAAAGAACGAGTTTTGGACAACTATATGTTCCTTCTTGCAAAACTCTTTGCAGACCTCCGTGCAAGCTTTAAAACATGATTTTGGATGTTTTATTTACTGGCAGTGTTTGTCTTTGCAAGATATGGTGGAAAAGCCTTTTCTGAGTGTTGAGCGACAAGACACGCAGAAGACGCAGATACGCAGCTCTCCGAAGCTAATACAGGTCTATGGCTTCTTTCGGCAGAAGCCGCTCTTAGGTGCTCACCACGACCGGCCCAATGCTCTGTGTGCGAAGAAGCCGCGTCTTCGCCTCCGGGAGACTGGGCGAGCGGCACCTTCCCAAAGGCGAAGATGCAAGCCGCACCACGCAGGCACAGTGTTGGCAGCATTCAGACTTAGAGAAAACAGTACTTTACCACTCTCCTGCCTTTTCCATTGTTATTATATTCGAAAAGAACGTTTTTCGGACAACTATATGTTCCTTCTTGCAAAACTCTTTGCAGACCTCCGTGCAAGCTTTAGAACAAGAGTTTGGATGTTTTATTTACTGGCAGAGTTTCTCTTTGCAAGATATGGTGGAAAAGCTGTGTGCTGAGTGTTGAGCGACAAGACACGCAGAAGACGCAGATACGGAGCTCTCGGAAGCCAATACAGGTCTATGGCTTCTTTCGGCAGAAGCCGCTCTTAGGTGCTCACCGCGAACGGCCCAATGCTCTGTGTGCGAAGAAGCCGCTTCTTCGCCTCCGGGAGACTCGGCGAGCGGCAGCTTCCCAAAGGCGAAGATGCAAGCCGCACCACGCAGGCACAGTGTTGGCAGCATTCAGACTTAGAGAAAACAGTACTTTACCACTCTCCTGCCTTTTCCATTGTTATTATATTCGAAAAGAACGTTTTTTGGACAACTATATGTTCCTTCTTGCAAAACGCTTTGCAGACCTCCGTGCAAGCTTTAGAACAAGATTTTGGATGTTTTATTTACTGGCAGAGTTTCTCGTTGCAAGATATTGTGGAAAAGCTTTGTGCTGAGTGTTGAGCGACAAGACACGCAGAAGACGCCGATACGGAGCTCTCGGAAGCTAAATGCCGGTCCACGGCTTCTTTCGACAGAAGCCGCTCTCCGGAGAACACCGCCAACGGCCCAATGCTTTGTGTGCGAAGAAGCCGCTTCTTCGCCTCTGGGAGACTCGGCGGGCGGCAGCTTCCCAAAGGCGAAGATGCAAGCCGCACCATGCAGGCACAGTGTGGGCAGCATTCAGACTTAGAGAAAACAGTACTTTACCACTCTCCTGCTTTTTCCATTGTTATTATATTCGAAAAGAACGAGTTTTGGACAACTATATGTTCCTTCTTGCAAAACTCTTTGCAGACCTCCGTGCAAGCTTTAAAACATGATTTTGGATGTTTTATTTACTGGCAGTGTTTGTCTTTGCAAGATATGGTGGAAAAGCCTTTTCTGAGTGTTGAGCGACAAGACACGCAGAAGACGCAGATACGCAGCTCTCCGAAGCTAATACAGGTCTATGGCTTCTTTCGGCAGAAGCCGCTCTTAGGTGCTCACCGCGACCGGCCCAATGCTCTGTGTGCGAAGAAGCCGCGTCTTCGCCTCCGGGAGACTGGGCGAGCGGCACCTTCCCAAAGGCGAAGATGCAAGCCGCACCACGCAGGCACAGTGTTGGCAGCATTCAGACTTAGAGAAAACAGTACTTTACCACTCTCCTGCCTTTTCCATTGTTATTATATTCGAAAAGAACGTTTTTCGGACAACTATATGTTCCTTCTTGCAAAACTCTTTGCAGACCTCCGTGCAAGCTTTAGAACAAGAGTTTGGATGTTTTATTTACTGGCAGAGTTTCTCTTTGCAAGATATGGTGGAAAAGCTGTGTGCTGAGTGTTGAGCGACAAGACACGCAGAAGACGCAGATACGGAGCTCTCGGAAGCCAATACAGGTCTATGGCTTCTTTCGGCAGAAGCCGCTCTTAGGTGCTCACCGCGAACGGCCCAATGCTCTGTGTGCGAAGAAGCCGCTTCTTCGCCTCCGGGAGACTCGGCGAGCGGCAGCTTCCCAAAGGCGAAGATGCAAGCCGCACCACGCAGGCACAGTGTTGGCAGCATTCAGACTTAGAGAAAACAGTACTTTACCACTCTCCTGCCTTTTCCATTGTTATTATATTCGAAAAGAACGTTTTTTGGACAACTATATGTTCCTTCTTGCAAAACGCTTTGCAGACCTCCGTGCAAGCTTTAGAACAAGATTTTGGATGTTTTATTTACTGGCAGAGTTTCTCGTTGCAAGATATTGTGGAAAAGCTTTGTGCTGAGTGTTGAGCGACAAGACACGCAGAAGACGCCGATACGGAGCTCTCGGAAGCTAAATGCCGGTCCACGGCTTCTTTCGACAGAAGCCGCTCTCCGGAGAACACCGCCAACGGCCCAATGCTCTGAGTGCGAAGAAGCCGCTTCTTCGCCTCTGGGAGACTCGGCAGGCGGCAGCTTCCCAAAGGCGAAGATGCAAGCCGCACCACGCAGGCACAGTGTGGGCAGCATTCAGACTTAGAGAAAACAGTACTTTACCACTCTCCTGCCTTTTCCATTGTTATTATATTCGAAAAGAACGAGTTTTGGACAACTATATGTTCCTTCTTGCAAAACTCTTTGCAGACATCCGTGCAAGCTTTAGAAAATGATTTTGGATGTTTTATTTACTGGCAGAGTTTCTCTTTGCAAGATATGGTGGAAAAGCTTTTTGCTGAGTGTTGAGCGACAAGACACGCAGAAGACGCAGATACGCAGCTCTTGGAAGCTCAGTTCCGGTCCACGGCTTCTTTCAGCAGAAGCCGCTCTTAGGTGCTCACCGCGACCGGCCCAATGCTCTGTGTGCGAAGAAGCCGCATCTTCGCCTCCGGGAGACTCGGCGAGCGGCAGCTTCCCAAAGGCGAAGATGCAAGCCGCACCACGCAGGCACAGTGTTGGCAGCATTCAGACTTAGAGAAAACAGTACTTTACCACTCTCCTGCCTTTTCCATTGTTATTATATTCGAAAAGAACGAGTTTTGGACAACTATATGTTCCTTCTTGCAAAACTCTTTGCAGACCTCCGTGCAAGCTTTAGAACAAGATTTTGGATGTTTTATTTACTGGCAGAGTTTCTCTTTGCAAGATATGGTGGAAAAGGTTTTTGCTGAGTGTTGAGCGACAAGACACGGAGAAGACGCAGATACGCAGCTCTTGGAAGCTAAGTGCCAGTCCACGGCTTCTTTCGGCAGAAGCCGCTCTTAGGTGCTCACCGCGACCGGCCCAATGCTCTGTGTGCGAAGAAGCCGCTTCTTCGCCTCCGGGAGACTTGGCGAGCGGCAGCTTCCCAAACGCGAAGATGCACGCCACACCACGCAGGCACAGTGTTGGCAGCATTCAGACTTAGAGAAAACAGTACTTTACCACTCTCCTGCCTTTTCCATTGTTATTATATTCGAAAAGAACGTTTTTTGGACAACTATATGTTCCTTCTTGAAAAAGTCTTTGCAGACCTCCGTGCAAGCTTTAGAACAAGATTTTGGATGTTTTATTTACTGGCAGAGTTTCTCTTTGCAAGATATGGTGGAAAAGCTTTTTGCTGAGTGTTGAGCGACAAGACACGCAGAAGACGCAGATACGGAGCTCTCGGAAGCTAAGTGCCAGTCTACGGCTTCTTTCGGCAGAAGCCGCTCTTAGGTGCTGACCGCGACCGGCCCAATGCTCTGTGTGCGAAGAAGCCGCTTCTTCGCCTCCGGGAGACTCGGCGAGCGGCAGCTTCCCAAAGGCGAAGATGCAAGCCGCACCACGCAGGCACAGTGTGGGCAGCATTCAGACTTAGAGAAAACAATACCTTACCACTCTCCTGCCTTTTCCATTGTTATTATATTCGAAAAGAACGAGTTTTGGACAACTATATGTTCCTTCTTGCAAACCTCTTTGCAGACCTCCGTGCAAGCTTTAGAACAAGATTTTGGATGTTTTATTTACTGGCAGTGTTTCTCTTTGCAAGATATGGTGGAAAAGCCTTTTGCTGAGTGTTGAGCGACAAGACACGCAGAAGACACAGATACAGAGCTCTTGGAAGCTAAGTGCCGGTCTACGGCTTCTTTCGGCAGAAGCCGCTCTTAGGTGCTCACCGCGACCGGCCCAATGCTCTGAGTGCGAAGAAGCCGCTTCTTCGCCTCTGGGAGACTCGGCGGGCGGCAGCTTCCCAAAGGCGAAGATGCAAGCCGCACCACGCAGGCACAGTGTGGGCAGCATTCAGACTTAGAGAAAACAGTACTTTACCACTCTCCTGCCTTTTCCATTGTTATTATATTCGAAAAGAACGAGTTTTGGACAACTATATGTTCCTTCTTGCAAAACTCTTTGCAGACATCCGTGCAAGCTTTAGAAAATGATTTTGGATGTTTTATTTACTGGCAGAGTTTCTCTTTGCAAGATATGGTGGAAAAGCTTTTTGCTGAGTGTTGAGCGACAAGACACGCAGAAGACGCAGATACGCAGCTCTTGGAAGCTCAGTTCCGGTCCACGGCTTCTTTCAGCAGAAGCCGCTCTTAGGTGCTCACCGCGACCGGCCCAATGCTCTGTGTGCGAAGAAGCCGCATCTTCGCCTCCGGGAGACTCGGCGAGCGGCAGCTTCCCAAAGGCGAAGATGCAAGCCGCACCACGCAGGCACAGTGTTGGCAGCATTCAGACTTAGAGAAAACAGTACTTTACCACTCTCCTGCCTTTTCCATTGTTATTATATTCGAAAAGAACGAGTTTTGGACAACTATATGTTCCTTCTTGCAAAACTCTTTGCAGACATCCGTGCAAGCTTTAGAAAATGATTTTGGATGTTTTATTTACTGGCAGAGTTTCTCTTTGCAAGATATGGTGGAAAAGCTTTTTGCTGAGTGTTGAGCGACAAGACACGCAGAAGACGCAGATACGCAGCTCTTGGAAGCTCAGTTCCGGTCCACGGCTTCTTTCAGCAGAAGCCGCTCTTAGGTGCTCACCGCGACCGGCCCAATGCTCTGTGTGCGAAGAAGCCGCATCTTCGCCTCCGGGAGACTCGGCGAGCGGCAGCTTCCCAAAGGCGAAGATGCAAGCCGCACCACGCAGGCACAGTGTTGGCAGCATTCAGACTTAGAGAAAACAGTACTTTACCACTCTCCTGCCTTTTCCATTGTTATTATATTCGAAAAGAACGAGTTTTGGACAACTATATGTTCCTTCTTGCAAAACTCTTTGCAGACCTCCGTGCAAGCTTTAGAACAAGATTTTGGATGTTTTATTTACTGGCAGAGTTTCTCTTTGCAAGATATGGTGGAAAAGGTTTTTGCTGAGTGTTGAGCGACAAGACACGGAGAAGACGCAGATACGCAGCTCTTGGAAGCTAAGTGCCAGTCCACGGCTTCTTTCGGCAGAAGCCGCTCTTAGGTGCTCACCGCGACCGGCCCAATGCTCTGTGTGCGAAGAAGCCGCTTCTTCGCCTCCGGGAGACTTGGCGAGCGGCAGCTTCCCAAACGCGAAGATGCACGCCACACCACGCAGGCACAGTGTTGGCAGCATTCAGACTTAGAGAAAACAGTACTTTACCACTCTCCTGCCTTTTCCATTGTTATTATATTCGAAAAGAACGTTTTTTGGACAACTATATGTTCCTTCTTGAAAAAGTCTTTGCAGACCTCCGTGCAAGCTTTAGAACAAGATTTTGGATGTTTTATTTACTGGCAGAGTTTCTCTTTGCAAGATATGGTGGAAAAGCTTTTTGCTGAGTGTTGAGCGACAAGACACGCAGAAGACGCAGATACGGAGCTCTCGGAAGCTAAGTGCCAGTCTACGGCTTCTTTCGGCAGAAGCCGCTCTTAGGTGCTGACCGCGACCGGCCCAATGCTCTGTGTGCGAAGAAGCCGCTTCTTCGCCTCCGGGAGACTCGGCGAGCGGCAGCTTCCCAAAGGCGAAGATGCAAGCCGCACCACGCAGGCACAGTGTGGGCAGCATTCAGACTTAGAGAAAACAGTACTTTACCACTCTCCTGCCTTTTCCATTGTTATTATATTCGAAAAGAACGAGTTTTGGACAACTATATGTTCCTTCTTGCAAAACTCTTTGCAGACATCCGTGCAAGCTTTAGAAAATGATTTTGGATGTTTTATTTACTGGCAGAGTTTCTCTTTGCAAGATATGGTGGAAAAGCTTTTTGCTGAGTGTTGAGCGACAAGACACGCAGAAGACGCAGATACGCAGCTCTTGGAAGCTCAGTTCCGGTCCACGGCTTCTTTCAGCAGAAGCCGCTCTTAGGTGCTCACCGCGACCGGCCCAATGCTCTGTGTGCGAAGAAGCCGCATCTTCGCCTCCGGGAGACTCGGCGAGCGGCAGCTTCCCAAAGGCGAAGATGCAAGCCGCACCACGCAGGCACAGTGTTGGCAGCATTCAGACTTAGAGAAAACAGTACTTTACCACTCTCCTGCCTTTTCCATTGTTATTATATTCGAAAAGAACGAGTTTTGGACAACTATATGTTCCTTCTTGCAAAACTCTTTGCAGACCTCCGTGCAAGCTTTAGAACAAGAGTTTGGATGTTTTATTTACTGGCAGAGTTTCTCTTTGCAAGATATGGTGGAAAAGCTGTGTGCTGAGTGTTGAGCGACAAGACACGCAGAAGACGCAGATACGGAGCTCTCGGAAGCTAAGTGCCAGTCTACGGCTTCTTTCGGCAGAAGCCGCTCTTAGGTGCTGACCGCGACCGGCCCAATGCTCTGTGTGCGAAGAAGCCGCTTCTTCGCCTCCGGGAGACTCGGCGAGCGGCAGCTTCCCAAAGGCGAAGATGCACGCCACACCACGCAGGCACAGTGTTGGCAGCATTCAGACTTAGAGAAAACAGTACTTTACCACTCTCCTGCCTTTTCCATTGTTATTATATTCGAAAAGAACGTTTTTTGGACAACTATATGTTCCTTCTTGAAAAAGTCTTTGCAGACCTCCGTGCAAGCTTTAGAACAAGATTTTGGATGTTTTATTTACTGGCAGAGTTTCTCTTTGCAAGATATGGTGGAAAAGGTTTTTGCTGAGTGTTGAGCGACAAGACACGGAGAAGACGCAGATACGCAGCTCTTGGAAGCTAAGATCCAGTCCACGGCTTCTTTCGGCAGAAGCCGCTCTTAGGTGCTCACCGCGACCGGCCCAATGCTCTGTGTGCGAAGAAGCCGCTTCTTCGCCTCCGGGAGACTTGGCGAGCGGCAGCTTCCCAAACGCGAAGATGCACGCCACACCACGCAGGCACAGTGTTGGCAGCATTCAGACTTAGAGAAAACAGTACTTTACCACTCTCCTGCCTTTTCCATTGTTATTATATTCGAAAAGAACGTTTTTTGGACAACTATATGTTCCTTCTTGAAAAAGTCTTTGCAGACCTCCGTGCAAGCTTTAGAACAAGATTTTGGATGTTTTATTTACTGGCAGAGTTTCTCTTTGCAAGATATGGTGGAAAAGCTTTTTGCTGAGTGTTGAGCGACAAGACACGCAGAAGACGCAGATACGGAGCTCTCGGAAGCTAAGTGCCAGTCTACGGCTTCTTTCGGCAGAAGCCGCTCTTAGGTGCTGACCGCGACCGGCCCAATGCTCTGTGTGCGAAGAAGCCGCTTCTTCGCCTCCGGGAGACTCGGCGAGCGGCAGCTTCCCAAAGGCGAAGATGCAAGCCGCACCACGCAGGCACAGTGTGGGCAGCATTCAGACTTAGAGAAAACAGTACCTTACCACTCTCCTGCCTTTTCCATTGTTATTATATTCGAAAAGAACGAGTTTTGGACAACTATATGTTCCTTCTTGCAAAACTCTTTGCAGACCTCCATGCAAGCTTTAGAACAAGATTTTGGATGTTTTATATACTGGCAGTGTTTCTCTTTGCAAGATATGGTGGAAAAGCCTTTTGCTGAGTGTTGAGCGACAAGACACGCAGAAGACACAGATACAGAGCTCTTGGAAGCTAAGTGCCGGTCTACGGCTTCTTTCGGCAGAAGCCGCTCTTAGGTGCTCACCGCGACCGGCCCAATGCTCTGAGTGCGAAGAAGCCGCTTCTTCGCCTCTGGGAGACTCGGCGGGCGGCAGCTTCCCAAAGGCGAAGATGCAAGCCGCACCACGCAGGCACAGTGTGGGCAGCATTCAGACTTAGAGAAAACAGTACTTTACCACTCTCCTGCCTTTTCCATTGTTATTATATTCGAAAAGAACGAGTTTTGGACAACTATATGTTCCTTCTTGCAAACCTCTTTGCAGACATCCGTGCAAGCTTTAGAAAATGATTTTGGATGTTTTATTTACTGGCAGAGTTTCTCTTTGCAAGATATGGTGGAAAAGCTTTTTGCTGAGTGTTGAGCGACAAGACACGCAGAAGACGCAGATACGCAGCTCTTGGAAGCTAAGTGCCGGTCTACGGCTTCTTTCGGCAGAAGCCGCTCTTAGGTGCTCACCGCGACCGGCCCAATGCTCTGAGTGCGAAGAAGCCGCTTCTTCGCCTCCGGGAGACTCGGCGAGCGGCAGCTTCCCAAAGGCGAAGATGCAAGCCGCACCACGCAGGCACAGTGTGGGCAGCATTCAGACTTAGAGAAAACAGTACTTTACCACTCTCCTGCCTTTTCCATTGTTATTATATTCGAAAAGAACGAGTTTTGGACAACTATATGTTCCTTCTTGCAAAACTCTTTGCATACCTCCATGCAAGCTTTAGAACAAGAGTTTGGATGTTTTATTTACTGGCAGTGTTTGTCTTTGCAAGATATGGTGGAAAAGCTTTGTGCTGAGTGTTGAGCGACAAGACACGCAGAAGACGCAGATACGCAGCTCTCGGAAGCAAAATGCCGGTCCAAGGCTTCTTTCGACAGAAGCCGCTCTCCGGAGAACACCGCCAACGGCCCAATGCTCTGTGTGCGAAGAAGCCGCTTCTTCGCCTCTGGGAGACTCGGCGGGCGGCAGCTTCCCAAAGGCGAAGATGCAAGCCGCACCACGCAGGCACAGTGTGGGCAGCATTCAGACTTAGAGAAAACAGTACTTTACCACTCTCCTGCATTTTCCATTGTTATTATATTCGAAAAGAACGAGTTTTGGACAACTATATGTTCCTTCTTGCAAAACTCTTTGCAGACCTCCGTGCAAGCTTTAGAACAAGATTTTGGATGTTTTATTTACTGGCAGTGTTTGTCTTTGCAAGATATGGTGGAAAAGCCTTTGCTGAGTGTTGAGCGACAAGACACGCAGAAGACGCACATACGGAGCTCTTGGAAGCTAAGTGCCGGTCTACGGCTTCTTTCGGCAGAAGCCGCTCTTAGGTGCTCACCGCGACCGGCCCAATGCTCTGTGTGCGAAGAGGCCGCTTCTTCGCCTCCGGGAGACTCGGCGAGCGGCAGCTTCCCAAAGGCGAAGATGCAGGCCGCACCACGCAGGCACAGTGTGGGCAGCATTCTGACTTAGAGAAAACAGTACTTTACCACTCTCCTGCTTTTTCCATTGATATTACATTCGAAAAGAACAAGTTTTGGACAACTATATGTTCCTTCTTGCAAAACTCTTTGCAGGCCTCCGTGCAAGCTTTAGAACATGATTTTGGATGTTTTATTTACTGGCAGTGTTTCTCTTTGCAAGATATGGTGGAAAAGCTTTGTGCTGAGTGTTGAGCGACAAGACACGCAGAAGACGCAGATACGCAGCTCTTGGAAGCTAAATGCCGGTCCACGGATTCTTCCGGCAGAAGCCGCTCTTAGGTGCTCACCGCGACCGGCCCAATGCTCGGAGTGCGAAAAAGCCGCGTCTTCGCCTCCGGGAGACTCGGCGAGCGGCAGCTTCCCAAAGGCGAAGATGCAAGCCGCACCACGCAGGCACAGTGTGGGCAGCATTCAGACTTAGAGAAAACAGTACTTTACCACTCTCCTGCCTTTTCCATTGTTATTATATTCGAAAAGAACGTTTTTTGGACAACTGTATGTTCCTTCTTGCAAAACTCTTTGCAGACCTCCGTGCAAGCTTTAGAACAAGATTTTGGATGTTTTATTTACTGGCAGAGTTTCTCTTTGCAAGATATGGTGGAAAAGCTTTTTGCTGAGTGTTGAGCGACAAGACACGCAGAAGACGCAGATACGGAGCTCTCGGAAGCTAAGTGCCAGTCTACGGCTTCTTTCGGCAGAAGCCGCTCTTAGGTGCTCACCGCGACCGGCCCAATGCTCTGTGTGCGAAGAAGCCGCTTCTTCGCCTCCGGGAGACTCGGCGAGCGGCAGCTTCCCAAAGGCGAAGATGCAAGCCGCACCACGCAGGCACAGTGTGGGCAGCATTCAGACTTAGAGAAAACAGTACCTTACCACTCTCCTGCCTTTTCCATTGTTATTATATTCGAAAAGAACGAGTTTTGGACAACTATATGTTCCTTCTTGCAAACCTCTTTGCAGACCTCCGTGCAAGCTTTAGAACAAGATTTTGGATGTTTTATTTACTGGCAGTGTTTCTCTTTGCAAGATATGGTGGAAAAGCCTTTTGCTGAGTGTTGAGCGACAAGACACGCAGAAGACGCAGATACGGAGCTCTTGGAAGCTAAGTGCCGGTCTACGACTTCTTTCGGCAGAAGCCGCTCTTAGGTGCTCACCGCGACCGGCCCAATGCTCTGAGTGCGAAGGAGCCGCTTCTTCGCCTCCGGGAGACTCGGCGAGCGGCAGCTTCCCAAAGGCGAAGATGCAAGCCGCACCACGCAGGCACAGTGTGGGCAGCATTCAGACTTAGAGAAAACAGTACTTTACCACTGTCCTGCCTTTTCCATTGTTATTATATTCGAAAAGAACGAGTTTTGGACAACTATGTGTTCCTTCTTGCAAAACTCTTTGCAGATCTCCATGCAAGCTTTAGAACAAGAGTTTGGATGTTTTATTTACTGGCAGTGTTTGTCTTTGCAAGATATGGTGGAAAAGCCTTTTGCTGAGTGTTGAGCGACAAGACACGCAGAAGACGCAGATACGCAGCTCTCCGAAGCTAAATGCCGGCCCACGGCTTCTTTCGGCAGAAGCCGCTCTTAGGTGCTCACCGCGACCGGCCCAATTCTCTGTGTGCGAATAATCCGCTTCTTCGCCTCCGGAAGACTCGGCGAGCGGCATCTTCCCAAAGGCAAAGATGCAAGCCGCACCACGCAGGCACAGTGTGGGCAGCATTCAGACTTAGAGAAGACAGTACTTTACCGCTCTCCTGCCTTTTCCATTGTTATTATGTTCGAAAAGGACGAGTTTTGGACAACTGTATGTTCCTTCTTGCAAAACTCTTTGCAGACCTCCGTGCAAGCTTTAGAACAAGAGTTTGGATGTTTTATTTACTGGCAGAGTTTCTCTTTGCAAGATATGGTGGAAAAGCTTTTTGCTGAGTGTTGAGCGACAAGACACGCAGAAGACGCAGATACGCAGCTCTCCGAAGCGAATACAGGTCTACGGCTTCTTTCGACAGAAGCCGCTCTTAGGTGCTCACCGCGAACGGCCCAATGCTCTGTGTGCGAAGAAGCCGCTTCTTCGCCCCCGGGAGACTCGGCGAGCGGCAGCTTCCCAAAGGCGAAGATGCAAGCCGCACCACGCAGGCACAGTGTTGGCAGCATTCAGACTTAGAGAAAACAGTACTTTACCGCTCTCCTGCCTTTTCCATAGTTATTATATTCGAAAAGAACGAGTTTTGGACAACTATATGTTCCTTCTTGCAAAACTCTTTTCAGACCTCCGTGCAAGCTTTAGAACATGATTTTGGATGTTTTATTTACTGGCAGTGTTTCTCTTTGCAAGATATGGTGGAAAAGCTTTGTGCTGAGTGTTGAGCGACAAGACACGCAGAAGATGCAGATACGGAGCTCTCGGAAGCTAATACAGGTCTACGGCTTCTTTCGGCAGAAGCCGCTCTTAGGTGCTCACCGCGACCGGCCCAATGCTCTGTGTGCGAAGAAGCCGCTTCTTTGCCTCCGGGAGACTCAGCGAGCGGCAGCTTCCCAAAGGCGAAGATTCAAGCCGCACCACGAAGGCACAGTGTGGGCAGCATTCAGACTTAGAGAAAACAGTACCTTACCACTCTCCTGCCTTTTCCATTGTTATTATATTCGAAAAGAACGAGTTTTGGACAACTATATGTTCCTTCTTGCAAACCTCTTTGCAGACCTCCGTTCAAGCTTTAGAACATGATTTTGGATGTTTTATTTACTGGCAGTGTTTGTCTTTGCAAGATATGGTGGAAAAGCCTTTTGCTGAGTGTTGAGCGACAAGACACGCAGAAGACGCACATACGGAGCTCTTGGAAGCTAAGTGCCGGTCTACGGCTTCTTTCGGCAGAAGCCGCTCTTAGGTGCTCACCGCGACCGGCCCAATGCTCTGAGTGCGAAGAAGCCGCTTCTTCGCCTCCGGGAGACTCGGCGAGCGGCAGCTTCCCAAAGGCGAAGATGCAAGCCGCACCACGCAGGCACAGTGTGGGCAGCATTCAGACTTAGAGAAAACAGTACTTTACCACTCTCCTGCCTTTTCCATTGTTATTATATTCGAAAAGAACGAGTTTTGGACAACTATATGATCCTTCTTGCAAAACTCTTTGCATACCTCCATGCAAGCTTTAGAACAAGAGTTTGGATGTTTTATTTACTGGCAGTGTTTGTCTTTGCAAGATATGGTGGAAAAGCCTTTTGCTGAGTGTTGAGCGACAAGACACGCAGAAGACGCAGATACGGAGCTCTCGGAAGCAAAATGCCGGTCCAAGGCTTCTTTCGACAGAAGCCGCTCTCCGGAGAACACCGCCAACGGCCCAATGCTCTGTGTGCGAAGAAGCCGCTTCTTCGCCTCCGGGAGACTCGGCGGGCGGCAGCTTCCCAAAGGCGAAGATGCAAGCCGCACCACGCAGGCACAGTGTGGGCAGCATTCAGACTTAGAGAAAACAGTACTTTACCACTCTCCTGCCATTTCCATTGTTATTATATTCGAAAAGAACGAGTTTTGGACAACTATATGTTCCTTCTTGCAAAACTCTTTGCAGACCTCCGTGCAAGCTTTAGAACAAGATTTTGGATGTTTTATTTACTGGCAGTGTTTGTCTTTGCAAGATATGGTGGAAAAGCCTTTTGCTGAGTGTTGAGCGACAAGACACGCAGAAGACGCACATACGGAGCTCTTGGAAGCTAAGTGCCGGTCTACGGCTTCTTTCGGCAGAAGCCGCTCTTAGGTGCTCACCGCGACCGGCCCAATGCTCTGTGTGCGAAGAAGCCGCTTCTTCGCCTCCGGGAGCCTCGGCGAGCGGCAGCTTCCCAAAGGCGAAGATGCAAGCCGCACCACGCAGGCACAGTGTGGGCAGCATTCAGACTTAGAGAAAACAGTACTTTACCACTCTCCTGCCTTTTCCATGGTTATTATGTTCGAAAAGGACGAGTTTTGGACAACTATATGTTCCTTCTTGCAAAACTCTTTGCAGACCTCCGTGCAAGCTTTAGAACAAGATTTTGGATGTTTTATTTACTGGCAGTGTTTCTCTTTGCAAGATATGGTGGAAAAGTTTTTTGCTGAGTGTTGAGCGGCAAGACACGCAGAAGACGCAGATACGGAGCTCTCGGAAGCTAAGTGCCGGTCCAAGGCTTCTTTCGACAGAAGCCGCTCTTAGGTGCAAACCGCGACCGGCCCAATGCTCTGAGTGCGAAGAAGCCGCTTCTTCGCCTCCGGGAGACTTGGCGAGCGGCAGCTACCCAAAGGCGAAGATGCAAGCCGCACCACGCAGGCACAGTGTGGGCAGCATTCAGACTTAGAGAAAACAGTACTTTACCACTCTCCTGCCTTTTCCATTGTTATTATATTCGAAAAGAATGAGTTTTGGACAACTATATGTTCCTTCTTGCAAAACTCTTTGCAGACCTCCATGCAAGCTTTAGAACAAGAGTTTGGATGTTTTATTTTCTGGCAGTGTTTGTCTTTGCAAGATATGGTGGAAAAGCCTTTTGCTGAGTGTTGAGCGACAAGACACGCAGAAGACGCAGATACGCAGCTCTCCGAAGCTAATACAGGTCTACGGCTTCTTTCGGCAGAAGCCGCTCTTAGGTGCTCACCGCGACCGGCCCAATGCTCTGTGTGCGAAGAAGCCGCTTCTTCGCCTCCGGGAGACTCGGCGAGCGGCAGCTTCCCAAAGGCGAAGATGCAAGCCGCACCACGCAGGCACAGTGTGGGCAGCATTCAGACTTAGAGAAAACAGTACTTTACCACTCTCCTGACTTTTCCATAGTTATTATATTCGAAAAGAACGAGTTTTGGACAACTATATGTTCCTTCTTGCAAAACTCTTTGCAGACCTCCGTGCAAGCTTTAGAACAAGATTTTGGATGTTTTATTTACTGGCAGAGTTTCTCTTTGCAAGATATGGTGGAAAAGCTTTTTCTGAGTGTTGAGCGACAAGACACGCAGAAGACGCCGATACGGAGCTGTCGGAAGCTAAATGCCGGTCCACGGCTTCTTTCGACAGAAGCCGCTCTCTGGAGAACACCGCCAACGGCCCAATGCTTTGTGTGCGAAGAAGCCGCTTCTTCGCCTCTGGGAGACTCGGCGAGCGGCAGCTTCCCAAAGGCGAAGATGCAAGCCGCACCACGCAGGCACAGTGTGGGCAGCATTCAGACTTAGAGAAAACAGTACTTTACCACTCTCCTGCTTTTTCCATTGTTATTATATTCGAAAAGAACGAGTTTTGGACAACTATATGTTCCTTCTTGCAAAACTCTTTGCAGACCTCCGTGCAAGCTTTAAAACATGATTTTGGATGTTTTATTTACTGGCAGTGTTTGTCTTTGCAAGATATGGTGGAAAAGCCTTTTGCTGAGTGTTGAGCGACAAGACACGCAGAAGACGCAGATACGCAGCTCTCCGTAGCTAATACAGGTCTACGGCTTCTTTCGGCAGAAGCCGCTCTTAGGTGCTCACCGCGACCGGCCCAATGCTCTGTGTGCGAAGAAGCCGCTTCTTCGCCTCCGGGAGACTCGGCGAGCGGCAGCTTCCCAAAGGCGAAGATGCAAGCCGCACCACGCAGGCACAGTGTTGGCAGCATTCAGACTTAGAGAAAACAGTACTTTACCACTCTCCTGCCTTTTCCATTGTTATTATATTCGAAAAGAACGTTTTTTGGACAACTATATGTTCCTTCTTGCAAAACTCTTTGCAGACCTCCGTGCAAGCTTTAGAACAAGAGTTTGGATGTTTTATTTACTGGCAGAGTTTCTCTTTGCAAGATATGGTGGAAAAGCTTTGTGCTGAGTGTTGAGCGACAAGACACGCAGAAGACGCAGATACGGAGCTCTCGGAAGCTAATACAGGTCTATGGCTTCTTTCGGCAGAAGCCGCTCTTAGGTGCTCACCGCGACCGGCCCAATGCTCTGTGTGCGAAGAGGCCGCTTCCTCGCCTCCGGGAGACTCGGCGAGCGGCAGCTTCCCAAAGGCGAAGATGCAAGCCGCACCACGCAGGCACAGTGTTGGCAGCATTCAGACTTAGAGAAAACAGTACTTTACCACTCTCCTGCCTTTTCCATTGTTATTATATTCGAAAAGAACGTTTTTTGGACAACTATATGTTCCTTCTTGCAAAACTCTTTGCAGACCACCGTGCAAGCTTTAGAACAAGATTTTGGATGTTTTATTTACTGGCAGAGTTTCTCTTTGCAAGATATGGTGGAAAAGCTTTGTGCTGAGTATTGAGCGACAAGACACGCAGAAGACGCCGATACGGAGCTCTCGGAAGCTAAATGCCGGTCCACGGCTTCTTTCGACAGAAGCCGCTCTCCGGAGAACACCGCCAACGGCCCAATGCTCTGAGTGCGAAGAAGCCGCTTCTTCGCCTCTGGGAGACTCGGCGGGCGGCAGCTTCCCAAAGGCGAAGATGCAAGCCGCACCACGCAGGCACAGTGTGGGCAGCATTCAGACTTAGAGAAAACAGTACTTTACCACTCTCCTGCTTTTTCCATTGTTATTATATACGAAAAGAAAGAGTTTTGGACAACTATATGTTCCTTCTTGCAAAACTCTTGGCAGACCTCCGTGCAAGCTTTAGAACATGATTTTGGATGTTTTATTTACTGGCAGTGTTTGTCTTTGCAAGATATGGTTGGAAAGCCTTTTGCTGAGTGTTGAGCGGCAAGACACGCAGAAGACGCAGATACGGAGCTGTCGGAAGCTAATACAGGTCCACGGCTTCTTTTCGCAGAAGCCGCTCTTAGGTGCTCACCGCGACCGGCCCAATGCTCTGTGTGCGAAGAACCCGCTTCTTCGCCTCCGGGAGACTCGGCGAGCGGCAGCTTCCCAAAGGCGAAGATGCAAGCCGCACCACGCAGGCACAGTGTTGGCAGCATTCAGACTTAGAGAAAACAGTACTTTACCACTCTCCTGCCTTTTCCATAGTTATTATATTCGAAAAGAACGAGTTTTGGACAACTATATCTTCCTTCTTTTAAAACTCTTTGAAGACCTCCGTGCAAGCTTTAGAACAAGAGTTAGGATGTTTTATTTACTGGCAGTGTTTGTCTTTGCAAGATATGGTGGAAAAGCCTTTTGCTGAGTGTTGAGCGACAAGACACGCAGAAGACGCTGATACGCAGCTCTCCGAAGCTAAGTGCCGGTCTACGGCTTCTTTCGGCAGAAGCCGCTCTTAGGTGCTCACCGCGACCGGCCCAATGCTCTGTGTGCGAAGAAGCCGCTTCTTCGCCTCCGGAAGACTCGGCGAGCGGCAGCTTCCCAAAGGCGAAGATGCAAGCCGCACCACGCAGGCACAGTGTGGGCAGCATTCAGACTTAGAGAAAACAGTACTTTACCACTCTCCTGCTTTTTCCATTGTTATTATATACGAAAAGAAAGAGTTTTGGACAACTATATGTTCCTTCTTGCAAAACTCTTGGCAGACCTCCGTGCAAGCTTTAGAACATGATTTTGGATGTTTTATTTACTGGCAGTGTTTGTCTTTGCAAGATATGGTTGGAAAGCCTTTTGCTGAGTGTTGAGCGGCAAGACACGCAGAAGACGCAGATACGGAGCTGTCGGAAGCTAATACAGGTCCACGGCTTCTTTTCGCAGAAGCCGCTCTTAGGTGCTCACCGCGACCGGCCCAATGCTCTGTGTGCGAAGAACCCGCTTCTTCGCCTCCGGGAGACTCGGCGAGCGGCAGCTTCCCAAAGGCGAAGATGCAAGCCGCACCACGCAGGCACAGTGTTGGCAGCATTCAGACTTAGAGAAAACAGTACTTTACCACTCTCCTGCCTTTTCCATAGTTATTATATTCGAAAAGAACGAGTTTTGGACAACTATATCTTCCTTCTTTTAAAACTCTTTGAAGACCTCCGTGCAAGCTTTAGAACAAGAGTTAGGATGTTTTATTTACTGGCAGTGTTTGTCTTTGCAAGATATGGTGGAAAAGCCTTTTGCTGAGTGTTGAGCGACAAGACACGCAGAAGACGCTGATACGCAGCTCTCCGAAGCTAAGTGCCGGTCTACGGCTTCTTTCGGCAGAAGCCGCTCTTAGGTGCTCACCGCGACCGGCCCAATGCTCTGTGTGCGAAGAAGCCGCTTCTTCGCCTCCGGAAGACTCGGCGAGCGGCAGCTTCCCAAAGGCGAAGATGCAAGCCGCACCACGCAGGCACAGTGTGGGCAGCATTCAGACTTAGAGAAAACAGTACTTTACCACTCTCCTGCCTTTTCCATTGTTATTATATTCGAAAAGAACGAGTTTTGGACAACTATATGTTCCTTCTTGCAAAACTCTTTGCAGACCGCCTTGCAAGCTTTAGAACAAGATTTTGGATGTTTTATTTACTGGCAGAGTTTCTCTTTGCAAGATATGATGGAAAAGCTTTTTGCTGAGTGTTGAGCGACAAGACACGCAGAAGACGCAGATACGGAGCTCTCGGAAGCTAAATGCCGGTCCAAGGCTTCTTTCGACAGAAGCCGCTCTCCGGAGAACACCGCCAACGGCCCAATGGTCTGTGTGCGAAGAAGCCGCTTCTTCGCCTCCGGGAGACTCGGCGGGCGACAGCTTCCCAAAGGCGAAGATGCAAGCCGCACCACGCAGGCACAGTGTGGGCAGCATTCAGACTTAGAGAAAACAGTACTTTACCACTCTCCTGCCTTTTCCATTGTTATTATATTCGAAAAGAACGAGTTTTGGACAACTATATGTTCCTTCTTGCAAAACTCTTTGCAGACATCCATGCAAGCTTTAGAACATGATTTTGGATGTTTTATTTACTAGCAGTGTTTGTCTTTGCAAGATATGGTGGAAAAGCTTTTTGCTGAGTGTTGAGCGACAAGACACGCAGAAGACGCAGATACGCAGCTCTTGGAAGCTAAGTGCCGGTCCACGGCTTCTTTCGGCAGAAGCCGCTCTTAGGTGCTCACCGCGACCGGCCCAATGCTCTGTGTGCGAAGAAGCCGCATCTTCGCCTCCGGGAGACTCGGTGAGCGGCAGCTTCCCAAAGGCGAAGATGCAAGCCGCACCACGCAGGCACAGTGTTGGCAGCATTCAGACTTAGAGAAAACAGTACTTTACCACTCTCCTGCCTTTTCCATTGTTATTATATTCGAAAAGAACGAGTTTTGGACAACTATATGTTCCTTCTTGCAAAACTCTTTGCAGACCTCCGTGCAAGCTTTAGAACAAGATTTTGGATGTTTTATTTACTGGCAGAGTTTCTCTTTGCAAGATATGGTGGAAAAGCTTTTTGCTGAGTGTTGAGCGACAAGACACGGAGAAGACGCAGATATGCAGCTCTCGGAGGCTAATACAGGTCTACGGCTTCTTTCGGCAGAAGCCGCTCTTAGGTGCGCACCGCGACCGGCCCAATGCTCTGTGTGCGAAGAAGCCGCTTCTTCGCCTCCGGGAGACTCGGCGAGCGGCAGCTTCCCAAAGGCGAAGATGCAAGCCGCACCACGCAGGCACAGTGTGGGCAGCATTCAGACTTAGAGAAAACAGTACCTTACCACTCTCCTGCCTTTTCCATTGTTATTATATTCGAAAAGAACGAGTTTTGGACAACTATATGTTCCTTCTTGCAAACCTCTTTGCAGACCTCCGTGCAAACTTTAGAACAAGATTTTGGATGTTTTATTTACTGGCAGTGTTTCTCTTTGCAAGATATGGTGGAAAAGCCATTTGCTGAGTGTTGAGCGACAAGACACGCAGAAGACGCACATACGGAGCTCTCGGAAGCTAAATGCCGGTCCAAGGCTTCTTTCGACAGAAGCCGCTCTCCGGAGAACACCGCCAACGGCCCAGTGCTCTGTGTGCGAAGAAGCCGCGTCTTCGCCTCTGGGAGACTCGGCGGGCGACAGCTTCCCAAAGGCGAAGATGCAAGCCGTACCACGCAGGCACAGTGTGGGCAGCATTCAGACTTAGAGAAAACAGTACTTTACCACTCTCCTGCCTTTTCCATAGTTATTATATTCGAAAAGAACGAGTTTTGGACAACTATATCTTCCTTCTTTTAAAACTCTTTGAAGACCTCCGTGCAAGCTTTAGAACAAGAGTTAGGATGTTTTATTTACTGGCAGTGTTTGTCTTTGCAAGATATGGTGGAAAAGCCTTTTGCTGAGTGTTGAGCGACAAGACACGCAGAAGACGCTGATACGCAGCTCTCCGAAGCTAAGTGCCGGTCTACGGCTTCTTTCGGCAGAAGCCGCTCTTAGGTGCTCACCGCGACCGGCCCAATGCTCTGTGTGCGAAGAAGCCGCTTCTTCGCCTCCGGAAGACTCGGCGAGCGGCAGCTTCCCAAAGGCGAAGATGCAAGCCGCACCACGCAGGCACAGTGTGGGCAGCATTCAGACTTAGAGAAAACAGTACTTTACCACTCTCCTGCCTTTTCCATTGTTATTATATTCGAAAAGAACGAGTTTTGGACAACTATATGTTCCTTCTTGCAAAACTCTTTGCAGACCGCCTTGCAAGCTTTAGAACAAGATTTTGGATGTTTTATTTACTGGCAGAGTTTCTCTTTGCAAGATATGATGGAAAAGCTTTTTGCTGAGTGTTGAGCGACAAGACACGCAGAAGACGCAGATACGGAGCTCTCGGAAGCTAAATGCCGGTCCAAGGCTTCTTTCGACAGAAGCCGCTCTCCGGAGAACACCGCCAACGGCCCAATGGTCTGTGTGCGAAGAAGCCGCTTCTTCGCCTCTGGGAGACTCGGCGGGCGACAGCTTCCCAAAGGCGAAGATGCAAGCCGCACCACGCAGGCACAGTGTGGGCAGCATTCAGACTTAGAGAAAACAGTACTTTACCACTCTCCTGCCTTTTCCATTGTTATTATATTCGAAAAGAACGAGTTTTGGACAACTATATGTTCCTTCTTGCAAAACTCTTTGCAGACATCCATGCAAGCTTTAGAACATGATTTTGGATGTTTTATTTACTAGCAGTGTTTGTCTTTGCAAGAAATGGTGGAAAAGCTTTTTGCTGAGTGTTGAGCGACAAGACACGCAGAAGACGCAGATACGCAGCTCTTGGAAGCTAAGTGCCGGTCCACGGCTTCTTTCGGCAGAAGCCGCTCTTAGGTGCTCACCGCGACCGGCCCAATGCTCTGTGTGCGAAGAAGCCGCATCTTCGCCTCCGGGAGACTCGGCGAGCGGCAGCTTCCCAAAGGCGAAGATGCAAGCCGCACCACGCAGGCACAGTGTTGGCAGCATTCAGACTTAGAGAAAACAGTACTTTACCACTCTCCTGCCTTTTCCATTGTTATTATATTCGAAAAGAACGAGTTTTGGACAACTATATGTTCCTTCTTGCAAAACTCTTTGCAGACCTCCGTGCAAGCTTTAGAACAAGATTTTGGATGTTTTAGTTACTGGCAGAGTTTCTCTTTGCAAGATATGGTGGAAAAGCTTTTTGCTGAGTGTTGAGCGACAAGACACGGAGAAGACGCAGATATGCAGCTCTCGGAGGCTAATACAGGTCTACGGCTTCTTTCGGCAGAAGCCGCTCTTAGGTGCGCACCGCGACCGGCCCAATGCTCTGTGTGCGAAGAAGCCGCTTCTTCGCCTCCGGGAGACTCGGTGAGCGGCAGCTTCCCAAAGGCGAAGATGCAAGCCGCACCACGCAGGCAAAGTGTGGGCAGCATTCAGACTTAGAGAAAACAGTACCTTACCACTCTCCTGCCTTTTCCATTGTTATTATATTCGAAAAGAACGAGTTTTGGACAACTATATGTTCCTTCTTGCAAACCTCTTTGCAGACCTCCGTGCAAACTTTAGAACAAGATTTTGGATGTTTTATTTACTGGCAGTGTTTCTCTTTGCAAGATATGGTGGAAAAGCCATTTGCTGAGTGTTGAGCGACAAGACACGCAGAAGACGCACATACGGAGCTCTCGGAAGCTAAATGCCGGTCCAAGGCTTCTTTCGACAGAAGCCGCTCTCCGGAGAACACCGCCAACGGCCCAGTGCTCTGTGTGCGAAGAAGCCGCTTCTTCGCCTCTGGGAGACTCGGCGGGCGACAGCTTCCCAAAGGCGAAGATGCAAGCCGTACCACGCAGGCACAGTGTGGGCAGCATTCAGACTTAGAGAAAACAGTACTTTACCACTCTCCTGCCTTTTCCATTGCTATTATATTCGAAAAGAACGAGTTTTGGACAACTATATGTTCCTTCTTGCAAAACTCTTTGCAGACATCCATGCAAGCTTTAGAACATGATTTTGGATGTTTTATTTACTGGCAGTGTTTCTCTTTGCAAGATATGGTGGAAAAGCTTTTTGCTGAGTGTTGAGCGACAAGACACGCAGAAGACGCAGATACGCAGCTCTTGGAAGCTAAGTGCCGGTCCACGGCTTCTTTCGGCAGAAGCCGCTCTTAGGCGCTCACCGCGACCGGCCCAATGCTCTGTGTGCGAAGAAGCCGCATCTTCGCCTCCGGGAGACTCGGCGAGCGGCAGCTTCCCAAAGGCGAAGATGCAAGCCGCACCACGCAGGCACAGTGTTGGCAGCATTCAGACTTAGAGAAAACAGTACTTTACCACTCTCCTGCCTTTTCCATTGTTATTATATTCGAAAAGAACGAGTTTTGGACAACTATATGTTCCTTCTTGCAAACCTCTTTGCAGACCTCCGTGCAAACTTTAGAACAAGATTTTGGATGTTTTATTTACTGGCAGTGTTTCTCTTTGCAAGATATGGTGGAAAAGCCTTTTGCTGAGTGTTGAGCGACGAGACACGCAGAAGACGCACATACGGAGCTCTTGGAAGCTAAGTGCCGGTCTACGGCTTCTTTCGGCAGAAGCCGCTCTTAGGTGCAAACCGCGACCGGCCCAATGCTCTGAGTGCGAAGAAGCCGCTTCTTCGCCTCCGGGAGACTCGGCGAGCGGCAGCTTCCCAAAGGCGAAGATACAAGCCGCACCACGCAGGCACAGTGTGGGCAGCATTCAGACTTAGAGAAAACAGTACTTTACCACACTCCTGCCTTTTCCATTGTTATTATATTCGAAAAGAATGAGTTTTGGACAACTATATGTTCCTTCTTGCAAAACTCTTTGCAGACCTCCATGCAAGCTTTAGAACAAGAGTTTGGATGTTTTATTTACTGGCAGTGTTTGTCTTTGCAAGATATGGTGGAAAACCCTTTTGCTGAGTGTTGAGCGACAAGACACGCAGAAGACGCAGATACGCAGCTCTCCGAAGCTAATACAGGTCTACGGCTTCTTTCGGCAGAAGCCGCTCTTATGTGCTCACCGCGAACGGCCCAATGCTCTGTGTGCGAAGAAGCCGCTTCTTCGCCTCCGGGAGACTCGGCGAGCGGCAGCTTCCCAAAGGCGAAGATGCAAGCCGCACCACGCAGGCACAGTGTGGGCAGCATTCAGACTTAGAGAAAACAGTACTTTACCACTCTCCTGACTTTTCCATAGTTATTATATTCGAAAAGAACGAGTTTTGGACAACTATATGTTCCTTCTTGCAAAACTCTTTGCAGACCTCCGTGCAAGCTTTAGAACAAGATTTTGGATGTTTTAGTTACTGGCAGAGTTTCTCTTTGCAAGATATGGTGGAAAAGCTTTTTGCTGAGTGTTGAGCTACAAGACACGGATAAGACGCAGATATGCAGCTCTCGGAGGCTAATACAGGTCTACGGCTTCTTTCGGCAGAAGCCGCTCTTAGGTGCGCACCGCGACCGGCCCAATGCTCTGTGTGCGAAGAAGCCGCTTCTTCGCCTCCGGGAGACTCGGCGAGCGGCAGCTTCCCAAAGGCGAAGATGCAAGCCGCACCACGCAGGCACAGTGTGGGCAGCATTCAGACTTAGAGAAAACAGTACCTTACCACTCTCCTGCCTTTTCCATTGTTATTATATTCGAAAAGAACGAGTT
Source organism: Molothrus aeneus (assembly GCF_037042795.1). NCBI lineage: Eukaryota > Metazoa > Chordata > Aves > Passeriformes > Icteridae > Molothrus > Molothrus aeneus. The sequence continues at coordinate 278,641 of NW_027099144.1, read as the reverse complement.
TTGGACAACTATATGTTCCTTCTTGCAAAACTCTTTGCAGACCTCCGTGCAAACTTTAGAACAAGATTTTGGATGTTTTATTTACTGGCAGTGTTTCTCTTTGCAAGATATGGTGGAAAAGCCATTTGCTGAGTGTTGAGCGACAAGACACGCAGAAGACGCACATACGGAGCTCTTGGAAGCTAAGCGCCGGTCTACGGCTTCTTTCGGCAGAAGCCGCTCTTAGGTGCAAACCGCGACCGGCCCAATGCTCTGAGTGCGAAGAAGCCGCTTCTTCGCCTCCGGGAGACTCGGCGAGCGGCAGCTTCCCAAAGGCGAAGATGCCAGCCGCACCACGCAGGCACAGTGTTGGCAGCATTCAGACTTAGAGAAAACAGTACTTTACCACTCTCCTGACTTTTCCATTGTTATTATATTCGAAAAGAACGAGTTTTGGACAACTATATGTTCCTTCTTGCAAAACTCTTTGCAGACCTCCGTGCAAGCTTTAGAACAAGATTTTGGATGTTTTATTTACTGGCAGAGTTTCTCTTTGCAAGATATGGTGGAAAAGCTTTTTGCTGAGTGTTGAGCGACAAGACACGCAGAAGACGCCGATACGGAGCTCTCGGAAGCTAATACAGGTCTACGACTTCTTTCGACAGAAGCCGCTCTTAGGTGCTCACCGCGACCGGCCCAATGCTCCGTGTGCGAAGAAGCCGCTTCTTCGCCTCCGGAAGACTCGGCGAGCGGCAGCTTCCCAAAGGCGAAGATGCAAGCCGCACCACGCAGGCACAGTGTGGGCAGCATTCAGACTTAGAGAAAACAGTACTTTACCACTCTCCTGCCTTTTCCATTGTTATTATATTCGAAAAGAACGAGTTTTGGACAACTATATGTTCCTTCTTGCAAAACTCTTTGCAGACCGCCTTGCAAGCTTTAGAACAAGATTTTGGATGTTTTATTTACTGGCAGAGTTTCTCTTTGCAAGATATGATGGAAAAGCTTTTTGCTGAGTGTTGAGCGACAAGACACGCAGAAGACGCAGATACGGAGCTCTCGGAAGCTAAATGCCGGTCCAAGGCTTCTTTCGACAGAAGCCGCTCTCCGGAGAACACCGCCAACGGCCCAGTGCTCTGTGTGCGAAGAAGCCGCTTCTTCGCCTCTGGGAGACTCGGCGGGCGACAGCTTCCCAAAGGCGAAGATGCAAGCCGTACCACGCAGGCACAGTGTGGGCAGCATTCAGACTTAGAGAAAACAGTACTTTACCACTCTCCTGCCTTTTCCATTGTTATTATATTCGAAAAGAACGAGTTTTGGACAACTATATGTTCCTTCTTGCAAAACTCTTTGCAGACATCCATGCAAGCTTTAGAACATGATTTTGGATGTTTTATTTACTGGCAGTGTTTGTCTTTGCAAGATATGGTGGAAAAGCTTTTTGCTGAGTGTTGAGCGACAAGACACGCAGAAGACGCAGATACGCAGCTCTTGGAAGCTAAGTGCCGGTCCACGGCTTCTTTCGGCAGAAGCCGCTCTTAGGCGCTCACCGCGACCGGCCCAATGCTCTGTGTGCGAAGAAGCCGCATCTTCGCCTCCGGGAGACTCGGCGAGCGGCAGCTTCCCAAAGGCGAAGATGCAAGCCGCACCACGCAGGCACAGTGTTGGCAGCATTCAGACTTAGAGAAAACAGTACTTTACCACTCTCCTGCCTTTTCCATTGTTATTATATTCGAAAAGAACGAGTTTTGGACAACTATATGTTCCTTCTTGCAAACCTCTTTGCAGACCTCCGTGCAAGCTTTAGAACAAGATTTTGGATGTTTTATTTACTGGCAGTGTTTCTCTTTGCAAGATATGGTGGAAAAGCCTTTTGCTGAGTGTTGAGCGACGAGACACGCAGAAGACGCACATACGGAGCTCTTGGAAGCTAAGTGCCGGTCTACGGCTTCTTTCGGCAGAAGCCGCTCTTAGGTGCAAACCGCGACCGGCCCAATGCTCTGAGTGCGAAGAAGCCGCTTCTTCGCCTCCGGGAGACTCGGCGGGCGGCAGCTTCCCAAAGGCGAAGATGCAAGCCGCACCATGCAGGCACAGTGTGGGCAGCATTCAGACTTAGAGAAAACAGTACTTTACCACTCTCCTGACTTTTCCATAGTTATTATATTCGAAAAGAACGAGTTTTGGACAACTATATGTTCCTTCTTGCAAAACTCTTTGCAGACCTCCGTGCAAGCTTTAGAACAAGATTTTGGATGTTTTATTTACTGGCAGAGTTTCTCTTTGCAAGATATGGTGGAAAAGCATTTTGCTGAGTGTTGAGCGACAAGACACGCAGAAGACGCAGATACGGAGCTCTCGGAAGCTAAGTGCCAGTCTACGGCTTCTATCGGCAGAAGCCGCTCTTAGGTGCTGACCGCGACCGGCCCAATGCTCTGTGTGCGAAGAAGCCGCTTCTTCGCCTCCGGGAGACTCGGCGAGCGGCAGCTTCCCAAAGGCGAAGATGCAAGCCGCACCACGCAGGCACAGTGTGGGCAGCATTCAGACTTAGAGAAAACAGTACCTTACCACTCTCCTGCCTTTTCCATTGTTATTATATTCGAAAAGAACGAGTTTTGGACAACTATATGTTCCTTCTTGCAAACCTCTTTGCAGACCTCCGTGCAAACTTTAGAACAAGATTTTGGATGTTTTATTTACTGGCAGTGTTTCTCTTTGCAAGATATGGTGGAAAAGCCTTTTGCTGAGTGTTGAGCGACGAGACACGCAGAAGACGCACATACGGAGCTCTTGGAAGCTAAGTGCCGGTCTACGGCTTCTTTCGGCAGAAGCCGCTCTTAGGTGCAAACCGCGACCGGCCCAATGCTCTGAGTGCGAAGAAGCCGCTTCTTCGCCTCCGGGAGACTCGGCGAGCGGCAGCTTCCCAAAGGCGAAGATGCAAGCCGCACCACGCAGGCACAGTGTGGGCAGCATTCAGACTTAGAGAAAACAGTACTTTACCACACTCCTGCCTTTTCCATTGTTATTATATTCGAAAAGAATGAGTTTTGGACAACTATATGTTCCTTCTTGCAAAACTCTTTGCAGACCTCCATGCAAGCTTTAGAACAAGAGTTTGGATGTTTTATTTACTGGCAGTGTTTGTCTTTGCAAGATATGGTGGAAAACCCTTTTGCTGAGTGTTGAGCGACAAGACACGCAGAAGACGCAGATACGCAGCTCTCCGAAGCTAATACAGGTCTACGGCTTCTTTCGACAGAAGCCTCTCTTAGGTGCTCACCGCGAACGGCCCAATGCTCTGTGTGCGAAGAAGCCGCTTCTTCGCCTCCGGGAGACTCGGCGAGCGGCAGCTTCCCAAAGGCGAAGATGCAAGCCGCACCACGCAGGCACAGTGTTGGCAGCATTCAGACTTAGAGAAAACAGTACTTTACCGCTCTCCTGCCTTTTCCATAGTTATTATATTCGAAAAGAACGAGTTTTGGACAACTATATGTTCCTTCTTGCAAAACTCTTTGCAGACCTCCGTGCAAGCTTTAGAACATGATTTTGGATGTTTTATTTACTGGCAGTGTTTCTCTTTGCAAGATATGGTGGAAAAGCTTTGTGCTGAGTGTTGAGCGACAAGACACGCAGAAGACGCAGATACGCAGCTCTTGGAAGCTAAATGCCGGTCCACGGCTTCTTCCGGCAGAAGCCGCTCTTAGGTGCTCACCGCGACCGGCCCAATGCTCGGAGTGCGAAAAAGCCGCGTCTTCGCCTCCGGGAGACTCGGCGAGCGGCAGCTTCCCAAAGGCGAAGATGCAAGCCGCACCACGCAGGCACAGTGTGGGCAGCATTCAGACTTAGAGAAAGCAGTACTTTACCACTCTCCTGCCTTTTCCATTGTTATTATATTCGAATAGAACGAGTTTTGGACAACTATATGTTCCTTCTTGCAAAACTCTTTGCAGACCTCCATGCAAGCTTTAGAACAAGAGTTTGGATGTTTTATTTACTGGCAGTGTTTGTCTTTGCAAGATATGGTGGAAAAGCCTTTTGCTGAGTGTTGAGCGACAAGACACGCAGAAGACGCAGATACGCAGCTCTTGGAAGCTAAGTGCCAGTCCACGGCTTCTTTTGGCAGAAGCCGCTCTTAGGTGCTCACCGCGACCGGCCCAATGCTCTGTGTGCGAAGAAGCCGCTTCTTCGCCTCCGGGAGACTTGGCGAGCGGCAGCTTCCCAAACGCGAAGATGCAAGCCGCACCACGCAGGCACAGTGTTGGCAGCATTCAGACTTAGAGAAAACAGTACTTTACCACTCTCCTGCCTTTTCCATTGTTATTATATTCGAAAAGAACGTTTTTTGGACAACTATATGTTCCTTCTTGCAAAACTCTTTGCAGACCTCCGTGCAAGCTTTAGAATAAGATTTTGGATGTTTTATTTACTGGCAGAGTTTCTCTTTGCAAGATATGGTGGAAAAGCTTTTTGCTGAGTGTTGAGCGACAAGACACGCAGAAGACGCAGATACGGAGCTCTCGGAAGCTAATACAGGTCTACGACTTCTTTCGGCAGAAGCCCCTCTTAGGTTCTCACCGCGACCGGCCCAATGCTCTGAGTGCGAAGAAGCCGCTTCTTCGCCTCCGGGAGACTCGGCGAGCGGCAGCTTCCCAAAGGCGAAGATGCAAGCCGCACCACGCAGGCACAGTGTGGGCAGCATTCAGACTTAGAGAAAACAGTACTTTACCACTCTCCTGCCTTTTCCATAGTTATTATATTCGAAAAGAACGAGTTTTGGACAACTATATGTTCCTTCTTGCAAAACTCTTTGCAGACCTCCATGCAAGCTTTTGAACAAGAGTTTGGATGTTTTATCTACTGGCAGTGTTTCTCTTTGCAAGATATGGTGGAAAAGCTTTTTGCTGAGTGTTGAGCGGCAAGACACGCAGAAGACGCAGATACGGAGCTCTCGGAAGCTAAGTGCCGGTCTACGGCTTCTTTCGGCAGAAGCCGCTCTTAGGTGCTCACCGCGACCGGCCCAATGCTCTGTGTGCGAAGAAGCCGCTTCTTCGCCTCCGGAAGACTCGGCGAGCGGCAGCTTCCCAAAGGCGAAGATGCAGGCCGCACCACGCAGGCACAGTGTGGGCGGCATTCAGACTTAGAGAAAACAGTACTTTACCACTCTCCTGCCTTTTCCATTGTTATTATATTCGAAAAGAACGAGTTTTGGACAACTATATGTTCCTTCTTGCAAAACTCTTTGCAGACCTCCGTGCAAGCATTAGAACAAGATTTTGGATGTTTTATTTACTGGCAGTGTTTCTCTTTGCAAGATATGTTGGAAAAGCTTTTTGCTGAGTGTTGAGCGACAAGACACGCAGAAGACGCAGATACGCAGCTCTCCGAAGCTAAATGCCGGTCCAAGGCTTCTTTCGACAGAAGCCGCTCTCCGGAGAACACCGCCAACGGCCCAATGCTCTGTGTGCGAAGAAGCCGCTTCTTCGCCTCCGGGAGACTCGGCGGGCGACAGCTTCCCAAAGGCGAAGATGCAAGCCGCACCACGCAGGCACAGTGTGGGCAGCATTCAGACTTAGAGAAAACAGTACTTTACCACTCTCCTGCCTTTTCCATTGTTATTATATTCGAAAAGAACGAGTTTTGGACAGCCATATGTTCCTTCTTGCAAAACTCTTTGCAGACCTCCGTGCAAGCTTTAGAACAAGATTTTGGATGTTTTATTTCCTGGCAGAGTTTCTCTTTGCAAGATATGGTGGAAAAGCTTTTTGCTGAGTGTTGAGCGACAAGACACGCAGAAGACGCAGATACGGAGCTCTCGGAAGCTAATACAGGTCTACGGCTTCTTTCGGCAGAAGCCGCTCTTAGGTGCTCACCGCGAACGGCCCAATGCTCTGTGTGCGAAGAAGCCGCTTCTTCGCCTCCGGGAGACTCGGCGAGCGGCAGCTTCCCAAAGGCGAAGATGCAAGCTGCCCCACGCAGGCACAGTGTTGGCAGCATTCAGACTTAGAGAAAACAGTACTTTACCGCTCTCCTGCCTTTTCCATAGTTATTATATTCGAAAAGAACGAGTTTTGGACAACTATATGTTCCTTCTTGCAAAACTCTTTGCAGACCTCCGTGCAAGCTTTAGAACAAGATTTTGGATGTTTTATTTACTGGCAGAGTTTCTCTTTGCAAGATATGGTGGAAAAGCTTTGTGCTGAGTGTTGAGCGACAAGACACGCAGAAGACGCAGATACGCAGCTCTCCGAAGCTAAATGCCGGTCCACGGCTTCTTCCGGCAGAAGCCGCTCTTAGGTGCTCACCGCGACCGGCCCAATGCTCGGAGTGCGAAAAAGCCGCGTCTTCGCCTCCGGGAGACTCAGCGACCGGCAGCTTCCCAAAGGCGAAGATGCAAGCCGCACCACGCAGGCACAGTGTGGGCAGCATTCAGACTTAGAGAAAACAGTACTTTACCACTCTCCTGCCTTTTCCATTGTTATTATATTCGAAAAGAACGAGTTTTGGACAACTATATGTTCCTTCTTGCAAAACTCTTTGCAGACCTCCATGCAAGCTTTAGAACAAGAGTTTGGATGTTTTATTTACTGGCAGTGTTTGTCTTTGCAAGATATGGTGGAAAAGCCTTTTGCTGAGTGTTGAGCGACAAGACACGCAGAAGACGCAGATACGCAGCTCTCCGAAGCTAAATGCCGGCCCACGGCTTCTTTCGACAGAAGCCGCTCTCCGGAGAACACCGCCAACGGCCCAATGCTCTGTGTGCGAAGAAGCCGCTTCTTCGCCTCCGGGAGACTCGGCGGGCGACAGCTTCCCAAAGGCGAAGATGCAAGCCGCACCACGCAGGCACAGTGTGGGCAGCATTCAGACTTAGAGAAAACAGTACTTTACCACTCTCCTGCCTTTTCCATTGTTATTATATTCGAAAAGAACGAGTTTTGGACAACTATATGTTCCTTCTTGCAAAACTCTTTGCAGACATCCGTGCAAGCTTTAGAACATGATTTTGGATGTTTTATTTTCTGCCAGTGTTTGTCTTTGCAAGATATGGTGGAAAAGCTTTTTGCTGAGTGTTGAGCGACAAGACACGCAGAAGACGCAGATACGCAGCTCTCGGAAGCTAATACAGGTCTACGGCTTTTTTCGGCAGAAGCCGCTCTTAGGTGCTCACCGCGACCGGCCCAATGCTCTGTGTGCGAAGAAGCCGCTTCTTCGCCTCCGGGAGACTCGGCGAGCGGCAGCTTCCCAAAGGCGAAGATGCAAGCCGCACCACGCAGGCACAGTGTGGGCAGCATTCAGACTTAGAGAAAACAGTACTTTACCACTCTCCTGCCTTTTCCATTGTTATTATATTCGAAAAGAACGAGTTTTGGACAACTATATGTTCCTTCTTGCAAAACTCTTTGCAGACCTCCGTGCAAGCTTTAGAACAAGATTTTGGATGTTTTCTTTCCTGGCAGAGTTTCTCTTTGCAAGATATGGTGGAAAAGCCTTTTGCTGAGTGTTGAGCGACAAGACACGCAGAAGACGCAGATACGGAGCTCTCGGAAGCTAATACAGGTCTACGGCTTCTTTCGGCAGAAGCCGCTCTTAGGTGCTCACCGCGAACGGCCCAATGCTCTGTGTGCGTAGAAGCCGCTTCTTTGCCTCCGGGAGACTCGGCGAGCGGCAGCTTCCCAAAGGCGAAGATGCAAGCTGCACCACGCAGGCACAGTGTTGGCAGCATTCAGACTTAGAGAAAACAGTACTTTACCGCTCTCCTGCCTTTTCCATAGTTATTATATTCGAAAAGAACGAGTTTTGGACAACTATATGTTCCTTCTTGCAAAACTCTTTGCAGACCTCCGTGCAAGCTTTAGAACAAGATTTTGGATGTTTTATTTACTGGCAGAGTTTCTCTTTGCAAGATATGGTGGAAAAGCTTTGTGCTGAGTGTTGAGCGACAAGACACGCAGAAGACGCAGATACGCAGCTCTCCGAAGCTAAATGCCGGTCCACGGCTTCTTCCGGCAGAAGCCGCTCTTAGGTGCTCACCGCGACCGGCCCAATGCTCGGAGTGCGAAAAAGCCGCGTCTTCGCCTCCGGGAGACTCAGCGAGCGGCAGCTTCCAAAAGGCGAAGATGCAAGCCGCACCACGCAGGCACAGTGTGGGCAGCATTCAGACTTAGAGAAAACAGTACTTTACCACTCTCCTGCCTTTTCCATTGTTATTATATTCGAAAAGAACGAGTTTTGGACAACTATATGTTCCTTCTTGCAAAACTCTTTGCAGACATCCGTGCGAGCTTTAGAACATGATTTTGGATGTTTTATTTACTGGCAGTGTTTCTCTTTGCAAGATATGGTGGAAAAGCCTTTTGCTGAGTGTTGAGCCACAAGACACGCAGAAGACGCAGATACGGAGCTCTCGAAAGCTAAGTGCCAGTCTACGGCTTCTTTCGGCAGAAGCCGCTCTTAGGTGCTGACCGCGGCCGGCCCAATGCTCTGTGTGCGAAGAAGCCGCTTCTTCGCCTCCGGGAGACTCGGCGAGCGGCAGCTTCCCAAAGGCGAAGATGCAAGCCGCACCACGCAGGCACAGTGTGGGCAGCATTCAGACTTAGAGAAAACCGTACTTTACCACTCTCCTGCCTTTTCCATTGTTATTATATTCGAAAAGAACGAGTTTTGGACAACTATATGTTCCTTCTTGCAAAACTCTTTGCAGACCTCCATGCAAGCTTTAGAACAAGAGTTTGGATGTTTTATTTACTGGCAGTGTTTGTCTTTGCAAGATATGGTGGAAAAGCCTTTTGCTGAGTGTTGAGCGACAAGACACGCAGAAGACGCAGATACGCAGCTCTCCGAAGCTAAATGCCGGCCCACGGCTTCTTTCGAAAGAAGCCGCTCTTAGGTGCTCACCGCGACCGGCCCAATTCTCTGTGTGCGAAGAAGCCGCTTCTTCGCCTCCGGAAGACTCGGCGAGCGGCAGCTTCCCAAAGGCGAAGATGCAGGCCGCACCACGCAGGCACAGTGTGGGCGGCATTCAGACTTAGAGAAAACAGTACTTTACCACTCTCCTGCCTTTTCCATTGTTATTATATTCGAAAAGAACGAGTTTTGGACAACTATATGTTCCTTCTTGCAAAACTCTTTGCAGACCTCCGTGCAAGCTTTTGAACAAGAGTTTGGATGTTTTCTTTCCTGGCAGAGTTTCTCTTTGCAAGATATGGTGGAAAAGCTTTTTGCTGAGTGTTGAGCGACAAGACACGCAGAAGACGCAGATACGGAGCTCTCGGAAGCTAATACAGGTCTACGGCTTCTTTCGACAGAAGCCACTCTTAGGTGCTCACCGCGAACGGCCCAATGCTCTGTGTGCGAAGAAGCCGCTTCTTCGCCTCCGGGAGACTCGGCGAGCGGCAGCTTCCCAAAGGCGAAGATGCAAGCTGCACCACGCAGGCACAGTGTTGGCAGCATTCAGACTTAGAGAAAACAGTACTTTACCGCTCTCCTGCCTTTTCCATAGTTATTATATTCGAAAAGAACGAGTTTTGGACAACTATATGTTCCTTCTTGCAAAACTCTTTGCAGACCTCCGTGCAAGCTTTAGAACAAGATTTTGGATGTTTTATTTACTGGCAGAGTTTCTCTTTGCAAGATATGGTGGAAAAGCTTTGTGCTGAGTGTTGAGCGACAAGACACGCAGAAGACGCAGATACGCAGCTCTCCGAAGCTAAATGCCGGTCCACGGCTTCTTCCGGCAGAAGCCGCTCTTAGGTGCTCACCGCGACCGGCCCAATGCTCGGAGTGCGAAAAAGCCGCGTCTTCGCCTCCGGGAGACTCAGCGAGAGGCAGCTTCCCAAAGGCGAAGATGCAAGCCGCACCACGCAGGCACAGTGTTGGCAGCATTCAGACTTAGAGAAAACAGTACTTTACCACTCTCCTGCCTTTTCCATTGTTATTATATTCGAAAAGAACGTTTTTTGGACAACTATATGTTCCTTCTTGCAAAACTCTTTGCAGACCTCCGTGCAAGCTTTAAAACAAGATTTTGGATGTTTTATTTACTGGCAGAGTTTCTCTTTGCAAGATATGGTGGAAAAGCTTTTTGCTGAGTGTTGAGCGACAAGACACGCAGAAGACGCAGATACGGAGCTCTCGGAAGCTAATACAGGTCCACGGCTTCTTTCGACAGAAGCCGCTCTTACGTGCTCACCGCGACCGGCCCAATGCTCTGTGTGCGAAGAAGCCGCTTCTTCGCCTCCGGAAGACTCGGCGAGCGGCATCTTCCCAAAGGCAAAGATGCAAGCCGCACCACGCAGGCACATTGTGGGCAGCATTCAGACTTAGAGAAGACAGTACTTTACCACTCTCCTGACTTTTCCATAGTTATTATGTTCGAAAAGGACGAGTTTTGGACAACTATATGTTCCTTCTTGCGAAACTCTTTGCAGACCTCCGTGCAAGCTTTAGAACAAGAGTTTGGATGTTTTATTTACTGGCAGAGTTTCTCTTTGCAAGATATGGTGGAAAAGCTTTTTGCTGAGTGTTGAGCGGCAAGACACGCAGAAGACGCAGATACGGAGCTCTCGGAAGCTAAGTGCCGGTCTACGGCTTCTTTCGGCAGAAGCCGCTCTTAGGTGCTCACCGCGACCGGCCCAATGCTCTGTGTGCGAAGAAGCCGCTTCTTCGCCTCCGGGAGACTCGGCGAGCGGCAGCTTCCCAAAGGCGAAGATGCAAGCCGCACCACGCAGGCTCAGTGTTGGCAGCATTAAGACTTAGAGAAAACAGTACTTTACCACTCTCCTGCCTTTTCCATAGTTATTATATTCGAAAAGAACGAGTTTTGGACAACTATATGTTCCTTCTTGCAAAACTCTTTGCAGACATCCGTGCGAGCTTTAGAACATGATTTTGGATGTTTTATTTACTGGCAGTGTTTCTCTTTGCAAGATATGGTGGAAAAGCCTTTTGCTGAGTGTTGAGCCACAAGACACGCAGAAGACGCAGATACGGAGCTCTCGAAAGCTAAGTGCCAGTCTACGGCTTCTTTCGGCAGAAGCCGCTCTTAGGTGCTGACCGCGGCCGGCCCAATGCTCTGTGTGCGAAGAAGCCGCTTCTTCGCCTCCGGGAGACTCGGCGAGCGGCAGCTTCCCAAAGGCGAAGATGCAAGCCGCACCACGCAGGCACAGTGTGGGCAGCATTCAGACTTAGAGAAAACCGTACTTTACCACTCTCCTGCCTTTTCCATTGTTATTATATTCGAAAAGAACGAGTTTTGGACAACTATATGTTCCTTCTTGCAAAACTCTTTGCAGACCTCCATGCAAGCTTTAGAACAAGAGTTTGGATGTTTTATTTACTGGCAGTGTTTGTCTTTGCAAGATATGGTGGAAAAGCCTTTTGCTGAGTGTTGAGCGACAAGACACGCAGAAGACGCAGATACGCAGCTCTCCGAAGCTAAATGCCGGCCCACGGCTTCTTTCGAAAGAAGCCGCTCTTAGGTGCTCACCGCGACCGGCCCAATTCTCTGTGTGCGAAGAAGCCGCTTCTTCGCCTCCGGAAGACTCGGCGAGCGGCAGCTTCCCAAAGGCGAAGATGCAGGCCGCACCACGCAGGCACAGTGTGGGCGGCATTCAGACTTAGAGAAAACAGTACTTTACCACTCTCCTGCCTTTTCCATTGTTATTATATTCGAAAAGAACGAGTTTTGGACAACTATATGTTCCTTCTTGCAAAACTCTTTGCAGACCTCCGTGCAAGCTTTTGAACAAGAGTTTGGATGTTTTCTTTCCTGGCAGAGTTTCTCTTTGCAAGATATGGTGGAAAAGCTTTTTGCTGAGTGTTGAGCGACAAGACACGCAGAAGACGCAGATACGGAGCTCTCGGAAGCTAATACAGGTCTACGGCTTCTTTCGACAGAAGCCACTCTTAGGTGCTCACCGCGAACGGCCCAATGCTCTGTGTGCGAAGAAGCCGCTTCTTCGCCTCCGGGAGACTCGGCGAGCGGCAGCTTCCCAAAGGCGAAGATGCAAGCTGCACCACGCAGGCACAGTGTTGGCAGCATTCAGACTTAGAGAAAACAGTACTTTACCGCTCTCCTGCCTTTTCCATAGTTATTATATTCGAAAAGAACGAGTTTTGGACAACTATATGTTCCTTCTTGCAAAACTCTTTGCAGACCTCCGTGCAAGCTTTAGAACAAGATTTTGGATGTTTTATTTACTGGCAGAGTTTCTCTTTGCAAGATATGGTGGAAAAGCTTTGTGCTGAGTGTTGAGCGACAAGACACGCAGAAGACGCAGATACGCAGCTCTCCGAAGCTAAATGCCGGTCCACGGCTTCTTCCGGCAGAAGCCGCTCTTAGGTGCTCACCGCGACCGGCCCAATGCTCGGAGTGCGAAAAAGCCGCGTCTTCGCCTCCGGGAGACTCAGCGAGAGGCAGCTTCCCAAAGGCGAAGATGCAAGCCGCACCACGCAGGCACAGTGTTGGCAGCATTCAGACTTAGAGAAAACAGTACTTTACCACTCTCCTGCCTTTTCCATTGTTATTATATTCGAAAAGAACGTTTTTTGGACAACTATATGTTCCTTCTTGCAAAACTCTTTGCAGACCTCCGTGCAAGCTTTAAAACAAGATTTTGGATGTTTTATTTACTGGCAGAGTTTCTCTTTGCAAGATATGGTGGAAAAGCTTTTTGCTGAGTGTTGAGCGACAAGACACGCAGAAGACGCAGATACGGAGCTCTCGGAAGCTAATACAGGTCCACGGCTTCTTTCGACAGAAGCCGCTCTTACGTGCTCACCGCGACCGGCCCAATGCTCTGTGTGCGAAGAAGCCGCTTCTTCGCCTCCGGAAGACTCGGCGAGCGGCATCTTCCCAAAGGCAAAGATGCAAGCCGCACCACGCAGGCACATTGTGGGCAGCATTCAGACTTAGAGAAGACAGTACTTTACCACTCTCCTGACTTTTCCATAGTTATTATGTTCGAAAAGGACGAGTTTTGGACAACTATATGTTCCTTCTTGCGAAACTCTTTGCAGACCTCCGTGCAAGCTTTAGAACAAGAGTTTGGATGTTTTATTTACTGGCAGAGTTTCTCTTTGCAAGATATGGTGGAAAAGCTTTTTGCTGAGTGTTGAGCGGCAAGACACGCAGAAGACGCAGATACGGAGCTCTCGGAAGCTAAGTGCCGGTCTACGGCTTCTTTCGGCAGAAGCCGCTCTTAGGTGCTCACCGCGACCGGCCCAATGCTCTGTGTGCGAAGAAGCCGCTTCTTCGCCTCCGGGAGACTCGGCGAGCGGCAGCTTCCCAAAGGCGAAGATGCAAGCCGCACCACGCAGGCTCAGTGTTGGCAGCATTAAGACTTAGAGAAAACAGTACTTTACCACTCTCCTGCCTTTTCCATAGTTATTATATTCGAAAAGAACGAGTTTTGGACAACTATATGTTCCTTCTTGCAAAACTCTTTGCAGACCTCTGTGCAAGCTTTAGAACATGATTTTGGATGTTTTATTTACTGGCAGTGTTTCTCTTTGCAAGATATGGTGGAAAAGCCTTTTGCTGAGTGTTGAGCGACAAGACACGCAGAAGACGCAGATAGGGAGCTCTCGGAGCTAAGTGCCGGTCCACGGCTTCTTTCGGCAGAAGCCGCTCTTAGGTGCTCACCGCGACCGGCCCAATGCTCTGTGTGCGAAGAAGCCGCTTCTTCGCCTCCGGGAGACTCGGCGAGCGGCAGCTTCCCAAAGGCGGAGATGCAAGCCACACCACGCAGGCACAGTGTGGGCGGCATTCAGACTTAGAGAAAACAGTACCTTACCACTCTCCGTCCTTTTCCATTGTTATTATATTCGAAAAGAAAGTTTTTTGGACAATGATATGTTCCTTCTTGCAAAACTCTTTGCAGACTTCCGCGCAAGCTTTAGAACAAGATTTTGGATGTTTCATTTACTGGCAGAGTTTCTCTTTGCAAGATATGTTGGAAAAGCCTTTTGCTGAGTGTTGAGCGACAAGACACCCAGAAGACGCAGATACGCAGCTCTCCGAAGCTAAGTGCCGCTCTACAGCTTCATTCGGCAGAAGCCGCTCTTAGGTGCTCACCGCGACCGGCCCAATGCTCTGTGTGCGAAGAAGCCGCATCTTCGCCTCCGGGAGACTCGGCGAACGGCAGCTTCCCAAAGGCGAAGATGCAAGCCGCACCACGCAGGCACAGTGTGGGCAGCATTAAGTCTTAGAGAAAACAGTACTTTACCACTCTCCTGCCTTTTCCATTGTTATTATATTCGAAAAGAACGAGTTTTGGACAACTATATGTTCCTTCTTGCAAAACTCTTTGCAGACCTCCGTGCAAGCTTTAGAACAAGATTTTGGATGTTTTATTTACCGGCAGTGTTTCTCTTTGCAAGATATGGTGGAAAAGCTTTTTGCTGAGTGTTGAGCGGCAAGACACGCAGAAGACGCAGATACGGAGCTCTCGTAAGCTAAGTGCCGGTCTACGGCTTCTTTCGGCAGAAGCCGCTCTTAGGTGCTCACCGCGACCGGCCCAATGCTCTGTGTGCGAAGAAGCCGCTTCTTCGCCTCCGGGAGACTCGGCGAGCGGCAGCTTCCCAAAGGCGAAGATGCAAGCCGCACCACGCAGGCACAGTGTTGGCAGCATTCAGACTTAGAGAAAACAGTACTTTACCACTCTCCTGCCTTTTCCATAGTTATTATATTCGAAAAGAACGTTTTTTGGACAACGATATGTTCCTTCTTGCAAAGCTCTTTGCAGACTTGCGTGCAAGCTCTAGAACATGATTTTGGATGTTTTATTTACTGGCAGTGTTTGTCTTTGCAAGATATGGTGGAAAAGCCTTTTGCTGAGTGTTGAGCGACAAGACACGCAGAAGACGCAGATACGGAGCTCTCGGAAGCTAAATGCCGGTCCACGGCTTCTTTCGACAGAAGCCACTCTTACGTGCTCACCGCGACCGGCCCAATGCTCTGTGTGCGAAGAAGCCGCTTCTTCGCCTCCGGAAGACTCGGCGAGCGGCATCTTCCCAAAGGCAAAGATGCAAGCCGCACCACGCAGGCACATTGTGGGCAGCATTCAGACTTAGAGAAAACAGTACTTTACCACTCTCCTGCCTTTTCCATAATTATTATGATCGAAAAGGACGAGTTTTGGACAACTATATGTTCCTTCTTGCGAAACTCTTTGCAGACCTCCGTGCAAGCTTTAGAACAAGAGTTTGGATGTTTTATTTACTGGCAGTGTTTGTCTTTGCAAGATATGGTGGAAAAGCCTTTTGCTGAGTGTTGAGCGACAAGACACGCAGAAGACGCAGATACGCAGCTCATGGAAGCTAAGTGCCAGTCCACGGCTTCTTTCGGCAGAAGCCGCTCTTAGGTGCTCACCGCGACCGGCCCAATTCTCTGTGTGCGAAGAAGCCGCTTCTTCGCCTCCGGGAGACTCGGCGAGCGGCAGCTTTCCAAAGGCGAAGATGCAAGCCGCACCACGCAGGCACAGCGTTGGCAGCATTCAGACTTAGAGAAAACAGTACTTTACCACTCTTCTGCCTTTTCCATAGTTATTATATTCGAAAAGAACGAGTTTTGGACAACTATATGTTCCTTCTTGCAAAACTCTTTGCAGACATCCGTGCGAGCTTTAGAACATGATTTTGGATGTTTTATTTACTGGCAGTGTTTCTCTTTGCAAGATATGGTGGAAAAGCCTTTTGCTGAGTGTTGAGCGACAAGACACGCAGAAGACGCAGATACGCAGCTCTTGGAAGCTAAGTGCCGGTCCACGGCTTCTTTCGGCAGAAGCCGCTCTTAGGTGCTCACCGCGACCGGCCCAATGCTCTGTGTGCGAAGAAGCCGCTTCTTCGCCTCCGGGAGACTCGGCGAGCGGCAGCTTCCCAAAGGCGAAGATGCAAGCCGCACCACGCAGGCACAGTGTGGGCAGCATTCAGACTTAGAGAAAACAGTACTTTACCACTCTCCTGCCTTTTCCATAGTTATTATATTCGAAAAGAACGAGTTTTGGACAACTATATGTTCCTTCTTGCAAAACACTTGGCAGACCTACGTGCAAGCTTTAGAACATGATTTTGGATGTTTTATTTACTGGCAGTGTTTCTCTTGGCAAGATATGGTGGAAAAACCTTTTGCTGAGTGCTGAGCGACAAGACACGCAGAAGACGCAGATAGGGAGCTCTCGGAGCTAAGTGCCGGTCCACGGCTTCTTTCGGCAGAAGCCGCTCTTAGGTGCTCACCGCGACCGGCCCAATGCTCTGTGTGCGAAGAAGCCGCTTCTTCGCCTCCGGGAGACTCGGCGAGCGACAGCTTCCCAAAGGCGAAGATGCAAGCCACACCACGCAGGCACAGTGTGGGCAGCATTCAGACTTAGAGAAAACAGTACCTTACCACTCTCGGTCCTTTTCCATTGTTATTATATTCGAAAAGAAAGTTTTTTGGACAACGATATGTTCCTTCTTGCAAAACTCTTTGCAGACTTCCGCGCAAGCGTTAGAACAAGATTTTGGATGTTTTATTTACCGGCAGTGTTTCTCTTTGCAAGATATGGCGGAAAAGCATTTTGCTGAGTGTTGAGCGGTAAGACACGCAGAAGACGCAAATACAGAGCTCTCGGAGCTAAGTGCCGGTCTACAGCTTCTTTCAGCAGAAGCCGCTCTTAGGTGCTCACCGCGACCGGCCCAATGCTCTGTGTGCGAAGAAGCCGCTTCTTCGCCTCCGGGAGACTCGGCAAGCGGCAGCTTCCCAAAGGCGAAGATGCAAGCCGCACCACGCAGGCACAGTGTTGGCAGCATTCAGACTTAGAGAAAACAGTACTTTACCACTCTCCTGCCTTTTCAATTGTTATTATGTTCGAAAAGGACGAGTTTTGGACAACTATATCTTCCTTCTTGCAAAACTCTTTGCAGACCTCCGTGCAAGCTTTAGAACAAGATGTTGGATGTTTTATTTACTGGCAGTGTTTCTCTTTGCAAGATATGGTGGAAAGGCTTTTTGCTGAGTGTTGAGCGGCAAGACACGCAGAAGACGCAGATACGGAGCTCTCCGAAGCTAATACCGGTCTACAGCTTCTTTCGGCAGAAGCCGCTCTTAGGTGCTCACCGCGACCGGCCCAATGCTCTGTGTGCGAAGAAGCCGCTTCATCGCCTCCGGAAGACTCGGCGAGCGGCAGCTTCCCATAGGCGAAGATGCAAGCCGCACCACGCAGGCACAGTGTGGGCAGCATTAAGTCTTAGAGAAAACAGTACTTTACCACTCTCCTGCCTTTTCCATTGTTATTATATTCGAAAAGGACGAGTTTTGGACAACTATATGTTCCTTCTTGCAAAACTCTTTGCAGACCTCCGTGCAAGCTTTAGAACAAGATTTTGGATGTTTTATTTACCGGCAGTGTTTCTCTTTGCAAGATATGGTGGAAAAGCTTTTTGCTGAGTGTTGAGCGACAAGACACGCAGAAGACGCAGATACGCAGCTCATGGAAGCTAAGTGCCAGTCCACGGCTTCTTTCGGCAGAAGCCGCTCTTAGGTGCTCACCGCGACCGGCCCAATTCTCTGTGTGCGAAGAAGCCGCTTCTTCGCCTCCGGGAGACTCGGCGAGCGGCAGCTTTCCAAAGGCGAAGATGCAAGCCGCACCACGCAGGCACAGCGTTGGCAGCATTCAGACTTAGAGAAAACAGTACTTTACCACTCTCCTGCCTTTTCCATAGTTATTATATTCGAAAAGAACGAGTTTTGGACAACTATATGTTCCTTCTTGCAAAACTCTTTGCAGACATCCGTGCGAGCTTTAGAACATGATTTTGGATGTTTTATTTACTGGCAGTGTTTCTCTTTGCAAGATATGGTGGAAAAGCCTTTTGCTGAGTGTTGAGCGACAAGACACGCAGAAGACGCAGATACGCAGCTCTCCGAAGCTAAATGCCGGCCCATGGCTTCTTTCGGCAGAAGCCGCTCTTAGGTGCTCACCGCGACCGGCCCAATTCTCTGTGTGCAAAGAAGCCGCTTCTTCGCCTCCGGAAGACTCGGCGAGCGGCATCTTCCCAAAGGCAAAGATGCAAGCCGCACCACGCAGGCACAGTGTGGGCAGCATTCAGACTTAGAGAAGACAGTACTTTACCACTCTCCTGCCTTTTCCATTGTTATTATGTTCGAAAAGGACGAGTTTTGGACAACTATATGTTCCTTCTTGCAAAACTCTTTGCAGACCTCCGTGCAAGCTTTAGAACAAGATTTTGGATGTTTTATTTACTGGCAGTGTTTCTCTTTGCAAGATATGGTGGAAAAGCCTTTTGCTGAGTGTTGAGCGACAAGACACGCAGAAGACGCAGATACGCAGCTCATGGAAGCTAAGTGCCAGTCCACGGCTTCTTTCGGCAGAAGCCGCTCTTAGGTGCTCACCGCGACCGGCCCAATTCTCTGTGTGCGAAGAAGCCGCTTCTTCGCCTCCGGGAGACTCGGCGAGCGGCAGCTTTCCAAAGGCGAAGATGCAAGCCGCACCACGCAGGCACAGCGTTGGCAGCATTCAGACTTAGAGAAAACAGTACTTTACCACTCTCCTGCCTTTTCCATAGTTATTATATTCGAAAAGAACGAGTTTTGGACAACTATATGTTCCTTCTTGCAAAACTCTTTGCAGACATCCGTGCGAGCTTTAGAACATGATTTTGGATGTTTTATTTACTGGCAGTGTTTCTCTTTGCAAGATATGGTGGAAAAGCCTTTTGCTGAGTGTTGAGCGACAAGACACGCAGAAGACGCAGATACGGAGCTCTCGAAAGCTAAGTGCCAGTCTACGGCTTCTTTCGGCAGAAGCCGCTCTTAGGTGCTGACCGCGACCGGCCCAATGCTCTGTGTGCGAAGAAGCCGCTTCTTCGCCTCCGGGAGACTCGGCGAGCGGCAGCTTCCCAAAGGCGAAGATGCAAGCCGCACCACGCAGGCACAGTGTTGGCAGCATTCAGACTTAGAGAAAACAGTACTTTACCACTCTCCTGCCTTTTCCATTGTTATTATATTCGAAAAGAACGAGTTTTGGACAACTATATGTTCCTTCTTGCAAAACTCTTTGCAGACCTCCATGCAAGCTTTAGAACAAGAGTTTGGATGTTTTATTTACTGGCCGTGTTTGTCTTTGCAAGATATGGTGGAAAAGCCTTTTGCTGAGTGTTGAGCGACAAGACACGCAGAAGACGCAGATACGCAGCTCTCCGAAGCTAAATGCCGGCCCACGGCTTCTTTCGACAGAAGCCGCTCTTAGGTGCTCACCGCGACCGGCCCAATTCATTGTGTGCGAAGAAGCCGCTTCTTCGCCTCCGGAAGACTCGGCGAGCGGCATCTTCCCAAAGGCAAAGATGCAAGCCGCACCATGCAGGCACAGTGTGGGCAGCATTCAGACTTAGAGAAGACAGTACTTTACCACTCTCCTGCCTTTTCCATTGTTATTATGTTCGAAAAGGACGAGTTTTGGACAACTATATGTTCCTTCTTGCAAAACTCTTTGCAGACCTCCGTGCAAGCTTTAGAACAAGATTTTGGATGTTTTATTTACTGGCAGTGTTTCTCTTTGCAAGATATGGTGGAAAAGCTTTTTGCTGAGTGTTGAGCGGCAAGACACGCAGAAGACGCAGATACGGAGCTCTCGGAAGCTAAGTGCCGGTCTACGGCTTCTTTCGGCAGAAGCCGCTCTTAGGTGCTCACCGCGACCGGCCCAATGCTCTGTGTGCGAAGAAGCCGCTTCTTCGCCTCCGGGAGACTCGGCGAGCGGCAGCTTCCCAAAGGCGAAGATGCAAGCCGCACCACGCAGGCACAGTGTTGGCAGCATTCAGACTTAGAGAAAACAGTACTTTACCACTCTCCTGCCTTTTCCATAGTTATTATATTCGAAAAGAACGTTTTTTGGACAACGATATGTTCCTTCTTGCAAAACTCTTTGCAGACTTGCGTGCAAGCTCTAGAACATGATTTTGGATGTTTTATTTACTGGCAGTGTTTGTCTTTGCAAGATATGGTGGAAAAGCCTTTTGCTGAGTGTTGAGCGACAAGACACGCAGAAGACGCAGATACGGAGCTCTCGGAAGCTAAATGCCGGTCCACGGCTTCTTTCGACAGAAGCCACTCTTACGTGCTCACCGCGACCGGCCCAATGCTCTGTGTGCGAAGAAGCCGCTTCTTCGCCTCCGGAAGACTCGGCGAGCGGCATCTTCCCAAAGGCAAAGATGCAAGCCGCACCACGCAGGCACATTGTGGGCAGCATTCAGACTTAGAGAAAACAGTACTTTACCACTCTCCTGCCTTTTCCATAATTATTATGATCGAAAAGGACGAGTTTTGGACAACTATATGTTCCTTCTTGCGAAACTCTTTGCAGACCTCCGTGCAAGCTTTAGAACAAGAGTTTGGATGTTTTATTTACTGGCAGTGTTTGTCTTTGCAAGATATGGTGGAAAAGCCTTTTGCTGAGTGTTGAGCGACAAGACACGCAGAAGACGCAGATACGCAGCTCATGGAAGCTAAGTGCCAGTCCACGGCTTCTTTCGGCAGAAGCCGCTCTTAGGTGCTCACCGCGACCGGCCCAATTCTCTGTGTGCGAAGAAGCCGCTTCTTCGCCTCCGGGAGACTCGGCGAGCGGCAGCTTTCCAAAGGCGAAGATGCAAGCCGCACCACGCAGGCACAGCGTTGGCAGCATTCAGACTTAGAGAAAACAGTACTTTACCACTCTTCTGCCTTTTCCATAGTTATTATATTCGAAAAGAACGAGTTTTGGACAACTATATGTTCCTTCTTGCAAAACTCTTTGCAGACATCCGTGCGAGCTTTAGAACATGATTTTGGATGTTTTATTTACTGGCAGTGTTTCTCTTTGCAAGATATGGTGGAAAAGCCTTTTGCTGAGTGTTGAGCGACAAGACACGCAGAAGACGCAGATACGCAGCTCTTGGAAGCTAAGTGCCAGTCCACGGCTTCTTTCGGCAGAAGCCGCTCTTAGGTGCTCACCGCGACCGGCCCAATGCTCTGTGTGCGAAGAAGCCGCTTCTTCGCCTCCGGGAGACTCGGCGAGCGGCAGCTTCCCAAAGGCGAAGATGCAAGCCGCACCACGCAGGCACAGTGTGGGCAGCATTCAGACTTAGAGAAAACAGTACTTTACCACTCTCCTGCCTTTTCCATAGTTATTATATTCGAAAAGAACGAGTTTTGGACAACTATATGTTCCTTCTTGCAAAACACTTGGCAGACCTACGTGCAAGCTTTAGAACATGATTTTGGATGTTTTATTTACTGGCAGTGTTTCTCTTGGCAAGATATGGTGGAAAAACCTTTTGCTGAGTGCTGAGCGACAAGACACGCAGAAGACGCAGATAGGGAGCTCTCGGAGCTAAGTGCCGGTCCACGGCTTCTTTCGGCAGAAGCCGCTCTTAGGTGCTCACCGCGACCGGCCCAATGCTCTGTGTGCGAAGAAGCCGCTTCTTCGCCTCCGGGAGACTCGGCGAGCGACAGCTTCCCAAAGGCGAAGATGCAAGCCACACCACGCAGGCACAGTGTGGGCAGCATTCAGACTTAGAGAAAACAGTACCTTACCACTCTCGGTCCTTTTCCATTGTTATTATATTCGAAAAGAAAGTTTTTTGGACAACGATATGTTCCTTCTTGCAAAACTCTTTGCAGACTTCCGCGCAAGCGTTAGAACAAGATTTTGGATGTTTTATTTACCGGCAGTGTTTCTCTTTGCAAGATATGGCGGAAAAGCATTTTGCTGAGTGTTGAGCGGTAAGACACGCAGAAGACGCAAATACAGAGCTCTCGGAGCTAAGTGCCGGTCTACAGCTTCTTTCAGCAGAAGCCGCTCTTAGGTGCTCACCGCGACCGGCCCAATGCTCTGTGTGCGAAGAAGCCGCTTCTTCGCCTCCGGGAGACTCGGCAAGCGGCAGCTTCCCAAAGGCGAAGATGCAAGCCGCACCACGCAGGCACAGTGTTGGCAGCATTCAGACTTAGAGAAAACAGTACTTTACCACTCTCCTGCCTTTTCAATTGTTATTATGTTCGAAAAGGACGAGTTTTGGACAACTATATCTTCCTTCTTGCAAAACTCTTTGCAGACCTCCGTGCAAGCTTTAGAACAAGATGTTGGATGTTTTATTTACTGGCAGTGTTTCTCTTTGCAAGATATGGTGGAAAGGCTTTTTGCTGAGTGTTGAGCGGCAAGACACGCAGAAGACGCAGATACGGAGCTCTCCGAAGCTAATACCGGTCTACAGCTTCTTTCGGCAGAAGCCGCTCTTAGGTGCTCACCGCGACCGGCCCAATGCTCTGTGTGCGAAGAAGCCGCTTCATCGCCTCCGGAAGACTCGGCGAGCGGCAGCTTCCCATAGGCGAAGATGCAAGCCGCACCACGCAGGCACAGTGTGGGCAGCATTAAGTCTTAGAGAAAACAGTACTTTACCACTCTCCTGCCTTTTCCATTGTTATTATATTCGAAAAGGACGAGTTTTGGACAACTATATGTTCCTTCTTGCAAAACTCTTTGCAGACCTCCGTGCAAGCTTTAGAACAAGATTTTGGATGTTTTATTTACCGGCAGTGTTTCTCTTTGCAAGATATGGTGGAAAAGCTTTTTGCTGAGTGTTGAGCGACAAGACACGCAGAAGACGCAGATACGCAGCTCATGGAAGCTAAGTGCCAGTCCACGGCTTCTTTCGGCAGAAGCCGCTCTTAGGTGCTCACCGCGACCGGCCCAATTCTCTGTGTGCGAAGAAGCCGCTTCTTCGCCTCCGGGAGACTCGGCGAGCGGCAGCTTTCCAAAGGCGAAGATGCAAGCCGCACCACGCAGGCACAGCGTTGGCAGCATTCAGACTTAGAGAAAACAGTACTTTACCACTCTCCTGCCTTTTCCATAGTTATTATATTCGAAAAGAACGAGTTTTGGACAACTATATGTTCCTTCTTGCAAAACTCTTTGCAGACATCCGTGCGAGCTTTAGAACATGATTTTGGATGTTTTATTTACTGGCAGTGTTTCTCTTTGCAAGATATGGTGGAAAAGCCTTTTGCTGAGTGTTGAGCGACAAGACACGCAGAAGACGCAGATACGCAGCTCTCCGAAGCTAAATGCCGGCCCATGGCTTCTTTCGGCAGAAGCCGCTCTTAGGTGCTCACCGCGACCGGCCCAATTCTCTGTGTGCAAAGAAGCCGCTTCTTCGCCTCCGGAAGACTCGGCGAGCGGCATCTTCCCAAAGGCAAAGATGCAAGCCGCACCACGCAGGCACAGTGTGGGCAGCATTCAGACTTAGAGAAGACAGTACTTTACCACTCTCCTGCCTTTTCCATTGTTATTATGTTCGAAAAGGACGAGTTTTGGACAACTATATGTTCCTTCTTGCAAAACTCTTTGCAGACCTCCGTGCAAGCTTTAGAACAAGATTTTGGATGTTTTATTTACTGGCAGTGTTTCTCTTTGCAAGATATGGTGGAAAAGCCTTTTGCTGAGTGTTGAGCGACAAGACACGCAGAAGACGCAGATACGCAGCTCATGGAAGCTAAGTGCCAGTCCACGGCTTCTTTCGGCAGAAGCCGCTCTTAGGTGCTCACCGCGACCGGCCCAATTCTCTGTGTGCGAAGAAGCCGCTTCTTCGCCTCCGGGAGACTCGGCGAGCGGCAGCTTTCCAAAGGCGAAGATGCAAGCCGCACCACGCAGGCACAGCGTTGGCAGCATTCAGACTTAGAGAAAACAGTACTTTACCACTCTCCTGCCTTTTCCATAGTTATTATATTCGAAAAGAACGAGTTTTGGACAACTATATGTTCCTTCTTGCAAAACTCTTTGCAGACATCCGTGCGAGCTTTAGAACATGATTTTGGATGTTTTATTTACTGGCAGTGTTTCTCTTTGCAAGATATGGTGGAAAAGCCTTTTGCTGAGTGTTGAGCGACAAGACACGCAGAAGACGCAGATACGGAGCTCTCGAAAGCTAAGTGCCAGTCTACGGCTTCTTTCGGCAGAAGCCGCTCTTAGGTGCTGACCGCGACCGGCCCAATGCTCTGTGTGCGAAGAAGCCGCTTCTTCGCCTCCGGGAGACTCGGCGAGCGGCAGCTTCCCAAAGGCGAAGATGCAAGCCGCACCACGCAGGCACAGTGTTGGCAGCATTCAGACTTAGAGAAAACAGTACTTTACCACTCTCCTGCCTTTTCCATTGTTATTATATTCGAAAAGAACGAGTTTTGGACAACTATATGTTCCTTCTTGCAAAACTCTTTGCAGACCTCCATGCAAGCTTTAGAACAAGAGTTTGGATGTTTTATTTACTGGCCGTGTTTGTCTTTGCAAGATATGGTGGAAAAGCCTTTTGCTGAGTGTTGAGCGACAAGACACGCAGAAGACGCAGATACGCAGCTCTCCGAAGCTAAATGCCGGCCCACGGCTTCTTTCGACAGAAGCCGCTCTTAGGTGCTCACCGCGACCGGCCCAATTCATTGTGTGCGAAGAAGCCGCTTCTTCGCCTCCGGAAGACTCGGCGAGCGGCATCTTCCCAAAGGCAAAGATGCAAGCCGCACCATGCAGGCACAGTGTGGGCAGCATTCAGACTTAGAGAAGACAGTACTTTACCACTCTCCTGCCTTTTCCATTGTTATTATGTTCGAAAAGGACGAGTTTTGGACAACTATATGTTCCTTCTTGCAAAACTCTTTGCAGACCTCCGTGCAAGCTTTAGAACAAGATTTTGGATGTTTTATTTACTGGCAGTGTTTCTCTTTGCAAGATATGGTGGAAAAGCTTTTTGCTGAGTGTTGAGCGGCAAGACACGCAGAAGACGCAGATACGGAGCTCTCGGAAGCTAAGTGCCGGTCTACGGCTTCTTTCGGCAGAAGCCGCTCTTAGGTGCTCACCGCGACCGGCCCAATGCTCTGTGTGCGAAGAAGCCGCTTCTTCGCCTCCGGGAGACTCGGCGAGCGGCAGCTTCCCATAGGCGAAGATGCAAGCCGCACCACGCAGGCACAGTGTGGGCAGCATTAAGTCTTAGAGAAAACAGTACTTTACCACTCTCCTGCCTTTTCCATTGTTATTATATTCGAAAAGGACGAGTTTTGGACAACTATATGTTCCTTCTTGCAAAACTCTTTGCAGACCTCCGTGCAAGCTTTAGAACAAGATTTTGGATGTTTTATTTACCGGCAGTGTTTCTCTTTGCAAGATATGGTGGAAAAGCTTTTTGCTGAGTGTTGAGCGACAAGACACGCAGAAGACGCAGATACGCAGCTCATGGAAGCTAAGTGCCAGTCCACGGCTTCTTTCGGCAGAAGCCGCTCTTAGGTGCTCACCGCGACCGGCCCAATTCTCTGTGTGCGAAGAAGCCGCTTCTTCGCCTCCGGGAGACTCGGCGAGCGGCAGCTTTCCAAAGGCGAAGATGCAAGCCGCACCACGCAGGCACAGCGTTGGCAGCATTCAGACTTAGAGAAAACAGTACTTTACCACTCTCCTGCCTTTTCCATAGTTATTATATTCGAAAAGAACGAGTTTTGGACAACTATATGTTCCTTCTTGCAAAACTCTTTGCAGACATCCGTGCGAGCTTTAGAACATGATTTTGGATGTTTTATTTACTGGCAGTGTTTCTCTTTGCAAGATATGGTGGAAAAGCCTTTTGCTGAGTGTTGAGCGACAAGACACGCAGAAGACGCAGATACGCAGCTCTCCGAAGCTAAATGCCGGCCCATGGCTTCTTTCGGCAGAAGCCGCTCTTAGGTGCTCACCGCGACCGGCCCAATTCTCTGTGTGCAAAGAAGCCGCTTCTTCGCCTCCGGAAGACTCGGCGAGCGGCATCTTCCCAAAGGCAAAGATGCAAGCCGCACCACGCAGGCACAGTGTGGGCAGCATTCAGACTTAGAGAAGACAGTACTTTACCACTCTCCTGCCTTTTCCATTGTTATTATGTTCGAAAAGGACGAGTTTTGGACAACTATATGTTCCTTCTTGCAAAACTCTTTGCAGACCTCCGTGCAAGCTTTAGAACAAGATTTTGGATGTTTTATTTACTGGCAGTGTTTCTCTTTGCAAGATATGGTGGAAAAGCTTTTTGCTGAGTGTTGAGCGGCAAGACACGCAGAAGACGCAGATACGGAGCTCTCGGAAGCTAAGTGCCGGTCTACGGCTTCTTTCGGCAGAAGCCGCTCTCCGGAGAACACCGCCAACGGCCCAATGCTCTGTGTGCGAAGAAGCCGCTTCTTCGCCTCCGGGAGAATCGGCGGGCGGCAGCTTCCCAAAGGCGAAGATGCATGCCGCACCACGCAGGCACAGTGTTGGCAGCATTCAGACTTAGAGAAAACAGTACTTTACCACTCTCCTGCCTTTTCCATAGTTATTATATTCGAAAAGAACGTTTTTTGGACAACTATATGTTCCTTCTTGCAAAACTCTTTGCAGACCTCCGTGCAAGCTTTAAAACAAGATTTTGGATGTTTTATTTACTGGCAGAGTTTCTCTTTGCAAGATATGGTGGAAAAGCTTTTTGCTGAGTGTTGAGCGACAAGACACGCAGAAGACGCAGATACGGAGCTCTCGTAAGCTAAGTGCCGGTCTACGGCTTCTTTCGGCAGAAGCCGCTCTTAGGTGCTCACCGCGACCGGCCCAATGCTCTGTGTGCGAAGAAGCCGCTTCTTCGCCTCCGGGAGACTCGGCGAGCGGCAGCTTCCCAAAGGCGAAGATGCAAGCCGCACCACGCAGGCACATTGTTGGCAGCATTCAGACTTAGAGAAAACAGTACTTTACCACTCTCCTGCCTTTTCCATAGTTATTATATTCGAAAAGAACGTTTTTTGGACAACGATATGTTCCTTCTTGCAAAACTCTTTGCAGACTTGCGTGCAAGCTTTAGAACATGATTTTGGATGTTTTATTTACTGGCAGTGTTTGTCTTTGCAAGATATGGTGGAAAAGCCTTTTGCTGAGTGTTGACCGACAAGACACGCAGAAGACGCAGATAGGGAGCTCTCGGAGCTAAGTGCCGGTCCACGGCTTCTTTCGGCAGAAGCCGCTCTTAGTTGCTCACCGCGACCGGCCCAATGCTCTGTGTGCGAAGAAGCCGCTTCTTCGCCTCCGGGAGACTCGGCGAGCGGCAGCTTCCCAAAGGCGAAGATGCAAGCCGCACCACGCAGGCTCAGTGTTGGCAGCATTCAGACTTAGAGAAAACAGTACTTTACCACTCTCCTGCCTTTTCCATTGTTATTATATTCGAAAAGAACGAGTTTTGGACAACTATATGTTCCTTCTTGCAAAACTCTTTGCAGACATCCGTGCAAGCTTTAGAACAAGACTTTGGATGTTTTATTTACTGGCAGAGTTTCTCTTCGCAAGATATGTTGGAAAAGCCTTTTGCTGAGTGTTGAGCGACAAGACACGCAGAAGATGCAGATACGGAGCTCTCCGAAGCTAAGTGCCAGTCTACAGCTTCTTTCGGCAGAAGCCGCTCTTAGGTGCTCACCGCGACCGGCCCAATGCTCTGTGTGCGAAGAAGCCGCTTCTTCGCCTCCGGGAGACTCGGCGAGCGGCAGCTTCCCAAAGGCGAAGATGCAAGCCACACCACGCAGGCACAGTGTGGGCAGCATTCAGACTTAGAGAAAACAGTATTTTACCACTCTCCGGCCTTTTCCATTATTATTATGTTCGAAAAGGACGAGTTTCGAACAACTATATCTTCCTTCTTGGAAAACTCTTTGCAGACCTCCGTGCAAGCTTTAGAACAAGATTTTGGATGTTTTATTTACTGGCAGTGTTTCTCTTTGCAAGATATGGTGGAAAAGCTTTTTGCTGAGTGTTGAGCGGCAAGACACGCAGAAGACGCAGATACGGAGCTCTCCGAAGCTAATACCGGTCTACAGCTTCTTTCGGCAGAAGCCGCTCTTAGGTGCTCACCGCGACCGGCCCAATGCTCTGTGTGCGAAGAAGCCGCTTCGTCGCCTCCGGAAGACTCGGCGAGCGGCAGCTTCCCAAAGGCGAAGATGCAGGCCGCACCACGCAGGCACAGTGTGGGCAGCATTCAGACTTAGAGAAAACAGAACTTTACCACTCTCCTGCCTTTTCCATTGTTATTATATTCGAAAAGAACGAGTTTTGGACAACTATATGTTCCTTCTTGCAAAACTCTTTGCAGACCTCCATGCAAGCTTTAGAACAAGAGTTTGGATGTTTTATTTACTGGCCGTGTTTGTCTTTGCAAGATATGGTGGAAAAGCCTTTTGCTGAGTGTTGAGCGACAAGACACGCAGAAGACGCAGATACGCAGCTCTCCGAAGCTAAATGCCGGCCCACGGCTTCTTTCGACAGAAGCCGCTCTTAGGTGCTCACCGCGACCGGCCCAATTCATTGTGTGCGAAGAAGCCGCTTCTTCGCCTCCGGAAGACTCGGCGAGCGGCATCTTCCCAAAGGCAAAGATGCAAGCCGCACCATGCAGGCACAGTGTGGGCAGCATTCAGACTTAGAGAAGACAGTACTTTACCACTCTCCTGCCTTTTCCATTGTTATTATGTTCGAAAAGGACGAGTTTTGGACAACTATATGTTCCTTCTTGCAAAACTCTTTGCAGACCTCCGTGCAAGCTTTAGAACAAGATTTTGGATGTTTTATTTACTGGCAGTGTTTCTCTTTGCAAGATATGGTGGAAAAGCTTTTTGCTGAGTGTTGAGCGGCAAGACACGCAGAAGACGCAGATACGGAGCTCTCGGAAGCTAAGTGCCGGTCTACGGCTTCTTTCGGCAGAAGCCGCTCTTAGGTGCTCACCGCGACCGGCCCAATGCTCTGTGTGCGAAGAAGCCGCTTCTTCGCCTCCGGGAGACTCGGCGAGCAGCAGCTTCCCATAGGCGAAGATGCAAGCCGCACCACGCAGGCACAGTGTGGGCAGCATTAAGTCTTAGAGAAAACAGTACTTTACCACTCTCCTGCCTTTTCCATTGTTATTATATTCGAAAAGGACGAGTTTTGGACAACTATATGTTCCTTCTTGCAAAACTCTTTGCAGACCTCCGTGCAAGCTTTAGAACAAGATTTTGGATGTTTTATTTACCGGCAGTGTTTCTCTTTGCAAGATATGGTGGAAAAGCTTTTTGCTGAGTGTTGAGCGACAAGACACGCAGAAGACGCAGATACGCAGCTCATGGAAGCTAAGTGCCAGTCCACGGCTTCTTTCGGCAGAAGCCGCTCTTAGGTGCTCACCGCGACCGGCCCAATTCTCTGTGTGCGAAGAAGCCGCTTCTTCGCCTCCGGGAGACTCGGCGAGCGGCAGCTTTCCAAAGGCGAAGATGCAAGCCGCACCACGCAGGCACAGCGTTGGCAGCATTCAGACTTAGAGAAAACAGTACTTTACCACTCTCCTGCCTTTTCCATAGTTATTATATTCGAAAAG
Organism: Molothrus aeneus; assembly: GCF_037042795.1. NCBI lineage: Eukaryota > Metazoa > Chordata > Aves > Passeriformes > Icteridae > Molothrus > Molothrus aeneus. The sequence continues at coordinate 249,292 of NW_027099144.1, read as the reverse complement.
AACGAGTTTTGGACAACTATATGTTCCTTCTTGCAAAACTCTTTGCAGACATCCGTGCGAGCTTTAGAACATGATTTTGGATGTTTTATTTACTGGCAGTGTTTCTCTTTGCAAGATATGGTGGAAAAGCCTTTTGCTGAGTGTTGAGCGACAAGACACGCAGAAGACGCAGATACGCAGCTCTCCGAAGCTAAATGCCGGCCCATGGCTTCTTTCGGCAGAAGCCGCTCTTAGGTGCTCACCGCGACCGGCCCAATTCTCTGTGTGCAAAGAAGCCGCTTCTTCGCCTCCGGAAGACTCGGCGAGCGGCATCTTCCCAAAGGCAAAGATGCAAGCCGCACCACGCAGGCACAGTGTGGGCAGCATTCAGACTTAGAGAAGACAGTACTTTACCACTCTCCTGCCTTTTCCATTGTTATTATGTTCGAAAAGGACGAGTTTTGGACAACTATATGTTCCTTCTTGCAAAACTCTTTGCAGACCTCCGTGCAAGCTTTAGAACAAGATTTTGGATGTTTTATTTACTGGCAGTGTTTCTCTTTGCAAGATATGGTGGAAAAGCTTTTTGCTGAGTGTTGAGCGGCAAGACACGCAGAAGACGCAGATACGGAGCTCTCGGAAGCTAAGTGCCGGTCTACGGCTTCTTTCGGCAGAAGCCGCTCTCCGGAGAACACCGCCAACGGCCCAATGCTCTGTGTGCGAAGAAGCCGCTTCTTCGCCTCCGGGAGAATCGGCGGGCGGCAGCTTCCCAAAGGCGAAGATGCATGCCGCACCACGCAGGCACAGTGTTGGCAGCATTCAGACTTAGAGAAAACAGTACTTTACCACTCTCCTGCCTTTTCCATAGTTATTATATTCGAAAAGAACGTTTTTTGGACAACTATATGTTCCTTCTTGCAAAACTCTTTGCAGACCTCCGTGCAAGCTTTAAAACAAGATTTTGGATGTTTTATTTACTGGCAGAGTTTCTCTTTGCAAGATATGGTGGAAAAGCTTTTTGCTGAGTGTTGAGCGACAAGACACGCAGAAGACGCAGATACGGAGCTCTCGTAAGCTAAGTGCCGGTCTACGGCTTCTTTCGGCAGAAGCCGCTCTTAGGTGCTCACCGCGACCGGCCCAATGCTCTGTGTGCGAAGAAGCCGCTTCTTCGCCTCCGGGAGACTCGGCGAGCGGCAGCTTCCCAAAGGCGAAGATGCAAGCCGCACCACGCAGGCACATTGTTGGCAGCATTCAGACTTAGAGAAAACAGTACTTTACCACTCTCCTGCCTTTTCCATAGTTATTATATTCGAAAAGAACGTTTTTTGGACAACGATATGTTCCTTCTTGCAAAACTCTTTGCAGACTTGCGTGCAAGCTTTAGAACATGATTTTGGATGTTTTATTTACTGGCAGTGTTTGTCTTTGCAAGATATGGTGGAAAAGCCTTTTGCTGAGTGTTGACCGACAAGACACGCAGAAGACGCAGATAGGGAGCTCTCGGAGCTAAGTGCCGGTCCACGGCTTCTTTCGGCAGAAGCCGCTCTTAGTTGCTCACCGCGACCGGCCCAATGCTCTGTGTGCGAAGAAGCCGCTTCTTCGCCTCCGGGAGACTCGGCGAGCGGCAGCTTCCCAAAGGCGAAGATGCAAGCCGCACCACGCAGGCTCAGTGTTGGCAGCATTCAGACTTAGAGAAAACAGTACTTTACCACTCTCCTGCCTTTTCCATTGTTATTATATTCGAAAAGAACGAGTTTTGGACAACTATATGTTCCTTCTTGCAAAACTCTTTGCAGACCTCCGTGCAAGCTTTAGAACAAGACTTTGGATGTTTTATTTACTGGCAGAGTTTCTCTTCGCAAGATATGTTGGAAAAGCCTTTTGCTGAGTGTTGAGCGACAAGACACGCAGAAGATGCAGATACGGAGCTCTCCGAAGCTAAGTGCCAGTCTACAGCTTCTTTCGGCAGAAGCCGCTCTTAGGTGCTCACCGCGACCGGCCCAATGCTCTGTGTGCGAAGAAGCCGCTTCTTCGCCTCCGGGAGACTCGGCGAGCGGCAGCTTCCCAAAGGCGAAGATGCAAGCCACACCACGCAGGCACAGTGTGGGCAGCATTCAGACTTAGAGAAAACAGTATTTTACCACTCTCCGGCCTTTTCCATTATTATTATGTTCGAAAAGGACGAGTTTCGGACAACTATATCTTCCTTCTTGGAAAACTCTTTGCAGACCTCCGTGCAAGCTTTAGAACAAGATTTTGGATGTTTTATTTACTGGCAGTGTTTCTCTTTGCAAGATATGGTGGAAAAGCTTTTTGCTGAGTGTTGAGCGGCAAGACACGCAGAAGACGCAGATACGGAGCTCTCCGAAGCTAATACCGGTCTACAGCTTCTTTCGGCAGAAGCCGCTCTTAGGTGCTCACCGCGACCGGCCCAATGCTCTGTGTGCGAAGAAGCCGCTTCGTCGCCTCCGGAAGACTCGGCGAGCGGCAGCTTCCCAAAGGCGAAGATGCAGGCCGCACCACGCAGGCACAGTGTGGGCAGCATTCAGACTTAGAGAAAACAGAACTTTACCACTCTCCTGCCTTTTCCATTGTTATTATATTCGAAAAGAACGAGTTTTGGACAACTATATGTTCCTTCTTGCAAAACTCTTTGCAGACCTCCGTGCAAGATTTAGAACAAGATTTTGGATGTTTTATTTACCGGCAGTGTTTCTCTTTGCAAGATATGGTGGAAAAGCTTTTTGCTGAGTGTTGAGCGGCAAGACACGCAGAAGACGCAGATACGGAGCTCTCGTAAGCTAAGTGCCGGTCTACGGCTTCTTTCGGCAGAAGCCGCTCTGCAGCGCTCACCGCGACCGGCCCAATGCTCTGTGTGCGAAGAAGCCGCTTCTTCGCCTCCGGGAGACTCGGCGAGCGGCAGCTTCCCAAAGGCGAAGATACAAGCCGCACCACGCAGGCACATTGTTGGCAGCATTCAGACTTTGAGAAAACAGTACTTTACCACTCTCCTGCCTTTTCCGTTGTTATTATATTCGAAAAGAACGAGTTTTGGACAACTATATGTTCCTTCTTGCAAAACTCTTTGCAGACCTCCGTGCAAGCTTTAGAACAAGATTTTGGATGTTTCATTTACTGGCAGAGTTTCTCTTTGCAAGATATGGTGGAAAAGCATTGTGCTGAGTGTTGAGCGACAAGACACGCAGAAGACGCAGATACGCAGCTCATGGAAGCTAAGTGCCAGTCCACTGCTTCTTTCGGCAGAAGCCGCTCTTAGGTGCTCACCGCGACCGGCCCAATTCTCTGTGTGCGAAGAAGCCGCTTCTTCGCCTCCGGGAGACTCGGCGAGCGGCAGCTTTCCAAAGGCGAAGATGCAAGCCGCACCACGCAGGCACAGCGTTGGCAGCATTCAGACTTAGAGAAAACAGTACTTTACCACTCTCCTGCCTTTTCCATAGTTATTATATTCGAAAAGAACGAGTTTTGGACAACTATATGTTCCTTCTTGCAAAACTCTTTGCAGACATCCGTGCGAGCTTTAGAACATGATTTTGGATGTTTTATTTACTGGCAGTGTTTCTCTTTGCAAGATATGGTGGAAAAGCCTTTTGCTGAGTGTTGAGCGACAAGACACGCAGAAGACGCAGATACGGAGCTCTCGAAAGCTAAGTGCCAGTCTACGGCTTCTTTCGGCAGAAGCCGCTCTTAGGTGCTGACCGCGACCGGCCCAATGCTCTGTGTGCGAAGAAGCCGCTTCTTCGCCTCCGGGAGACTCGGCGAGCGGCAGCTTTCCAAAGGCGAATATGCAAGCCGCACCACGCAGGCACAGTGTGGGCAGCATTCAGACTTAGAGAAAACAGTACTTTACCACTCTCCTGCCTTTTCCATTGTTATTATATTCGAAAAGAACGAGTTTTGGACAACTATATGTTCCTTCTTGCAAAACTCTTTGCAGACCTCCATGCAAGCTTTAGAACAAGAGTTTGGATGTTTTATTTACTGGCAGTGTTTGTCTTTGCAAGATATGGTGGAAAAGCCTTTTGCTGAGTGTTGAGCGACAAGACACGCAGAAGACGCAGATACGCAGCTCTCCGAAGCTAAATGCCGGCCCACGGCTTCTTTCGACAGAAGCCGCTCTTAGGTGCTCACCTCGACCGGCCCAATTCTCTGTGTGCGAAGAAGCCGCTTCTTCGCCTCCGGAAGACTCGGCGAGCGGCATCTTCCGAAAGGCAGAGATGCAAGCCGCACCACGCAGGCACAGTGTGGGCAGCCTTCAGACTTAGAGAAGACAGTACTTTACCACTCTCCTGCCTTTTCCATTGTTATTATGTTCGAAAAGGACGAGTTTTGGACAACTATATGTTCCTTCTTGCAAAACTCTTTGCAGACCTCCGTGCAAGCTTTAGAACAAGATTTTGGATGTTTTATTTACTGGCAGTGTTTGTCTTTGCAAGATATGGTGGAAAAGCCTTTTGCTGAGTGTTGAGCGACAAGACACGCAGAAGACGCAGATGCGCAGCTCTTGGAAGCTAAGTGCCAGTCCACGGCTTCTTTTGGCAGAAGCCGCTCTTAGGTGCTCACCGCGACCGGCCCAATGCTCTGTGCGCGAAGAAGCCGCTTCTTCGCCTCCGGGAGACTCGGCGAGCGGCAGCTTTCCAAAGGCGAAGATGCAAGCCGCACCACGCAGGCACAGTGTTGGCAGCATTCAGACTTAGAGAAAACAGTACTTTACCACTCTCCTGCCTTTTCCATAGTTATTATATTCGAAAAGAACGAGTTTTGGACAACTATATGTTCCTTCTTCAAAACTCTTTGCAGACATCCGTGCGAGCTTTAGAACATGATTTTGGATGTTTTATTTACTGGCAGTGTTTCTCTTTGCAAGATATGGTGGAAAAGCCTTTTGCTGAGTGTTGAGCGACAAGACACGCAGAAGACGCAGATACGCAGCTCTCCGAAGCTAAATGCCGGCCCATGGCTTCTTTCGACAGAAGCCGCTCTTAGGTGCTCACCGCGACCGGCCCAATTCTCTGTGTGCAAAGGAGCCGCTTCTTCGCCTCCGGAAGACTCGGCGAGCGGCATCTTCCCAAAGGCAAAGATGCAAGCCGCACCACGCAGGCACAGTGTGGGCAGCATTCAGACTTAGAGAAGACAGTACTTTACCACTCTCCTGCCTTTTCCATTGTTATTATGTTCGAAAAGGACGAGTTTTGGACAACTATATGTTCCTTCTTGCAAAACTCTTTGCAGACCTCCGTGCAAGCTTTAGAACAAGATTTTGGATGTTTTATTTACTGGCAGTGTTTCTCTTTGCAAGATATGGTGGAAAAGCTTTTTGCTGAGTGTTGAGCGGCAAGACACGCAGAAGACGCAGATACGGAGCTCTCGGAAGCTAAGTGCCGGTCTACGGCTTCTTTCGGCAGAAGCCGCTCTCCGGAGAACACCGCCAACGGCCCAATGCTCTGTGTGCGAAGAAGCCGCTTCTTCGCCTCCGGGAGAATCGGCGGGCGGCAGCTTCCCAAAGGCGAAGATGCATGCCGCACCACGCAGGCACAGTGTTGGCAGCATTCAGACTTAGAGAAAACAGTACTTTACCACTCTCCTGCCTTTTCCATAGTTATTATATTCGAAAAGAACGTTTTTTGGACAACTATATGTTCCTTCTTGCAAAACTCTTTGCAGACCTCCGTGCAAGCTTTAAAACAAGATTTTGGATGTTTTATTTACTGGCAGAGTTTCTCTTTGCAAGATATGGTGGAAAAGCTTTTTGCTGAGTGTTGAGCGACAAGACACGCAGAAGACGCAGATACGGAGCTCTCGGAAGCTAATACAGGTCTACGGCTTCTTTCGGCTGAAGCCGCTCTTAGGTGCTCACCGCGACCGGCCCAATGCTCTGTGTGCGAAGAAGCCGCTTCTTCGCCTCCGGGAGACTCGGCGAGCGGCAGCTTCCCAAAGGCGAAGATGCAAGCCGCACCACGCAGGCACAGTGTTGGCAGCATTCAGACTTAGAGAAAACAGTACTTTACCACTCTCCTGCCTTTTCCATAGTTATTATATTCGAAAAGAACGTTTTTTGGACAACTATATGTTCCTTCTTGCAAAACTCTTTGCAGACTTGCGTGCAAGCTTTAGAACATGATTTTGGATGTTTTATTTACTGGCAGTGTTTGTCTTTGCAAGATATGGTGGAAAAGCCTTTTGCTGAGTGTTGAGCGACAAGACACGCAGAAGACGCAGATAGGGAGCTCTCGGAGCTAAGTGCCGGTCCACGGCTTCTTTCGGCAGAAGCCGCTCTTAGGTGCTCACCGCGACCGGCCCAATGCTCTGTGTGCGAAGAAGCCGCTTCGTCGCCTCCGGAAGACTCGGCGAGCGGCAGCTTCCCAAAGGCGAAGATGCAGGCCGCACCACGCAGGCACAGTGTGGGCAGCATTCAGACTTAGAGAAAACAGAACTTTACCACTCTCCTGCCTTTTCCATTGTTATTATATTCGAAAAGAACGAGTTTTGGACAACTATATGTTCCTTCTTGCAAAACTCTTTGCAGACCTCCGTGCAAGATTTAGAACAAGATTTTGGATGTTTTATTTACCGGCAGTGTTTCTCTTTGCAAGATATGGTGGAAAAGCTTTTTGCTGAGTGTTGAGCGGCAAGACACGCAGAAGACGCAGATAGGGAGCTCGCAGAGCTAAGTGCCGGTCCACGGCTTCTTTCGGCAGAAGCCGCTCTTAGGTGCTCACCGCGACCGGCCCAATGCTCTGTGCGCGAAGAAGCCGCTTCTTCGCCTCCGGGAGACTCGGCGAGCGGCAGCTTTCCAAAGGCGAAGATGCAAGCCGCACCACGCAGGCACAGTGTTGGCAGCATTCAGACTTAGAGAAAACAGTACTTTACCACTCTCCTGCCTTTTCCATAGTTATTATATTCGAAAAGAACGAGTTTTGGACAACTATATGTTCCTTCTTCAAAACTCTTTGCAGACATCCGTGCGAGCTTTAGAACATGATTTTGGATGTTTTATTTACTGGCAGTGTTTCTCTTTGCAAGATATGGTGGAAAAGCCTTTTGCTGAGTGTTGAGCGACAAGACACGCAGAAGACGCAGATACGCAGCTCTCCGAAGCTAAATGCCGGCCCATGGCTTCTTTCGACAGAAGCCGCTCTTAGGTGCTCACCGCGACCGGCCCAATTCTCTGTGTGCAAAGGAGCCGCTTCTTCGCCTCCGGAAGACTCGGCGAGCGGCATCTTCCCAAAGGCAAAGATGCAAGCCGCACCACGCAGGCACAGTGTGGGCAGCATTCAGACTTAGAGAAGACAGTACTTTACCACTCTCCTGCCTTTTCCATTGTTATTATGTTCGAAAAGGACGAGTTTTGGACAACTATATGTTCCTTCTTGCAAAACTCTTTGCAGACCTCCGTGCAAGCTTTAGAACAAGATTTTGGATGTTTTATTTACTGGCAGTGTTTCTCTTTGCAAGATATGGTGGAAAAGCTTTTTGCTGAGTGTTGAGCGGCAAGACACGCAGAAGACGCAGATACGGAGCTCTCGGAAGCTAAGTGCCGGTCTACGGCTTCTTTCGGCAGAAGCCGCTCTCCGGAGAACACCGCCAACGGCCCAATGCTCTGTGTGCGAAGAAGCCGCTTCTTCGCCTCCGGGAGAATCGGCGGGCGGCAGCTTCCCAAAGGCGAAGATGCATGCCGCACCACGCAGGCACAGTGTTGGCAGCATTCAGACTTAGAGAAAACAGTACTTTACCACTCTCCTGCCTTTTCCATTGTTATTATATTCGAAAAGAACGTTTTTTGGACAACTATATGTTCCTTCTTGCAAAACTCTTTGCAGACCTCCGTGCAAGCTTTAAAACAAGATTTTGGATGTTTTATTTACTGGCAGAGTTTCTCTTTGCAAGATATGGTGGAAAAGCTTTTTGCTGAGTGTTGAGCGACAAGACACGCAGAAGACGCAGATACGGAGCTCTCGGAAGCTAATACAGGTCTACGGCTTCTTTCGGCAGAAGCCGCTCTTAGGTGCTCACCGCGACCGGCCCAATGCTCTGTGTGCGAAGAAGCCGCTTCTTCGCCTCCGGGAGACTCGGCGAGCGGCAGCTTCCCAAAGGCGAAGATGCAAGCCGCACCACGCAGGCACAGTGTTGGCAGCATTCAGACTTAGAGAAAACAGTACTTTACCACTCTCCTGCCTTTTCCATAGTTATTATATTCGAAAAGAACGTTTTTTGGACAACGATATGTTCCTTCTTGAAAAACTCTTTGCAGACTTGCGTGCAAGCTTTAGAACATGATTTTGGATGTTTTATTTACTGGCAGTGTTTGTCTTTGCAAGATATGGTGGAAAAGCCTTTTGCTGAGTGTTGAGCGACAAGACACGCAGAAGACGCAGATAGGGAGCTCTCGGAGCTATGTGCCGGTCCACGGCTTCTTTCGGCAGAAGCCGCTCTTAGGTGCTCACCGCGACCGGCCCAATGCTCTGTGTGCGAAGAAGCCGCTTCTTCGCCTCCGGGAGACTCGGCGAGCGGCAGCTTCCCAAAGGCGAAGATGCAAGCCGCACCACGCAGTCTCAGTGTTGGCAGCATTCAGACTTAGAGAAAACAGTACTTTACCACTCTCCGGCCTTTTCCATTATTATTATATTCGAAAAGGACGAGTTTCGGACAACTATATCTTCCTTCTTGCAAAACTCTTTGCAGACCTCCGTGCAAGCTTTAGAACAAGATTTTGGATGTTTTATTTACTGGCAGTGTTTCTCTTTGCAAGATATGGTGGAAAAGCTTTTTGCTGAGTGTTGAGCGGCAAGACACGCAGAAGACGCAGATACGGAGCTCTCCGAAGCTAATACCGGTCTACAGCTTCTTTCGGCAGAAGCCGCTCTTAGGTGCTCACCGCGACCGGCCCAATGCTCTGTGTGCGAAGAAGCCGCTTCGTCGCCTCCGGAAGACTCGGCGAGCGGCAGCTTCCCAAAGGCGAAGATGCAGGCCGCACCACGCAGGCACAGTGTGGGCAGCATTCAGACTTAGAGAAAACAGAACTTTACCACTCTCCTGCCTTTTCCATTGTTATTATATTCGAAAAGAACGAGTTTTGGACAACTATATGTTCCTTCTTGCAAAACTCTTTGCAGACCTCCGTGCAAGATTTAGAACAAGATTTTGGATGTTTTATTTACCGGCAGTGTTTCTCTTTGCAAGATATGGTGGAAAAGCTTTTTGCTGAGTGTTGAGCGGCAAGACACGCAGAAGACGCAGATACGGAGCTCTCGTAAGCTAAGTGCCGGTCTACGGCTTCTTTCGGCAGAAGCCGCTCTGCAGCGCTCACCGCGACCGGCCCAATGCTCTGTGTGCGAAGAAGCCGCTTCTTCGCCTCCGGGAGACTCGGCGAGCGGCAGCTTCCCAAAGGCGAAGATACAAGCCGCACCACGAAGGCACATTGTTGGCAGCATTCAGACTTAGAGAAAACAGTACTTTACCACTCTCCTGCCTTTTCCGTTGTTATTATATTCGAAAAGAACGAGTTTTGGACAACTATATGTTCCTTCTTGCAAAACTCTTTGCAGACCTCCGTGCAAGCTTTAGAACATGATTTTGGATGTTTTATTTACTGGCAGTGTTTCTCTTTGCAAGATATGGTGGAAAAGCCTTTTGCTGAGTGTTGAGCGACAAGACACGCAGAAGACGCAGATAGGGAGCTCGCAGAGCTAAGTGCCGGTCCACGGCTTCTTTCGGCAGAAGCCGCTCTTAGGTGCTCACCGCGACCGGCCCAATGCTCTGTGTGCGAAGAAGCCGCTTCTTCGCCTCCGGGAGACTCGGCGAGCGGCAGCTTCCCAAAGGCGAAGATGCAAGCCGCACCACGCAGGCACAGTGTGGGCAGCATTAAGACTTAGAGAAAACAGTACTTTACCACTCTCCTGCCTTTTCCATTGTTATTATGTTCGAAAAGGACGAGTTTTGGACAACTATATGTTCCTTCTTGCAAAACTCTTTGCAGACCTCCGTGCAAGCTTTAGAACAAGATTTTGGATGTTTTATTTACTGGCAGTGTTTGTCTTTGCAAGATATGGTGGAAAAGCCTTTTGCTGAGTGTTGAGCGACAAGACACGCAGAAGACGCAGATACGCAGCTCTTAGAAGCTAAGTGCCAGTCCACGACTTCTTTCGGCAGAAGCCGCTCTTAGGTTCTCACCGCGACCGGCCCAATGCTCTGTGCGCGAAGAAGCCGCTTCTTCGCCTCCGGGAGACTCGGCGAGCGGCAGCTTTCCAAAGGCGAAGATGCAAGCCGCACCACGCAGGCACAGTGTTGGCAGCATTCAGACTTAGAGAAAACAGTACTTTACCACTCTCCTGCCTTTTCCATAGTTATTATATTCGAAAAGAACGAGTTTTGGACAACTATATGTTCCTTCTTCAAAACTCTTTGCAGACATCCGTGCGAGCTTTAGAACATGATTTTGGATGTTTTATTTACTGGCAGTGTTTCTCTTTGCAAGATATGGTGGAAAAGCCTTTTGCTGAGTGTTGAGCGACAAGACACGCAGAAGACGCAGATACGCAGCTCTCCGAAGCTAAATGCCGGCCCATGGCTTCTTTCGACAGAAGCCGCTCTTAGGTGCTCACCGCGACCGGCCCAATTCTCTGTGTGCAAAGAAGCCGCTTCTTCGCCTCCGGAAGACTCGGCGAGCGGCATCTTCCCAAAGGCAAAGATGCAAGCCGCACCACGCAGGCACAGTGTGGGCAGCATTCAGACTTAGAGAAGACACTACTTTACCACTCTCCTGCCTTTTCCATTGTTATTATGTTCGAAAAGGACGAGTTTTGGACAACTATATGTTCCTTCTTGCAAAACTCATTGCAGACCTCCGTGCAAGCTTTAGAACAAGATTTTGGATGTTTTATTTACTGGCAGTGTTTCTCTTTGCAAGATATGGTGGAAAAGCTTTTTGCTGAGTGTTGAGCGGCAAGACACGCAGAAGACGCAGATACGGAGCTCTCGGAAGCTAAGTGCCGGTCTACGGCTTCTTTCGGCAGAAGCCGCTCTCCGGAGAACACCGCCAACGGCCCAATGCTCTGTGTGCGAAGAAGCCGCTTCTTCGCCTCCGGGAGAATCGGCGGGCGGCAGCTTCCCAAAGGCGAAGATGCATGCCGCACCACGCAGGCACAGTGTTGGCAGCATTCAGACTTAGAGAAAACAGTACTTTACCACTCTCCTGCCTTTTCCATTGTTATTATATTCGAAAAGAACGTTTTTTGGACAACTATATGTTCCTTCTTGCAAAACTCTTTGCAGACCTCCGTGCAAGCTTTAAAACAAGATTTTGGATGTTTTATTTACTGGCAGTGTTTCTCTTTGCAAGATATGGTGGAAAAGCCTTTTGCTGAGTGTTGAGCGACAAGACACGCAGAAGACGCAGATACGCAGCTCTCCGAAGCTAAATGCCGGCCCATGGCTTCTTTAGACAGAAGCCGCTCTTAGGTGCTCACCGCGACCGGCCCAATTCTCTGTGTGCAAAGAAGCCGCTTCTTCGCCTCCGGAAGACTCGGCGAGCGGCATCTTCCCAAAGGCAAAGATGCAAGCCGCACCACACAGGCACAGTGTGGGCAGCATTCAGACTTAGAGAAGACAGTACTTTACCACTCTCCTGCCTTTTCCATTGTTATTATGTTCGAAAAGGACGAGTTTTGGACAACTATATGTTCCTTCTTTCAAAACTCTTTGCAGACCTCCGTGCAAGCTTTAGAACAAGATTTTGGATGTTTTATTTACTGGCAGTGTTTCTCTTTGCAAGATATGGTGGAAAAGCTTTTTGCTGAGTGTTGAGCGGCAAGACACGCAGAAGACGCAGATACGGAGCTCTCGGAAGCTAAGTGCCGGTCTACGGCTTCTTTCGGCAGAAGCCGCTCTCCGGAGAACACCGCCAACGGCCCAATGCTCTGTGTGCGAAGAAGCCGCTTCTTCGCCTCCGGGAGACTCGGCGAGCGGCAGCTTCCCAAAGGCGAAGATACAAGCCGCACCACGAAGGCACATTGTTGGCAGCATTCAGACTTAGAGAAAACAGTACTTTACCACTCTCCTGCCTTTTCCGTTGTTATTATATTCGAAAAGAACGAGTTTTGGACAACTATATGTTCCTTCTTGCAAAACTCTTTGCAGACCTCCGTGCAAGCTTTAGAACATGATTTTGGATGTTTTATTTACTGGCAGTGTTTCTCTTTGCAAGATATGGTGGAAAAGCCTTTTGCTGAGTGTTGAGCGACAAGACACGCAGAAGACGCAGATAGGGAGCTCGCAGAGCTAAGTGCCGGTCCACGGCTTCTTTCGGCAGAAGCCGCTCTTAGGTGCTCACCGCGACCGGCCCAATGCTCTGTGTGCGAAGAAGCCGCTTCTTCGCCTCCGGGAGACTCGGCGAGCGGCAGCTTCCCAAAGGCGAAGATGCAAGCCGCACCACGCAGGCACAGTGTGGGCAGCATTAAGACTTAGAGAAAACAGTACTTTACCACTCTCCTGCCTTTTCCATTGTTATTATGTTCGAAAAGGACGAGTTTTGGACAACTATATGTTCCTTCTTGCAAAACTCTTTGCAGACCTCCGTGCAAGCTTTAGAACAAGATTTTGGATGTTTTATTTACTGGCAGTGTTTGTCTTTGCAAGATATGGTGGAAAAGCCTTTTGCTGAGTGTTGAGCGACAAGACACGCAGAAGACGCAGATACGCAGCTCTTGGAAGCTAAGTGCCAGTCCACGACTTCTTTCGGCAGAAGCCGCTCTTAGGTTCTCACCGCGACCGGCCCAATGCTCTGTGCGCGAAGAAGCCGCTTCTTCGCCTCCGGGAGACTCGGCGAGCGGCAGCTTTCCAAAGGCGAAGATGCAAGCCGCACCACGCAGGCACAGTGTTGGCAGCATTCAGACTTAGAGAAAACAGTACTTTACCACTCTCCTGCCTTTTCCATAGTTATTATATTCGAAAAGAACGAGTTTTGGACAACTATATGTTCCTTCTTCAAAACTCTTTGCAGACATCCGTGCGAGCTTTAGAACATGATTTTGGATGTTTTATTTACTGGCAGTGTTTCTCTTTGCAAGATATGGTGGAAAAGCCTTTTGCTGAGTGTTGAGCGACAAGACACGCAGAAGACGCAGATACGCAGCTCTCCGAAGCTAAATGCCGGCCCATGGCTTCTTTCGACAGAAGCCGCTCTTAGGTGCTCACCGCGACCGGCCCAATTCTCTGTGTGCAAAGAAGCCGCTTCTTCGCCTCCGGAAGACTCGGCGAGCGGCATCTTCCCAAAGGCAAAGATGCAAGCCGCACCACGCAGGCACAGTGTGGGCAGCATTCAGACTTAGAGAAGACACTACTTTACCACTCTCCTGCCTTTTCCATTGTTATTATGTTCGAAAAGGACGAGTTTTGGACAACTATATGTTCCTTCTTGCAAAACTCTTTGCAGACCTCCGTGCAAGCTTTAGAACAAGATTTTGGATGTTTTATTTACTGGCAGTGTTTCTCTTTGCAAGATATGGTGGAAAAGCTTTTTGCTGAGTGTTGAGCGGCAAGACACGCAGAAGACGCAGATACGGAGCTCTCGGAAGCTAAGTGCCGGTCTACGGCTTCTTTCGGCAGAAGCCGCTCTCCGGAGAACACCGCCAACGGCCCAATGCTCTGTGTGCGAAGAAGCCGCTTCTTCGCCTCCGGGAGAATCGGCGGGCGGCAGCTTCCCAAAGGTGAAGATGCATGCCGCACCACGCAGGCACAGTGTTGGCAGCATTCAGACTTAGAGAAAACAGTACTTTACCACTCTCCTGCCTTTTCCATTGTTATTATATTCGAAAAGAACGTTTTTTGGACAACTATATGTTCCTTCTTGCAAAACTCTTTGCAGACCTCCGTGCAAGCTTTAAAACAAGATTTTGGATGTTTTATTTACTGGCAGTGTTTCTCTTTGCAAGATATGGTGGAAAAGCCTTTTGCTGAGTGTTGAGCGACAAGACACGCAGAAGACGCAGATACGCAGCTCTCCGAAGCTAAATGCCGGCCCATGGCTTCTTTAGACAGAAGCCGCTCTTAGGTGCTCACCGCGACCGGCCCAATTCTCTGTGTGCAAAGAAGCCGCTTCTTCGCCTCCGGAAGACTCGGCGAGCGGCATCTTCCCAAAGGCAAAGATGCAAGCCGCACCACACAGGCACAGTGTGGGCAGCATTCAGACTTAGAGAAGACAGTACTTTACCACTCTCCTGCCTTTTCCATTGTTATTATGTTCGAAAAGGACGAGTTTTGGACAACTATATGTTCCTTCTTGCAAAACTCTTTGCAGACCTCCGTGCAAGCTTTAGAACAAGATTTTGGATGTTTTATTTACTGGCAGTGTTTCTCTTTGCAAGATATGGTGGAAAAGCTTTTTGCTGAGTGTTGAGCGGCAAGACACGCAGAAGACGCAGATACGGAGCTCTCGGAAGCTAAGTGCCGGTCTACGGCTTCTTTCGGCAGAAGCCGCTCTCCGGAGAACACCGCCAACGGCCCAATGCTCTGTGTGCGAAGAAGCCGCTTCTTCGCCTCCGGGAGAATCGGCGGGCGGCAGCTTCCCAAAGGCGAAGATGCATGCCGCACCACGCAGGCACAGTGTTGGCAGCATTCAGACTTAGAGAAAACAGTACTTTACCACTCTCCTGCCTTTTCCATAGTTATTATATTCGAAAAGAACGTTTTTTGGACAACTATATGTTCCTTCTTGCAAAACTCTTTGCAGACCTCCGTGCAAGCTTTAGAACAAGATTTTGGATGTTTTATTTACTGGCAGTGTTTGTCTTTGCAAGATATGGTGGAAAAGCCTTTTGCTGAGTGTTGAGCGACAAGACACGCAGAAGACGCAGATACGCAGCTCTTGGAAGCTAAGTGCCAGTCTACGGCTTCTTTCGGCAGAAGCCGCTCTTAAGTGCTCACCGCGACCGGCCCAATGCTCTGTGCGCGAAGAAGCCGCTTCTTCGCCTCCGGGAGACTCGGCGAGCGGCAGCTTTCCAAAGGCGAAGATGCAAGCCGCACCACGCAGGCACAGTGTTGGCAGCATTCAGACTTAGAGAAAACAGTACTTTACCACTCTCCTGCCTTTTCCATAGTTATTATATTCGAAAAGAACGAGTTTTGGACAACTATATGTTCCTTCTTGCAAAACTCTTTGCAGACTTGCGTGCAAGCTTTAGAACATGATTTTGGATGTTTTATTTACTGGCAGTGTTTGTCTTTGCAAGATATGGTGGAAAAGCCTTTTGCTGAGTGTTGAGCGACAAGACACGCAGAAGACACAGATAGGGAGCTCTCGGAGCTAAGTGCCGGTCCACGGCTTCTTTCGGCAGAAGCCGCTCTTAGGTGCTCACCGCGACCGGCCCAATGCTCTGTGTGCGAAGAAGCCGCTTCTTCGCCTCCGGGAGACTCGGCGAGCGGCAGCTTCCCAAAGGCGAAGATGCAAGCCGCACCACGCAGGCTCAGTGTTGGCAGCATTCAGACTTAGAGAAAACAGTACTTTACCACTCTCCTGCCTTTTCCATTGTTATTATATTCGAAAAGAACGAGTTTTGGACAACTATATGTTCCTTCTTGCAAAACTCTTTGCAGACCTCCGTGCAAGCTTTAGAACAAGACTTTGGATGTTTTTTTTACTGGCAGTGTTTCTCTTCGCAAGATATGTTGGAAAAGCCTTTTGCTGAGTGTTGAGCGACAAGACACGCAGAAGATGCAGATACGGAGCTCCCCGAAGCTAAGTGCCAGTCTACAGCTTCTTTCGGCAGAAGCCGCTCTTAGTTGCTCACCGCGACCGGCCCAATGCTCTGTGTGCGAAGAAGCCGCTTCTTCGCCTCCGGGAGACTCGGCGAGCGGCAGCTTCCCAAAGGCGAAGATGCAAGCCACACCACGCAGGCACAGTGTGGGAAGCATTCAGACTTAGAGAAAACAGTACTTTACCACTCTCCGGCCTTTTCCATTGTTATTATATTCGAAAAGGACGAGTTTCGGACAACTATATCTTCCTTCTTGCAAAACTCTTTGCAGACCTCCGTGCAAGCTTTAGAACAAGATTTTGGATGTTTTATTTACTGGCAGTGTTTCTCTTTGCAAGATATGGTGGAAAAGCTTTTTGCTGAGTGTTGAGCGGCAAGACACGCAGAAGACGCAGATACGGAGCTCTCCGAAGCTAATACCGGTCTACAGCTTCTTTCGGCAGAAGCCGCTCTTAGGTGCTCACCGCGACCGGCCCAATGCTCTGTGTGCGAAGAAGCCGCTTCGTCGCCTCCGGAAGACTCGGCGAGCGGCAGCTTCCCAAAGGCGAAGATGCAGGCCGCACCACGCAGGCACAGTGTGGGCAGCATTCAGACTTAGAGAAAACAGAACTTTACCACTCTCCTGCCTTTTCCATTGTTATTATATTCGAAAAGAACGAGTTTTGGACAACTATATGTTCCTTCTTGCAAAACTCTTTGCAGACCTCCGTGCAAGCTTTAGAACATGATTTTGGATGTTTTATTTTCTGGCAGAATTTCTCTTTGCAAGATATGGTGGAAAAGCTTTTTGCTGAGTGTTGAGCGGCAAGACACGCAGAAGACGCAGATATGGAGCTCTCGGAAGCTAAGTGCCGGTCTACGGCTTCTTTCGGCAGAAGCCGCTCTGCAGCGCTCACCGCGACCGGCCCAATGCTCTGTGTGCGAAGAAGCCGCTTCTTCGCCTCCAGGAGACTCGGCGAGCGGCAGCTTCCCAAAGGCGAAGATGCAAGCCGCACCACGCAGGCACAGCGTTGGCAGCATTCAGACTTAGAGAAAACAGTACTTTACCACTCTCCTGCCTTTTCCATTGTTATTATATTCGAAAAGAACGAGTTTTGGACAACTATATGTTCCTTCTTGCAAAACTCTTTGCAGACCTCCGTGCAAGCTTTAGAACATGATTTTGGATGTTTTATTTACTGGCAGTGTTTCTCTTTGCAAGATATGGTGGAAAAGCTTTTTGCTGAGTGTTGAGCGGCAAGACACGCAGAAGACGCAGATACGGAGCTCTCCGAAGCTAATACCGGTCTACAGCTTCTTTCGGCAGAAGCCGCTCTTAGGTGCTCACCGCGACCGGCCCAATGCTCTGTGTGCGAAGAAGCCGCTTCTTCGCCTCCGGAAGACTCGGCGAGCGGCAGCTTCCCAAAGGCGAAGATGCAAGCCGCACCACGCAGGCACAGTGTGGGCAGCATTAAGTCTTAGAGAAAACAGTACTTTACCACTCTCCTGCCTTTTCCATTGTTATTATATTCGAAAAGAAAGAGTTTTGGACAACTATATGTTCCTTCTTGCAAAACTCTTTGCAGACCTCCGTGCAAGCTTTAGAACATGATTTTGGATGTTTTATTTACTGGCAGTGTTTCTCTTCGCAAGATATGTTGGAAAAGCCTTTTGCTGAGTGTTGAGCGACAAGACACGCAGAAGACGCAGATACGGAGCTCTTGGAAGCTAAGTGCCAGTCTACAGCTTCTTTCGGCAGAAGCCGCTCTTAGGTGCTCACCGCGACCGGCCCAATGCTCTGTGTGCGAAGAAGCCGCTTCTTCGCCTCCGGAAGACTCGGTGAGCGGCAGCTTCCCAAAGGCGAAGATGCAAGCCGCACCACGCAGGCACAGTGTGGGCAGCATTAAGACTTAGAGAAAACAGTACTTTACCACTCTCCTGCCTTTTCCATTGTTATTATATTCGAAAAGTACGAGTTTTGGACAACTATATGTTCCTTCTTGCAAAACTCTTTGCAGACATTCGTGCAAGCTTTAGAACATGATTTTGGATGTTTTATTTTCTGCCAGCGTTTGTCTTTGCAAGATATGGCGGAAAAGCTTTTTGCTGAGTGTTGAGCGGCAAGACATGCAGAAGACGCAGATATGGAGCTATCGGAAGCTAAGTGCCGGTCTATGGCTTCTTTCGGCAGAAGCCGCTCTGCAGCGCTCACCGCGACCGGCCCAATGCTCTCTGTGCGAAGAAGCCGCTTCTTCGCCTCCGGGAGACTCAGCGAGCGGCAGCTTCCCAAAGGCGAAGATACAAGCCGCACCACGCAGGCACATTGTTGGCAGCATTCAGACTTTGAGAAAACAGTACTTTACCACTCTCCTCCCTTTTCCATTGTTATTATATTCGAAAAGAACGAGTTTTGGACAACTATATGTTCCTTCTAGCAAAACTCTTTGCAGACCTCCGTGCAAGCTTTAGAACAAGATTTTGGATGTTTCATTTACTGGCAGAGTTTCTCTTTGCAAGATATGGCGGAAAAGCATTTTGCTGAGTGTTGAGCGGTAAGACACGCAGAAGACGCAAATACGGAGCTCTCGGAAGCTAAGTGCCGGTCTACAGCTTCTTTCAGCAGAAGCCGCTCTTAGGTGCTCACCGCGACCGGCCCAATGCTCTGTGTGCGAAGAAGCCGCTTCTTCGCCTCCGGGAGACTCGGCGAGCGGCAGCTTCCCAAAGGCGAAGATGCAAGCCGCACCACGCAGGCACAGTGTTGGCAGCATTCAGACTTAGAGAAAACAGTACTTTACCACTCTCCTGCCTTTTCCATTGTTATTATATTCGAAAAGAACGAGTTTTGGACAACTATATGTTCCTTCTTGCAAAACTCTTTGCAGACCTCCGTGCAAGCTTTAGAACAAGATTTTGGATGTTTTATTTACTGGCAGTGTTTCTCTTTGCAAGATATGTTGGAAAAGCCTTTTGCTGAGTGTTGAGCGACAAGACACGCAGAAGACGCAGATACGCAGCTCTCCGAAGCTAAGTGCCGGTCTACAGCTTCTTTCGGCAGAAGCCGCTCTTAGGTGCTCACCGCGACCGGCCCAATGCTCTGTGTGCGAAGAAGCCGCTTCTTCGCCTCCGGAAGACTCGGCGAGCGGCAGCTTCCCAAAGGCGATGATGCAAGCCGCACCACGCAGGCACAGTGTGGGCAGCATTAAGTCTTAGAGAAAACAGTACTTTACCACTCTCCTGCCTTTTCCATTGTTATTATATTCGAAAAGAACGAGTTTTGGACAACTATATGTTCCTTCTTGCAAAACTCTTTGCAGACCTCCGTGCAAGCTTTAGAACATGATTTTGGATGTTTTATTTACCGGCAGTGTTTCTCTTTGCAAGATATGGTGGAAAAGCTTTTTGCTGAGTGTTGAGCGGCAAGACACGCAGAAGACGCAGATACGGAGCTCTCGGAAGCTAAGTGCCGGTCTACGGCTTCTTTCGGCAGAAGCCGCTCTGCAGCGCTCACCGCGACCGGCCCAATGCTCTGTGTGTGAAGAAGCTGCTTCTTCGCCTCCAGGAGACTCGGCGAGCGGCAGCTTCCCAAAGGCGAAGATACAAGCCGCACCACGCAGGCACATTGTTGGCAGCATTCAGACTTTGAGAAAACAGTACTTTACCACTCTCCTGCCTTTTCCATTGTTATTATATTCGAAAAGAACGAGTTTTGGACAACTATATGTTCATTCTTGCAAAACTCTTTGCAGACCTCCGTGCAAGCTTTAGAACATGATTTTGGATGTTTTATTTACCGGCGATGTTTCTCTTTGCAAGATATGGTGGAAAAGCATTGTGCTGAGTGTTGAGCGGTAAGACACGCAGAAGACGCAAATACGGAGCTCTCGGAAGCTATGTGACGGTCTACAGCTTCTTTCAGCAGAAGCCGCTCTTAGGTGCTCAGCGCGACCGGCCCAATGCTCTGTGTGCGAAGAAGCCGCTTCTTCGCCTCCGGAAGACTCGGCGAGCGGCAGCTTCCCAAAGGCGAAGATGCAAGCCGCACCACGCAGGCACAGTGTGGGCAGCATTAAGACTTAGAGAAAACAGTACTTTACCACTCTCCTGCCTTTTCCATTGTTATTATATTCGAAAAGAACGAGTTTTGGACAACTATATGTTCCTTCTTGCAAAACTCTTTGCAGACCTCCGTGCAAGCTTTAGAACATGATTTTGGATGTTTTATTTTCTGGCAGAATTTCTCTTTGCAAGATATGGTGGAAAAGCTTTTTGCTGAGTGTTGAGCGGCAAGACACGCAGAAGACGCAGATACGGAGCTCTCGGAAGCTAAGTGCCGGTCTACGACTTCTTTCGGCAGAAGCCGCTCTGCAGCGCTCACCGCGACCGGCCCAATGCTCTGTGTGCGAAGAAGCCGCTTCTTCGCCTCCGGGAGACTCGGCGAGCGGCAGCTTCCCAAAGGCGAAGATACAAGCCGCACTACGCAGGCACATTGTTGGCAGCATTCAGACTTTGAGAAAACAGTACTTTACCACTCTCCTCCCTTTTCCATTGTTATTATATTCGAAAAGAACGAGTTTTGGACAACTAGCTTTCATTCTTGCAAAACTCTTTGCAGACCTCCGTGCAAGCTTTAGAACAAGATTTTGGATGTTTCATTTACTGGCAGAGTTACTCTTTGCAAGATATGGTGGAAAAGCATTTTGCTGAGTGTTGAGCGGTAAGACACGCAGAAGACGCAAATACGGAGCTCTCGGAAGCTAAGTGCCGGTCTACAGCTTCTTTCAGCAGAAGCCGCTCTTAGGTGCTCACCGCGACCGGCCCAATGCTCTGTGTGCGAAGAAGCCGCTTCTTCGCCTCCGGGAGACTCGGCGAGCGGCAGCTTCCCAAAGGCGAAGATGCAAGCCGCACCACGCAGGCACATTGTTGGCAGCATTCAGACTTAGAGAAAACAGTACTTTACCACTCTCCTGCCTTTTCCATTGTTATTATATTCGAAAAGAACGAGTTTTGGACAACTATATGTTCCTTCTTGCAAAACTCTTTGCAGACCTCCGTGCAAGCTTTAGAACAAGAGTTTGGATGTTTTATTTACTGGCAGTGTTTCTCTTTGCAAGATATGCTGGAAAAGCCTTTTACGGAGTGTTGAGCGACAAGACACGCAGAAGACGCAGATACGCAGCTCTCCGAAGCTAAGTGCCGGTCTAAAGCTTCTTTCGGCAGAAGCCGCTCTTAGGTGCTCACCGCCAACGGCCCAATGCTCTGTGTGCGAAGAAGCCGCTTCTTCGCCTCCGGGAGACTCGGCGAGCGGCAGCTTCCCAAAGGCGAAGATGCAAGCCGCACCACGCAGGCACAGTGTGGGCAGGATTCAGACTTAGAGAAAACAGTACTTTACCACTCTCCGGCCTTTTCCATTGTTATTATGTTCGAAAAGGACGAGTTTTGGACAACTATATCTTCCTTCTTGCAAAACTCTTTGCAGACCTCCGTGCAAGCTTTAGAACATGATTTTGGATGTTTTATTTACCGGCAGTGTTTCTCTTTGCAAGATATGGTCGAAAAGCTTTTTGCTGAGTGTTGAGCGGCAAGACACGCAGAAGACGCAGATACGGAGCTCTCGGAAGCTAAGTGCCGGTCTACGGCTTCTTTCGGCAGAAGCCGCTCTGCAGCGCTCACCGCGACCGGCCCAATGCTCTGTGTGCGAAGAAGCCGCTTCTTCGCCTCCGGGAGACTCGGCGAGCGGCGGCTTCCCAAAGGCGAAGATACAAGCCGCACCACGCAGGCACATTGTTGGCAGCATTCAGACTTTGAGAAAACAGTACTTTACCACTCTCCTCCCTTTTCCATTGTTATTATATTCGAAAAGAACGATTTTTGGACAACTAGCTTTCGTTCTTGCAAAACTCTTTGCAGACCTCCGTGCAAGCTTTAGAACAAGATTTTGGATGTTTCATTTACTGGCAGAGTTTCTCTTTGCAAGATATGGTGGAAAAGCATTTTGCTGAGTGTTGAGCGGTAAGACACGCAGAAGACGCAAATACGGAGCTCTCGGAAGCTAAGTGCCGGTCTACAGCTTCTTTCAGCAGAAGCCGCTCTTAGGTGCTCACCGCGACCGGCCCAATGCTCTGTGTGCGAAGAAGCCGCTTCTTCGCCTCCGGGAGACTCGGCGAGCGGCAGCTTCCCAAAGGCGAAGATGCAAGCCGCACCACGCAGGCACAGTGTTGGCAGCATTCAGACTTAGAGAAAACAGTACTTTACCACTCTCCTGCCTTTTCCATTGTTATTATATTCGAAAAGAACGAGTTTTGGACAACTATATGTTCCTTCTTGCAAAACTCTTTGCAGACCTCCGTGCAAGCTTTAGAACAAGACTTTGGATGTTTTATTTACTGGCAGTGTTTCTCTTTACAAGATATGTTGGAAAAGCCTTTTGCTGAGTGTTGAGCGACAAGACACGCAGAAGACGCAGATACGGAGCTCTCCGAAGCTAAGTGCCGGTCTACAGCTTCTTTCGGCAGAAGCCGCTCTTAGGTGCTCACCGCGACCGGCCCAATGCTCTGTGTGCGAAGAAGCCGCTTCTTCGCCTCCGGAAGACTCGGCGAGCGGCAGCTTCCCAAAGGCGAAGATGCAGGCCGCACCACGCAGGCACAGTGTGGGCAGCATTAAGACTTAGAGAAAACAGTACTTTACCACTCTCCTGCCTTTTCCATTGTTATTATATTCGAAAAGAACGAGTTTTGGACAACTAGCTTTCATTCTTGCAAAACTCTTGGCAGACCTCCGTGCAAGCTTTAGAACATGATTTTGGATGTTTCATTTACTGGCAGAGTTTCTCTTTGCAAGATATGGTGGAAAAGCATTGTACTGAGTGTTGAGCGGTAAGACACGCAGAAGACGCAAATACGGAGCTCTCGGAAGCTAAGTGACGGTCTACAGCTTCTTTCAGCAGAAGCCGCTCTTAGGTGCTCACCGCGACCGGCCCAATGCTCTGTGTGCGAAGAAGCCGCTTCTTCGCCTCCGGGAGACTCGGCGAGCGGCAGATTCCCAAAGGCGAAGATGCAAGCCGCACCACGCAGGCACAGTGTGGGCAGCATTAAGACTTAGAGAAAACAGTACTTTACCACTCTCCTGCCTTTTCCATTGTTATTATATTCGAAAAGTACGAGTTTTGGACAACTATATGTTCCTTCTTGCAATACTCTTTGCAGACCTCCGTGCAAGCTCTAGAACATGATTTTGGATGTTTTATTTTCTGGCAGAATTTCTCTTTGCAAGATATGGTGGAAAAGCTTTTTGCTGAGTGTTGAGCGGCAAGACACACAGAAGACGCAGATATGGAGCTATCGGAAGCTAAGTGCCGGTCTACGGCTTCTTTCGGCAGAAGCCGCTCTGCAGCGCTCACCGCGACCGGCCCAATGCTCTGTGTGCGAAGAAGCCGCTTCTTCGCCTCCGGGAGACTCGGCGAGCGGCAGCTTCCCAAAGGCGAAGATACAAGCCGCACCACGCAGGCACATTGTTGGCAGCATTCAGACTTTGAGAAAACAGTACTTTACCACTCTCCTCCCTTTTCCATTGTTATTATATTCAAAAAGAACGAGTTTTGGACAACTAGCTTTCATTCTTGCAAAACTCTTTGCAGACCTCCGTGCAAGCTTTAGAACAAGATTTTGGATGTTTCATTTACTGGCAGAGTTTCTCTTTGCAAGATATGGCGGAAAAGCATTTTGCTGAGTGTTGAGCGGTAAGACACGCAGAACACGCAAATACGGAGCTCTCGGAAGCTAAGTGCCGGTCTACAGCTTCTTTCAGCAGAAGCCGCTCTTAGGTGCTCACCGCGACCGGCCCAATGCTCTGTGTGCGAAGAAGCCGCTTTTTCGCCTCCGGGAGACTCGGCGAGCGGCAGCTTCCCAAAGGCGAAGATGCAAGCCGCACCACGCAGGCACATTGTTGGCAGCATTCAGACTTAGAGAAAACAGTACTTTACCACTCTCCTGCCTTTTCCATTGTTATTATATTCGAAAAGAACGAGTTTTGGACAACTATATGTTCCTTCTTGCAAAACTCTTTGCAGACCTCTGTGCAAGCTTTAGAACAAGAGTTTGGATGTTTTATTTACTGGCAGTGTTTCTCTTTGCAAGATATGTTGGAAAAGCCTTTTGCTGAGTGTTGAGCGACAAGACACGCAGAAGACGCAGATACGCAGCTCGCCGAAGCTAAGTGCCGGTCTACAGCTTCTTTCGGCAGAAGCCGCTCTTAGGTGCTCACCGCGACCGGCCCAATGCTCTGTGTGCGAAGAAGCCGCTTCTTGGCCTCCGGGAGACTCGGCGAGCGGCAGCTTCCCAAAGGCGAAGATGCAAGCCACACCACGCAGGCACAGTGTGGGCAGCATTAAGACTTAGAGAAAACAGTACTTTACCACTCTCCGGCCTTTTCCATTGCTATTATGTTTGAAAAGGACGAGTTTTGGACAACTATATCTTCCTTCTTGCAAAACTCTTTGCAGACCTCCGTGCAAGCTTTAGAACAAGATTTTGAATGTTTTATTTACTGGCAGTGCTTCTCTTTGCAAGATATGATGGAAAAGCTTTTTGCTGAGTGTTGAGCGGCAAGACACGCAGAAGACGCAGATACGGAATTCTCCGAAGCTAATACCGGTCTACAGCTTCTTTCGGCAGAAGCCGCTCTTAGGTGCTCACCGCGACCGGCCCAATGCTCTGTGTGCGAAGAAGCCGCTTCTTCGCCTCCGGGAGACTCGGCGAGCGGCAGCTTCCCAAAGGCGAAGATGCAAGCCGCACCACGCAGGCACAGTGTGGGCAGCATTAAGTCTTAGAGAAAACAGTACTTTACCACTCTCCTGCCTTTTCCATTGTTATTATATTCGAAAAGAACGAGTTCTGGACAACTATATGTTCCTTCTTGCCAAACTCTTTGCAGACCTCCGTGCAAGCTTTAGAACAAGATTTTGGATGTTTTATTTACTGGCAGTGTTTCTCTTTGCAAGATATGGTGGAAAAGCTTTTTGCTGAGTGTTGAGCGGCAAGTCACGCAGAAGACGCAGATACGGAGCTCTCGGAAGCTAAGTGCCGGTCTACAGCTTCTTTCGGCAGAAGCCGCTCTGCAGCGCTCACCGCGACCGGCCCAATGCTCTGTGTGTGAAGAAGCCGCTTCTTCGCCTCCAGGAGACTCGGCGAGCGGCAGCTTCCCAAAGGCGAAGATACAAGCCGCACCACGCAGGCACATTGTTGGCAGCATTCAGACTTTGAGAAAACAGTACTTTACCACTCTCCTCCCTTTTCCATTGTTATTATATTCGAAAAGAACGATTTTTGGACAACTAGCTTTCATTCTTGCAAAACTCTTTGCAGACCTCCGTGCAAGCTTTAGAACAAGATTTTGGACGTTTCATTTACTGGCAGAGTTTCTCTTTGCAAGATATGGTGGAAAAGCATTTTGCTGAGTGTTGAGCGGTACGACACGCAGAAGACGCAAATACGGAGCTCTCGGAAGCTAAGTGCCGGTCTACAGCCTCTTTCGGCAGAAGCCGCTCTTAGGTGCTCACCGCGACAGCCCAATGCTCTGTGTGCGAAGAAGCCGCTTCTTCGCCTCCGGAAGACTCGGCGAGCGGCAGCTTCCCAAAGGCGAAGATGCAAGCCGCACCACGCAGGCACAGTGTTGGCAGCATTCAGACTTAGAGAAAACAGTACTTTACCACTCTCCTGCCTTTTCCATTGTTATTATATTCGAAAAGAACGAGTTTTGGACAACTATATGTTCCTTCTTGCAAAACTCTTTGCAGACCTCCGTGCAAGCTTTAGAACATGATTTTGGATGTTTTATTTTCTGGCAGAATTTCTCTTTGCAAGATATGGTGGAAAAGCTTTTTGCTGAGTGTTGAGCGGCAAGACACGCAGAAGACGCAGATACGCAGCTCTCGGAAGCTAAGTGCCGGTCTACGGCTTCTTTCGGCAGAAGCCGCTCTTAGGTGCTCACCGCGACCGGCCCAATGCTCTGTGTGCGAAGAAGCCGCTTCTTCGCCTCCGGGAGACTCGGCGAGCGGCAGCTTCCCAAAGGCGAAGATGCAAGCCGCACCACGCAGGCACATTGTTGGCAGCATTCAGACTTTGAGAAAACAGTACTTTACCACTCTCCTCCCTTTTCCATTGTTATTATATTCGAAAAGAACGAGTTTTGGACAACTAGCTTTCATTCTTGCAAAACTCTTTGCAGACCTCCGTGCAAGCTTTAGAACAAGATTTTGGATGTTTCATTTACTGGCAGAGTTACTCTTTGCAAGATATGGTGGAAAAGCATTTTGCTGAGTGTTGAGCGGTAAGACACGCAGAAGACGCAAATACGGAGCTCTCGGAAGCTAAGTGCCGGTCTACAGCTTCTTTCAGCAGAAGCCGCTCTTAGGTGCTCACCGCGACCGGCCCAATGCTCTGTGTGCGAAGAAGCCGCTTCTTCGCCTCCGGGAGACTCGGCGAGCGGCAGCTTCCCAAAGGCGAAGATGCAAGCCGCACCACGCAGGCACAGTGTTGGCAGCATTCAGACTTAGAGAAAACAGTACTTTACCACTCTCCTGCCTTTTCCATTGTTATTATATTCGAAAAGAACGAGTTTTGGACAACTATATGTTCCTTCTTGCAAAACTCTTTGCAGACCTCCGTGCAAGCTTTAGAACAAGAGTTTGGATGTTTTATTTACTGGCAGTGTTTCTCTTTGCAAGATATGTTGGAAAAGCCTTTTGCTGAGTGTTGAGCGACAAGACACGCAGAAGACGCAGATACGCAGCTCTCGGAAGCTAAGTGCCGGTCTAAAGCTTCTTTCGGCAGAAGCCGCTCTTAGGTGCTCACCGCCAACGGCCCAATGCTCTGTGTGCGAAGAAGCCGCTTCTTCGCCTCCGGGAGACTCGGCGAGCGGCAGCTTCCCAAAGGCGAAGATGCAAGCCGCACCACGCAGGCACAGTGTGGGCAGGATTCAGACTTAGAGAAAACAGTACTTTACCACTCTCCGGCCTTTTCCATTGTTATTATGTTCGAAAAGGACGAGTTTTGGACAACTATATCTTCCTTCTTGCAAAACTCTTTGCAGACCTCCGTGCAAGCTTTAGAACATGATTTTGGATGTTTTATTTACCGGCAGTGTTTCTCTTTGCAAGATATGGTCGAAAAGCTTTTTGCTGAGTGTTGAGCGGCAAGACACGCAGAAGACGCAGATACGGAGCTCTCGGAAGCTAAGTGCCGGTCTACGGCTTCTTTCGGCAGAAGCCGCTCTGCAGCGCTCACCGCGACCGGCCCAATGCTCTGTGTGCGAAGAAGCCGCTTCTTCGCCTCCGGGAGACTCGGCGAGCGGCGGCTTCCCAAAGGCGAAGATACAAGCCGCACCACGCAGGCACATTGTTGGCAGCATTCAGACTTTGAGAAAACAGTACTTTACCACTCTCCTGCCTTTTCCATTGTTATTATATTCGAAAAGAACGAGTTTTGGACAACTATATGTTCCTTCTTGCAAAACTCTTTGCAGACCACCGTGCAAGCTTTAGAACAAGACTTTGGATGTTTTATTTACTGGCAGTGTTTCTCTTTACAAGATATGTTGGAAAAGCCTTTTGCTGAGTGTGGAGCGACAAGACACGCAGAAGACGCAGATACGGAGCTCTCCGAAGCTAAGTGCCGGTCTACAGCTTCTTTCGGCAGAAGCCGCTCTTAGGTGCTCACCGCGACCGGCCCAATGCTCTGTGTGCGAAGAAGCCGCTTCTTCGCCTCCGGAAGACTCGGCGAGCGGCAGCTTCCCAAAGGCGAAGATGCAAGCCGCACCACGCAGGCACAGTGTGGGCAGCATTAAGACTTTGAGAAAACAGTACTTTACCACTCTCCTCCCTTTTCCATTGTTATTATATTCGAAAAGAACGAGTTTTGGACAACTAGCTTTCATTCTTGCAAAACTCTTTGCAGACCTCCGTGCAAGCTTTAGAACAAGAGTTTGGATGTTTTATTTACTGGCAGTGTTTCTCTTTGCAAGATATGGTGGAAAAGCTTTTTGCTGAGTGTTGAGTGGCAAGACACGCAGAAGACGCAGATACGCAGCTCTCAGAAGCTAATACAGGTCTACGGCTTCTTTCGGCAGAAGCTGCTCTGCAGCGCTCACTGCGACCGGCCCAATGCTCTGTGTGCGAAGAAGCCGCTTCTTCGCCTCCGGGAGACTCGGCGAGCGGCAGCTTCCCAAAGGCGAAGATGCAAGCCGCACCACGGAGGCACAGTGTTGGCAGCATTCAGACTTAGAGAAAACAGTACTTTACCACTCTCCTGCCTTTTCCATTGTTATTATGTTTGAAAAGGACGAGTTTTGGACAACTATATGTTCCTTCTTGCAAAACTCTTTGCAGACCTCCGTGCAAGCTTTAGAACAAGATTTTGGATGTTTTATTTACTGGCAGAGTTTCTCTTTGCAAGATATGTTGGAAAAGCTTTTTGCTGAGTGTTGAGCGACACGACACGCAGAAGACGCAGATACGGAGCTCTCGGAAGCTAAATGCCGGTCCACGGCTTCTTTCGACAGAAGCCGCTCTTAGGTGCTCACCGCGACCGGCCCAATGCTCTGTGTGCGAAGAAGCCGCTTCTTCGCCTCCGGGAGACTCGGCGGGCGGCAGCTTCCCAAAGGCGAAGATGCAAGCCGCACCACGCAGGCACAGTGTGGGCAGCATTCAGACATAGAGAAAACAGTACTTTACCACTCTCCTGCCTTTTCCATTGTTATTATATTCGAAAAGAACGAGTTTTGGACAACTATATGTTCCTTCTTGCAAAACTCTTTGCAGACCTCCGTGCAAGCTTTAGAACATGATTTTGGATGTTTTATTTACTGGCAGTGTTTGTCTTTGCAAGATATGGTGGAAAAGCCTTTTGCTGAGTGTTGAGCGACAAGACACGCAGAAGACACAGATAGGGAGCTCTCGGAGCTAAGTGCCGGTCCACGGCTTCTTTCGGCAGAAGCCGCTCTTAGGTGCTCACCACGACCGGCCCAATGCTCTGTGTGCGAAGAAGCCGCTTCTTCGCCTCCGGGAGACTCGGCGAGCGGCAGCTTCCCAAAGGCGAAGATGCAAGCTGCACCACGCACGCACAGTGTGGGCAGCATTCAGACTTAGAGAAAACAGTACTTTACCACTCACCTGCCTTTTCCATTGTTATTATGTTT
The DNA here is from genome assembly GCF_037042795.1 of Molothrus aeneus. Taxonomy (NCBI): domain Eukaryota; kingdom Metazoa; phylum Chordata; class Aves; order Passeriformes; family Icteridae; genus Molothrus; species Molothrus aeneus. The sequence goes on along the minus strand of NW_027099144.1, from coordinate 220,382 downwards.
GAAAAGGATGAGTTTTAGACAACTATATGTTCCTTCTTGCAAAACTATTTGCAGACCTCCATGCAAGCTTTAGAACAAGAGTTTGGATGTTTTATTTACTGGCAGTGTTTCTCTTTGCAAGATATGGTGGAAAAGCCTTTTGCTGAGTGTTGAGCGACAAGACACGCAGAAGACGCAGATAGGGAGCACTCGGAAGCTAAATGGCGGTCCACGGCTTCTTTCGGCAGAAGCCGCTCTTAGGTGCTCACCGCGACCGGCCCAATGCTCTGTGTGCGAAGAAGCCGCTTCTTCGCCTCCGGGAGACTCGGCGAGCGGCAGCTTCCCAAAGGCGAAGATGCAAGCCGCACCACGCAGGCACATTGTTGGCAGCATTCAGACTTAGAGAAAACAGTACTTTACCACTCTCCTGCCTTTTCCATTGTTATTATATTCGAAAAGAACGAGTTTTGGACAACTATATGTTCCTTTATGCAAAACTCTTTGCAGACCTCCGTGCAAGCTTTAGAACATGATTTTGGATGTTTTATTTACTGGCAGTGTTTGTCTTTGCAAGATATAGTGGAAAAGCCTTTTGCTGAGTGTTGAGCGACAAGACACGCAGAAGACACAGATAGGGAGCTCTCGGAGCTAAGTGCCGGTCCACGGCTTCTTTCGGCAGAAGCCGCTCTTAGGTGCTCACCGCGACCGGCCCAATGCTCTGTGTGCGAAGAAGCCGCTTCTTCGCCTCCGGGAGACTCGGCGAGCGGCAGCTTCCCAAAGGCGAAGATGCAAGCCGCACCACGCAGGCACAGTGTGGGCAGCATTCAGACATAGAGAAAACAGTACTTTACCACTCTCCTGCCTTTTCCATTGTTATTATATTCGAAAAGAACGAGTTTTGGACAACTATATGTTCCTTCTTGCAAAACTCTTTGCAGACCTCCGTGCAAGCTTTAGAACAAGATTTTGGATGTTTTATTTACTGGCAGAGTTTCTCTTTGCAAGATATGGTGGAAAAGCTTTTTGCTGAGTGTTGAGCGACAAGACACTCAGAAGACGCAGATACGGAGCTCTCGGAAGCTAAACCGGTCCACGACTTCTTTCGACAGAAGCCGCTCTCCAGAGAACACCGCCAACGGCCCAATGCTCTGTGTGCGAAGAAGCCGCTTCTTCGCCTCCGGGAGACTCGGCGGGCGGCAGCTTCCCAAAGGCGAAGATGCAAGCCGCACCACGCAGGCACAGTGTGGGCAGCATTCAGACATAGAGAAAACAGTACTTTACCACTCTCCTGCCTTTTCCATTGTTATTATGTTTGAAAAGGACGAGTTTTGGACAACTATATGTTCCTTCTTGCAAAACTCTTTGCAGACCTCCATGCAAGCTTTAGAACAAGAGTTTGGATGTTTTATTTACTGGCAGTGTTTCTCCTTGCAAGATATGGTGGAAAAGCTTTTTGCTGAGTGATGAGCGGCAAGACACGCAGAAGACGCAGATACGGAGCTCTCGGAAGCTAAGTGCCGGTCTACAGCTTCTTTCGGCAGAAGCCGCTCTTAGGTGCTCACCGCGACCGGCCCAATACTCTGTGTGCGAAGAAGCCGCTTCTTCGCCTCCGGGAGACTCGGCGAGCGGCAGCTTCCCAAAGGCGAAGATGCAGGCCGCACCACGCAGGCACAGTGTGGGCAGCATTCAGACTTAGAGAAACCAGTACTTTACCACTCTCCTGCCTTTTCCATTGTTATTATATTCAAAAAGAACGAGTTTTGGACAACTATATGTTCCTTCTTGCAAAACTCTTTGCAGACCTCCGTGCAAGCTTTAGAACAAGATTTTGGATGTTTTATTTACTGGCAGAGTTTCTCTTTGCAAGATATGGTGGAAAAGCTTTTTGCTGAGTGTTGAGCGACAAGACACGCAGAAGACGCAGATACGCAGCTCTCGGAAGCTAATACAGGTCTACGGCTTCTTTCGGCAGAAGCCGCTCTTAGCTGCTCACCGCGACCGGCCCAATGCTCTGTGTGCGAAGAAGCCGCTTCTTCGTCTCCGGGAGACTCGGCGAGCGGCAGCTTCCCAAAGGCGAAGATGCAAGCCGCACCACGCAGGCACATTGTGGGCAGCATTCAGACTTAGAGAAAACAGTACTTTACCACTCTCCTGCCTTTTCCATTGTTATTATATTCGAAAAGAACAAGTTTTGGACAACTATATGTTCCTTCTTGCAAAACTCTTTGCAGACCTCCGTGCAAGCTTTAGAACAAGATTTTGGATGTTTTATTTACTGGCAGAGTTTCTCTTTGCAAGATATGTTGGAAAAGCCTTTTGCTGAGTGTTGAGCGACAAGACACGCAGAAGACGCAGATAGGGAGCACTCGGAAGCTAAATGGCGGTCCACGGCTTCTTTCGGCAGAAGCCGCTCTTAGGTGCTCACCGCGACCGGCCCAATGCTCTGTGTGCGAAGAAGCCGCTTCTTCGCCTCCGGGAGACTCGGCGGGCGGCAGCTTCCCAAAGGCGAAGATGCAAGCCGCACCACGCAGGCACAGTGTGGGCAGCATTCAGACATAGAGAAAACAGTACTTTACCACTATCCTGCCTTTTCCATTGTTATTATATTCGAAAAGAACGAGTTTTGGACAACTATATGTTCCTTCTTGCAAAACTCTTTGCAGACCTCCGTGCAAGCTTTAGAACATGATTTTGGATGTTTTATTTACTGGCAGTGTTTGTCTTTGCAAGATATGGTGGAAAAGCCTTTTGCTGAGTGTTGAGCGACAAGACACGCAGAAGACACAGATAGGGAGCTCTCGGAGCTAAGTGCCGGTCCACGGCTTCTTTCGGCAGAAGCCGCTCTTAGGTGCTCACCGCGACCGGCCCAATGCTCTGTGTGCGAAGAAGCCGCTTCTTCGCCTCCGGGAGACTCGGCGAGCGGCAGCTTCCCAAAGGCGAAGATGCAAGCTGCACCACGCACGCACAGTGTGGGCAGCATTCAGACTTAGAGAAAACAGTACTTTACCACTCTCCTGCCTTTTCCATTGTTATTATGTTTGAAAAGGACGAGTTTTGGACAACTATATGTTCCTTCTTGCAAAACTCTTTGCAGACCTCCATGCAAGCTTTAGAACAAGAGTTTGGATGTTTTATTTACTGGCAGTGTTTCTCTTTGCAAGATATGGTGGAAAAGCTTTTTGCTGAGTGTTGAGTGGCAAGACACGCAGAAGACGCAGATACGGAGCTCTCCGAAGGTAATACCGGTCTACAGCTTCTTTCGGCAGAAGCCGCTCTTAGGTGCTCACCGCGACCGGCCCAATGCTCTGTGTGCGAAGAAGCCGCTTCTTCGCCTCCGGGAGACTCGGCGAGCGGCAGCTTCCCAAAGGCGAAGATGCAAGCCGCACCACGCAGGCACATTGTTGGCAGCATTCAGACTTTGAGAAAACAGTACTTTACCACTCTCCTGCCTTTTCCATTGTTATTATATTCGAAAAGAACGAGTTTTGGACAACTATATGTTCCTTTATGCAAAACTCTTTGCAGACCTCCGTGCAAGCTTTAGAACATGATTTTGGATGTTTTATTTACTGGCAGTGTTTGTCTTTGCAAGATATGGTGGAAAAGCCTTTTGCTGAGTGTTGAGCGACAAGACACGCAGAAGACACAGATAGGGAGCTCTCGGAGCTAAGTGCCGGTCCACGGCTTCTTTCGGCAGAAGCCGCTCTTAGGTGCTCACCGCGACCGGCCCAATGCTCTGTGTGCGAAGAAGCCGCTTCTTCGCCTCCGGGAGACTCGGCGAGCGGCAGCTTCCCAAAGGCGAAGATGCAAGCCGCACCACGCAGGCACAGTGTGGGCAGCATTCAGACATAGAGAAAACAGTACTTTACCACTCTCCTGCCTTTTCCATTGTTATTATATTCGAAAAGAACGAGTTTTGGACAACTATATGTTCCTTCTTGCAAAACTCTTTGCAGACCTCCGTGCAAGCTTTAGAACAAGATTTTGGATGTTTTATTTACTGGCAGCGTTTCTCTTTGCAAGATATGGTGGAAAAGCTTTTTGCTGAGTGTTGAGCGACAAGACACTCAGAAGACGCAGATACGGAGCTCTCGGAAGCTAAATGCTGTCCACGACTTCTTTCGACAGAAGCCGCTCTCCAGAGAACACCGCCAACGGCCCAATGCTCTGTGTGCGAAGAAGCCGCTTCTTCGCCTCCGGGAGACTCGGCGGGCGGCAGCTTCCCAAAGGCGAAGATGCAAGCCGCACCACGCAGGCACAGTGTGGGCAGCATTCAGACATAGAGAAAACAGTACTTTACCACTCTCCTGCCTTTTCCATTGTTATTATATTCGAAAAGGACGAGTTTTGGACAACTATATGTTCCTTCTTGCAAAACTCTTTGCAGACCTCCGTGCAAGCTTTAGAACATGATTTTGGATGTTTTATTTACTGGCAGTGTTTGTCTTTGCAAGATATGGTGGAAAAGCCTTTTGCTGAGTGTTGAGCGACAAGACACGCAGAAGACACAGATAGGGAGCTCTCGGAGCTAAGTGCCGGTCCACGGCTTCTTTCGGCAGAAGCCGCTCTTAGGTGCTCACCGCGACCGGCCCAATGCTCTGTGTGCGAAGAAGCCGCTTCTTCGCCTCCGGGAGACTCGGCGAGCGGCAGCTTCCCAAAGGCGAAGATGCAAGCTGCACCACGCACGCACAGTGTGGGCAGCATTCAGACTTAGAGAAAACAGTACTTTACCACTCTCCTGCCTTTTCCATTGTTATTATGTTTGAAAAGGACGAGTTTTGGACAACTATATGTTCCTTCTTGCAAAACTCTTTGCAGACCTCCATGCAAGCTTTAGAACAAGAGTTTGGATGTTTTATTTACTGGCAGTGTTTCTCCTTGCAAGATATGGTGGAAAAGCTTTTTGCTGAGCGATGAGCGGCAAGACACACAGAAGACGCAGATACGGAGCTCTCGGAAGCTAAGTGCCGGTCTACAGCTTCTTTCGGCAGAAGCCGCTCTTAGGTGCTCACCGCGACCGGCCCAATGCTCTGTGTGCGAAGAAGCCGCTTCTTCGCCTCCAGGAGACTCGGCGAGCGGCAGATTCCCAAAGGCGAAGATGCAAGCCGCACCACGCAGGCACAGTGTGGGCAGCATTCAGACTTAGAGAAACCAGTACTTTACCACTCTCCTGCCTTTTCCATTGTTTTTATATTCAAAAAGAACGAGTTTTGGACAACTAAATGTTCCTTCTTGCAAAACTCTTTGCAGACCTCCGTGCAAGCTTTAGAACAAGATTTTGGATGTTTTATTTACTGGCAGAGTTTCTCTTTGCAAGATATGGTGGAAAAGCTTTTTGCTGAGTGTTGAGCGACAAGACACGCAGAAGACGCAGATACGCAGCTCTCGGAAGCTAATACAGGTCTACGGCTTCTTTCGGCAGAAGCTGCTCTGCAGCGCTCACCGCGACCGGCCCAATGCTCTGTGTGCGAAGAAGCCGCTTCTTCGCCTCCGGGAGACTCGGCGAGCGGCAGCTTCCCAAAGGCGAAGATGCAAGCCGCACCACGGAGGCACAGTGTTGGCAGCATTCAGACTTAGAGAAAACAGTACTTTACCACTCTCCTGCCTTTTCCATTGTTATTATATTCGAAAAGAACCAGTTTTGGACAACTATATGTTCCTTCTTGCAAAACTCTTTGCAGACCTCCGTGCAAGCTTTAGAACAAGATTTTGGATGTTTTATTTATTGGCAGAGTTTCTCTTTGCAAGATATGTTGGAAAAGCCTTTTGCTGAGTGTTGAGCGACAAGACACGCAGAAGACACAGATAGGGAGCTCTCGGAGCTAAGAGCCGGTCCACGGCTTCTTTCGGCAGAAGCCGCTCTTAGGTGCTCACCGCGACCGGCCCAATGCTCTGTGTGCGAAGAAGCCGCTTCTTCGCCTCCGGGAGACTCGGCGAGCGGCAGCTTCCCAAAGGCGAAGATGCAAGCCGCACCACGCAGGCACAGTGTGGGCAGCATTCAGACATAGAGAAAACAGTACTTTACCACTCTCCTGCCTTTTCCATTGTTATTATATTCGAAAAGAACGAGTTTTGGACAACTAGCTTTCATTCTTGCAAAACTCTTTGCAGACCTCCGTGCAAGCTTTAGAACAAGAGTTTGGATGTTTTATTTACTGGCAGTGTTTCTCTTTGCAAGATATGTTGGAAAAGCTTTTTGCTGAGTGTTGAGCGACACGACACGCAGAAGACGCAGATACGGAGCTCTCGGAAGCTAAATGCCGGTCCACGGCTTCTTTCGACAGAAGCCGCTCTTAGGTGCTCACCGCGACCGGCCCAATGCTCTGTGTGCGAAGAAGCCGCTTCTTCGCCTCCGGGAGACTCGGCGGGCGGCAGCTTCCCAAAGGCGAAGATGCAAGCCGCACCACGCAGGCACAGTGTGGGCAGCATTCAGACATAGAGAAAACAGTACTTTACCACTCTCCTGCCTTTTCCATTGTTATTATATTCGAAAAGAACGAGTTTTGGACAACTATATGTTCCTTTATGCAAAACTCTTTGCAGACCTCCGTGCAAGCTTTAGAACATGATTTTGGATGTTTTATTTACTGGCAGTGTTTGTCTTTGCAAGATATGGTGGAAAAGCCTTTTGCTGAGTGTTGAGCGACAAGACACGCAGAAGACACAGATAGGGAGCTCTCGGAGCTAAGTGCCGGTCCACGGCTTCTTTCGGCAGAAGCCGCTCTTAGGTGCTCACCGCGACCGGCCCAATGCTCTGTGTGCGAAGAAGCCGCTTCTTCGCCTCCGGGAGACTCGGCGAGCGGCAGCTTCCCAAAGGCGAAGATGCAAGCCGCACCACGCAGGCACAGTGTGGGCAGCATTCAGACATAGAGAAAACAGTACTTTACCACTCTCCTGCCTTTTCCATTGTTATTATATTCGAAAAGAACGAGTTTTGGACAACTATATGTTCCTTCTTGCAAAACTCTTTGCAGACCTCCGTGCAAGCTTTAGAACAAGATTTTGGATGTTTTATTTACCGGCAGTGTTTCTCTTTGCAAGATATGGTGGAAAAGCTTTTTGCTGAGTGTTGAGCGACAAGACACGCAGAAGAGGCAGATACAGAGCTCTCCGAAGCTAAATGCCGGTCCACGGCTTCTTTCGGCAGAAGCCACTCTCCAGAGAACACCGCCAACGGCCCAATGCTCTGTGTGCGAAGAAGCCGCTTCTTCGCCTCCGGGAGACTCGGCGGGCGGCAGCTTCCCAAAGGCGAAGATGCAAGCCGCATCACGCAGGCACAGTGTGGGCAGCATTCAGACTTTGAGAAAACAGTACTTTACCACTCTCCTGCCTTTTCCATTGTTATTATATTCGAAAAGAACGAGTTTTGGACAACTATATGTTCCTTCTTGCAAAACTCTTTGCAGACCTCCATGCAAGCTTTAGAACAAGAGTTTGGATGTTTTATTTACTGGCAGTGTTTCTCCTTGCAAGATATGGTGGAAAAGCTTTTTGCTGAGTGATGAGCGGCAAGACACGCAGAAGACGCAGATACGGAGCTCTCGGAAGCTAAGTGCCGGTCTACAGCTTCTTTCGGCAGAAGCCGCTCTTAGGTGCTCACCGCGACCGGCCCAATGCTCTGTGTGCGAAGAAGCCGCTTCTTCGCCTCCGGGAGACTCGGCGAGCGGCATCTTCCCAAAGGCGAAGATGCAAGCCGCACCACGCAGGCACAGTGTGGGCAGCATTCAGACATAGAGAAAACAGTACTTTACCACTATCCTGCCTTTTCCATTGTTATTATATTCAAAAAGAACGAGTTTTGGACAACTATATGTTCCTTCTTGCAAAACTCTTTGCAGACCTCCGTGCAAGCTTTAGAACAAGATTTTGGATGTTTTATTTACTGGCAGAGTTTCTCTTTGCAAGATATGGTGGAAAAGCTTTTTGCTGAGTGTTGAGCGACACGACACGCAGAAGACGCAGATACGGAGCTCTCGGAAGCTAAATGCCGGTCCACGGCTTCTTTCGACAGAAGCCGCTCTGCAGCGCTCACCGCGACCGGCCCAATGCTCTGTGTGCGAAGAAGCCGCTTCTTCGCCTCCGGGAGACTCGGCGAGCGGCAGCTTCCCCAAGGCGAAGATGCAAGCCGCACCACGCAGGCACATTGTTGGCAGCATTCAGACTTTGAGAAAACAGTACTTTACCACTCTCCTGCCTTTTCCATTGTTATTATATTCGAAAAGAACGAGTTTTGGACAACTATATGTTCCTTCTTGCAAAACTCTTTGCAGACCTCCGTGCAAGCTTTAGAACATGATTTTGGATGTTTTATTTACTGGCAGTGTTTGTCTTTGCAAGATATGGTGGAAAAGCCTTTTGCTGAGTGTTGAGCGACAAGACACGCAGAAGACACAGATAGGGAGCTCTCGGAGCTAAGTGCCGGTCCACGGCTTCTTTCGGCAGAAGCCGCTCTTAGGTGCTCACCGCGACCGGCCCAATGCTCTGTGTGCGAAGAAGCCGCTTTTTCGCCTCCGGGGGACTCGGCTAGTAGCAGCTTCCGAAACGCGACAAACAAATATTAACAACACCGGCATTGTGTCCTGGGCGTCTTTCGGCACAAGCGCCCCACCGGAACGTACCGCCACCGGCACAATGCATTGTGCGCGAAGAACTCCCTTCTTCGCCTCCCGGGAACTGAAAGAAGAAGCCTAAGCTTAAAACGCCTTTGCCTCCTTTGTGTACAGGTTTGGGCGCTCCTCTCGATTAATTGCGCCACTCCTGACAGCAGGCGTCGCTGTTGGTCAAGCTTTGAGTTTGCTTAATAAGTTGCGATGCTGGGTGGTCAAACATCTCAAGGTAAGATCAGCGATTTTAAATCAGGTTCTCACTGGTGTAGATACCGTTAGTCATTGCACACTGCAAAATAATGCTGCTCTAGCTTTCTTGTTAGCACATGGGCAAGAGTGTGAGGATTTTGAAGGAATGTGTTTTTTGAACCTCTCTAACCATCCTGCAGTCATTCACTGGAAACTCAAACAAGGACAAGATAACATGAAGAAATTGATTGGGAATGAGAGGGTTACGCCTGAATGGTTTGAGAGATGGGAAACAACTCGATGGTTGAAAGATCTTGTAAAGGGAACTTTGTTGTTACTAGTAGTCATTATTATATTGCTTCTCGTTATTCCATGCATCATGAAACTGGTGAGCGTCTTGGAAGAAAATAGGGTGGAAAGGGTTTAGCTGGTGCAAGACGAAGAAGGGGGAAATTGTAGCAATGTATCTGAACCTCTTAGACTAAAGGGTGCACCAGCCATCCAGCTGGAATATGTTCTTATCAGAATTTTCTCAGAGCCCTCTGGAATTCATCAAGGTTACTAAGACATAAGCCATGCTAAAATAAGAAAGAGAAGCTGAGAAACCAAATTCCAAGACTACAAGAACTCGATAATGGGGGGCAGCAAAGCGCCTGGACTGTAACCAAACGTATCTTCTGAGAGGTGCACACAGAGTGCGTGGACATAACAAAGGCACCAAGATAAAAATGTGGGCCTAGCGTGTGCAGAGATTTAGAATGTGTAAGTGCATCATGTCAACAATCAACGGCTTCTGCTTAATCCTCTTGCTCCGTTGTCCTGGAGTCCTGAATTTCCCACAAGGAAAGCCCTACTAAAAGGGCTCTGATTTTAATGATAGTTGCTGTCTAGACGATGAATAATGGGAAGAGTTCTTTCAAATCCTTCCCTCGCTGACATCTGTAAGCTTCATCTTTTCCTGATTGTACTGGTGGCTATACATTAGTTATGACTAGAAAGGAATGAGTTTTAGGGATATGTTGCAAGGAAATTGGTAGCTCTGCTTCCATTTCCATTGTCTAAGAAGAATTCTGATTAGTTTTGGACTTTTCATAGACCTCTGACTAGATTGCATTTGTCTTTGATTGAGCCTGTAAATTTTAGGCTACTAGGCTTGACCAATGAATAGAAAAGGGAAAGTCACACAGCTTAGGTGGTTCTCTTGTCAACAACTTCTCAATAGTAGGGCGATTTCTGTCCTCAAGTTTTTTACTTCAGCTAGCAGATAATGCTCACTCCAAAAGAAGGTGAGAAGTTTGCTACCCTAAATGGTCCGATAATTCTTCCTGCTTCTTTGTGACTCTTTTGTATGACTGGATTCTGTATTATTGGAGTTTGTTATAAAAAGTTGGAATAAATTGCGTGCGTCCGCTCTTGGGGGAAACAGTATTTAGCCAATAACATCTAGGCTTTTATCGACCTGAGATTGTCTGAACGGACGGGACGCTTTAAACACAGTAATTCCTGCTAGTTCCAATTCCATTTTTAGACTCGACAAACCGAATGGTAAACCTGCACCAGTTGGGAGGGACATTGGACTTTCTCCTTTTTAGAGAGAAACTAATGAAAAAGTTTCACCAGAATCATAGCAGGCTGTAAAATAAGAAAAGCATCATGAAAAGAGGCCAATCCTATCCTCTTAGTATTGCCAGTTGTGATTGGACATGAATGAAATATGTCAACTCTGTGTTCCTGGGTATCACATCAGTAACAGCTACTTCAGCTGCTGTAGTTGTCTCCTAAAGCTAAGAACAGAATCCAAAGAATTGTGATTCCATGGTCACAATTCACCCTGTGATGGTGACAGGTGAAAAAGGAGTGGAAGGTGCGCGGGTAAATTAACTTGAATGGCCTATCTAAATCAGCAGCCACTGATTTCCTGAAAACTTCAACAGGTCAGTTGACCTGTTGGGATTCTTTTAATCCATGGTCATGTTTTTCTTGGGATTCTTGTAACCTTTCCCCATTCGTTCAGCCTTTGCCCTCAAGCACATTTCAAGTATCTCGACAAGCTGTGTTGTCTTTCTTTATCATGTCATAATTCCCTTCAAAGGCTTGTTTGCCTCAAGTCTTATTTTTGCTGGTTTTCTGCTAGTTCATTGTCAGAGGGCAGCAGGTGCTTTGTAAGAGCAAGTACACAATCCTATAGCTTGCTTTTCTTTTGATTTGGCCTGTCTAGAAAACTGAATGACTGAACATTTCCAACAGGATTTTCTCTCCCCATTATGTTTCACCGGAAGGGCAGATGCAAATCATCTACTTAAACTCTTGGCACGGAAAAAAGTAGTGGTTTGCTGCTGCATATAGGTAGAAGCTTACAAAAGGAAGGCCTTGGGCTGAGGCCCGATACTTTGGCTAAGCAGAAAAGGACTATGGGAAGGTGAGGCCGCTGAATCAGAGGTAGATCAACAAGTTCTAGAATCGTCACGTGTTCACAGCGTGGTGTATGATGGTTGGTTGAATGAATTTTGTTATGGCTTAAAGCTATGGAACTGATAAAGGCCTGAGTGCTTCAAAAGCCTGGTTTTTGCAAAAAAGCAGCTCTCCTCTGCACCTGCCTGGGGACTCTGCATCACTAGGGACCCTCACTCCCAGTTTGCCAAGGAGATGATCAGTAGGAATGTTGCAGAGCTGCTGTGTCCATATGAACGGAATGGCAAAGAGTGAAGCGGTGGGTATTTTTGGGCTTTAATACAATGCTGCTGCATTGGTGCCAGTTTAGTCGGTTTTCCATCAGTGGCCTTTCTGTCTAGAAGTACACTGCCCAGTCTTTCTAGCATGTGATGCCATTTCCTTCCTGTTGTTTTAATACCTTCCTTCAGTTGAAAGGATGATACAATCTTTACATTTTGAAGATCCCTGTTAGGAAACACTATGCCAGAGGAGTCATTGCTCCCTTTTCTTCTGCCTCCTTTGTAATTTTCAGAGCCTCATTTCAAATTTCTGCTAATGTCGAGAAGAATACTGAGACTACTCAGCAGGGTTGACGCTCTCAGCTGCTTTCCTCTTTCATACTGCTTCATACTGTATGTGACTTAATGGCCTGGTTTTGTCACCCGCATTTTGCTGTGATCTGTGAACACAAAAAGAAGTCTTTGTTTTTTGCAAGAACTACCCCTAGGAGGATTTGTGTTCATTTTGATTTCTACGGTGTTAGCCCTGTTGCAGAAAAAAAGGAGATTGTACCCTCTTCTTGTGCTCTCATTCCCTCCTCTCTGCTTTGCATGTCCTAGTTAATCTACTGCCATGACTCATTTGGCATCATCTCATAGTGCAAATTCTGCACAGTTTCATGGACTTACAAATGCCAGGTGCCAAGGAGCTTATATAACCATTCAAAGATTAAAGAATTGTAGGGCTGGGCAAGTTCAGCTGCTGAAACTGGAAGTGGTTAAGTCATGCCATATTAAAGAGACAGAGCAAATCAGTTCATCTAGGACTTTCAACTGGACACCTCTGAGAATAACAGCTTGACAGCAATGACACAGCCATCTTCCTAGCTGTATTCCAGAAAGAGAAAAGGGACACCTTCAATGGTTAAGATGTTTGGCATGAGAAAACAGCAAGAAATGTAGCACAAAATACTTGAGCCAGATAAAGTGCGTTTTTCTCGTGAGAATTTTGCAGTTGTTCTTTCTTGTCTGTGCCTTTACTTTTCACAGAAGACAGGGAGGGCGTTTAATTATTATTGTTCTTTTGTTTTCTATTCTTGGCCTCCCTCTTTCCACCTGCCATTAACAATTTTGCCTTTCTTTACTGGCTTCTCTTTCTTTACTTATAGAAGGTTACATGAGGTCCTCCAACCTTGTCATAAACATTCGCATACAGTGGAAAGGAGTAGAAGGTACATCTAAATGCACAAAACAGACCCAGAAAAATAGAGTTTTTTTACAGTCTTCTGTGAGAACAAGATCTCTTTGAACTGAGTAATGCTTTAACTTTTAGTCCACTCATTACTATTATTACAAGTGTTTGGCCTTTAGTACATAGCCTTTGAAATCATCCAGCCCAATATTTTTGGCTAATTTTGTTTTATTTCTCTCGGGGACTTTGTTTCTTAAGGAATAGTCCAGAGCCAGAGCGTCCACGGTAGATTTATGCTGCCATAATAAAAGCGTCGTAAATTCTGGTACAGTTTGTGCTGGTAATACGTCTAGGAAAGAAAGGTTTTACATCTTTTTTGACTTTCAAATGTAACCATTATTTGAAAAAGTTAAGAGTTGGGCTTTCTCCCCCTCCAAAATACTTCTCTCTGGAATGTTACTCAGGGATTACACATAAAAGCTCACCCTGTAAAATATGTTGCGGATAATCTGCAGTAAGCGCAGCTTAGCAGCTAGAGATGATTATGTGGGTTAAATGACATTCCTTCCTTCTGCGGTGATGGAAACTCTGTCTACGCAGACATACTCAACAAAAGTTACCATGGCTTAGCTCCTCTCCTAAACTTCATGTGCATTTTCAAACTTTCCAAGAAGGTGAATTCAAGCTCCTTCATTGCTCTGTGCTGGAGTCCCAAGAAAATATCAGTGTGCTTTTTGTCATTTACAGCTGTCATTGCTTAGCTCTTGAACATGAGACTCTCTCATGACTGATGAAAGTTGTCTAGTTAAGAGTGGGTCAAAGACACGCTCCTGCTCTAGAAGGAGATGAGAAGGTTTCTGCAGTCTTTGTCATCTCTACTGCTTGTGATTTCTCTACAAAACCAGTGGGAAGTTTTCTGAAGGCAGTCCAGAAGCTGGCAATATGGACAGCTTACAACCAAACACTTGCTGCACTGCTATCACGGTGATACCAGGAAGGACTTAAAAAATTTAGAAGGGCAAACAAAGAAGTTGGAAGGAAAAGAACATTAACCATTATTCCATTCTTCTAATATGTCCTCCTTTAAGTCATCATTTTCATGCAGTTTAACGGCTTGCGTTGGTATCCCTCAAAAGGAATCTGAGACAGAGTAAGCTTTTTAATGCAGTAGATGTGACACGTGCAGGCCAAGTTGCCTTTGTTGACATCAAATGCCAGTTATGCTTGAGCTACCCTTTGCTTAAGGTACTTCGCTTACACCAAGAATTTTACTCATCATTGAGCAAATTTTGCTGTCATGATTGAGTAAATTTTATTCATGATAGAGTGAATTTTACTGTCACTCAGAATTTTACTGTCATGATTGGCATTGGAACTTTTCAAGGAAAGCTCTGGATAGCAATGTTTGTGTAAAAATAGTAGTTTATCTCCTGTATTTGTGTGAAGCAGGTAAGCCTTTTGCTGTCACCAGTGTTGCTTACCCTTTCATGTCATATCCCTCTTCATATCCATATTCTGCGGAAGGCTTATTAATCTGCTTTAAAATTGGCACGTGGAATAAGACTACTTTTCCTTTTTGAAAGCTAATGTCATTTGACCTAGTGACAGTAAATAATTCATTAATTGTAAGTCCCCAGCTAGCATCTTTTACGCATATTCTAACCTTCTAAAGAAGTAACAAAAACACTCTCCAATACTTGACTTTCTTAAGCACACAAAATGCTTCCCTCCTTTGCAGTTGGCATCTGGAAAATGAACCACATCTCTGCAGTATTTTAACGTGCACCATATTTAGCCAAGTAATTCAAAAGAAATAAAAAGCAGCCCCTTCAATTTGGAAATATTTTTGAATTGTTTTTGAATATACAAAACATACCCTTACTGTATGCATTGCATGCAGATTTAATCGTCGTGAAAGCAAACCCTATGTTTCTGTTGGGATAGCACGGATTTCCAGTTTCCACAATTGTTCTTGGCACAGTTTTCTACTTATGTGACTGTTAGGACACTCGTAGGTACTTCTAAGGTACTGTAGTAAGCGGAGAAGGAGGAGAGGTTGTGCCTTATTTCTGGCTTCCTTTGGTTTTCTTTTTGGTTTTCTTCCTCTTGCTCTTTTTCATGTCACCTTTCTAGATACTGTGATTTAGATTTGCAGTTTACTAAGCTGTGTTTTCTGTCTGGAATTCTTTGAAATTCCGAGAGGAACCCCACCGGTAAATATGCATCTTTTTATGATTTGCTAGCTACATAGAAAATCTTCCTGCTGCTCTAAAATGCTTTTATTTGATATGCATTTTTATCACCATTCCAATGAAAAGTTCCCCTATTCACTGCTTTTGTACTGGATTCAGTTCAATGTGCGCTAACGGTGCAAAAAAGTCCTGCTGAAAGAAAGGATCTGCATACAAATTGACCAAGACATGTGCTACAAGGGTCTTGGAAAGGTTCAAAGTTTCTCTACCTTTCTGGCAGTCTGTCTTCACAGCAGGACTTGATGAGGGATTTTGCTGGCGTTTCTTTGACAGAAAGCAATAACAAAGCAAGCAAAATGGAGCAGCAAAAGAAGAATGGAGCAGCAAAAGGTACATTATCCCCTCTGTTATTATCATTGTCGAAACAGATTTTTTCACGCCATGTTACATCAAATACCTTAGTAGAGCTAAAGACTAGAAAAACGCAGCTCTGTTCTGGTTCATTAAAAGCAAAGCCATCTGTGGACAGAAGTGCCCAGCGTGATGCTGGGAACTCCTAGCTGTTTTCAGTAAGCTGTCTGGAGAACGGCATTTTCGGTGGGCTTTACTAGCGTGTCTGTAAGGAGAGGGAGTTTATGTGCAGCTTTGAGCCCTGAGAGTGCCATAGGCAAAGAGACCCATCGTGTAGCTCTCTGACCAGCCACAGCACACTGAGGCATGATGAATTACTCCCAGAGTTCACGTGGTAGAAAGGTTTTCTGCCCCCGTGAAGGACGACACATCCATTTTCTTGAATAGAGCCATTCTGTATGTTACAATGGTAACTTGAATTCATCAAGTTTGCGCTATTTGTACAATGGCAGTGAGCTTGGATTCTTAAGCTTCTCGTGTTTGACCTGTTTCCTGTTTCAGTAAATAGCAAAACTTCCAAGGACTGCAGCGACAAGAAGATGAAGCTGCTAGTGTATTTCAAATGTTTGCCTAATAAAATGGTGATTTTTGCACATATTCGCAATGGAAATTTACGGTACCGAAACACCAGCTCTGCTCAGGGCAATTCTGAAATTGACTTGAGCTCTTTTCCCTGTTTCTTAGCAGGTGAACTGAGATACTTCTAGCTTCCAAGGCAAGGCGTTTGACAGCAGCTTCAAAAAGGCCCAGGCTGTTGGATGAAAAGGTGAAAAAACTGAGGGAAATGGGGGGAAATTTCACTTCTGGTTTATGTCATAGATTCAGCCAGATGATCAACAAGCATTAGTTTTATGAGGTACCAGCGTAGTCTATCACTCTTGCAGATCCCCAAAAGCTTAACCATCCAGCAGCTTCTTCCTTGCAACAAGTGCCACAGCCAAAAGCCAGGCCTGGCCGTCACCTTCTCCTCGCAGCCTACAAACTCTGCCAAACGTACCGGTGATTCTCACTTTCCTTCTCAGCTACATGGACAAGCACATCCTCTCCATGTCTCCGAGTCCTTAGTGAAACCAAACAGCGGTTCACCTTCAAACAGCTCAGTGTGCCAGGACAGAAAGATTTCACTGGCCTGTCCCCTTGCTTTTTCCTTGCAGCCTTTTATTTTCAGAGCATACACCGAGGCATTGCACTTTGCTTCTCAGCTGAGTGCATTGCCATATTGCTGGAGTCCCACACGTCCATCTCCTTCTCGCACTAACTGCTTCTGTTGAAACATGCTGATGTGATGTGCTTTCCTGCTCAGCTATTCACACAGTCACATTCTATGTCCTGCTTGCAGTCTGAATCTAAAAGGAGACGTTTTTGACTATGTCTCACAGACACAGATGTACCAGGATGGAAAGGTTGCTTGGACCTTGCCACTTACATTCGAAAACATCCATTCACTCCACAATCAAGAGACACCTTTCTTTGCTTTACATCCTGCAAACTTCACACACACACACACACACACACACACACACACACACGAGAGCTACGCACTTTCTTTCTTTCTTTCTTAGCTGCACACACTCACCTATTTCCCACCTTGACCTCTCTACCACTTCTCCTTCGGCCTTGCTGTGCATGGACATTTCCTGTTAAGATACCCATTGTGTTGCCTATCCCTCCCCCACATTGCCTTGCCTTTCCTACCCAATCTTGCATTTCCTTGTCATTGCTGACAATTCCTTTCTTTTCCCTTGCCTTCCTGACCCATGCACGTCCTTCCCTTGCCCTTCATAGCAACCCAGTGCCTTGTATTGACTTGCTCACCTATCCTTCTTTTCCTTCCCATTTGTCCAGCTCCAATCTTTCATTTCCTTCTCCTTCTAGGACTCTTATTGCCTTGTCTCCCTCTCTTTTGTGTTGCCTGGCAAAGCCACCACTTGTCTGGCCTTGTCCTTGAACCCCTTCCTTGCCTTGCATTACCTTGCTCACCAGTGCCCCACCTGGAATTCACCACCTCTCTTTTTGTGGAATCTCTTCCACATGCATTGCCCTGCCTGCTTCTCCTAGGATTCTCCAGGCTTCCACTGGCTTTTTTTTCTCAAGGCCCCAGCGTTTCAGGAGCTTGTGAGAGGAAGCCTGGAGGAGGCCACGTGCAAGCACACCTATCTGTCCTGACAGCTTTCTTCTGACATCTATGCTTACATGTCTTGAATTTTGGACACAAAGTTCATCTTTCACCCTTGGGCTTCAGGGGCAGAATGACAGTTCTTTTGCATACGAAGGAAAGCAGGCAACTCAAGTGTCTTAGGTGCAGATTAAACATGACCCATGCAAGATCAAGGCTAGACAGAGCGGTCGGTCCGGGCCGCTTTTGTGTACCAGCAGTCTTTGAATGGACCTGCCACTTGCCTTGCTTTGGGCAACCAACCAGTTTCCTTGCCATGCCCTGCTAATTCTCCATTGCTTTGCATTCCCTTGCATACCCATGCCTCACATTTGACCTGCCTGCAGTTTTCCTACAGGGCTTGGCCTTGCCTAGCCCTTCCGGTTACCATCACCTCCTATGCCCAGCCTTGCCTCTAACTTCTGGGACTTGTCTCACCTACCACTCCATTTGCTTTCCCCTCACGGCTTCAGTCTTGCCAACCTGTCCCTTGACTTGCCTACAATTGCCTACACTTGCTTTGCATTGCCTTACCTGCATGGAAGGCGAGGCAAAGAGTGGTAGACAAGGCAAAGCAAAGCCAGGAAGTTATTTGAAGGGCTAGGCAAGGCAGACATAGGCAAGCAAGCAAAGCTAGGGTAGGGTAGGCTAGGAAAACTAGGCATGGTACTGGAGGCAAGGCAAAGCCAAGTGACTTGGAGTGCCTTTCCTTGCTTGGGAAGTAAAAGATATGGTGGCAATGTTGGTAGGGCTGATGATAAGGTATCGTGGGAAGGTATAGTACAGCAAGACATTTCTGTCCTGGTCCTTTCTGTGTAGGAGCCATTGTTGGACAGAGTCAGTACCGGACGTGGTATGCAACTTTTGCTCGGTAAGTTCCTGAAGGAGAACAGCAATGCTTTCTCATGGGAAGGAAAGAACTTAGCCCCAGTGTTGGAGGTGCAGATAAGAAGCTGTGTCGTGCAGCTTAAGGGCGGCAGCAACTTTCTATCCTGGCATATTTGGTTTGGAAGCACTGACTCAATTTGTACAATCATGGAGTCGGTATCCATCTTTGGAAGGCAGTCTCCTTCCTGCAAGAATCCATTTGGCATGTGTTTTCCACTTTCTCAAGGCAGCCTTCTTGAAATTCCGCCAGCACACTTCTTTTGGACAAGGTAAAGAGCTGCGCTGGGTCTTGGTGTGCAGCCTAGCTAGTGCCCCGCACAGGTAATGCCCAAACACAGTGGTCTGACACCTTTGTAGAGGATCAGGCCCTGGATGCTTTGGATTTTGGAGGAGGGGATGCCATTTCTTTTGAGATGGGCTTCTAGTTCCTCCTCCCTTTGGCAAAGTTTGGGTGGCCACTTTGGGTGGTCTCAGTGAATTGAAAGGCTTTTCCCAATAGGCAGTTCTCTGGGTTCGAGTTGTTGAACTGTCAGTGGGAATGCAGAGGCCAGGCCAGGCCTCTGCAGGACAGGTTTTTGTCCCTTGTAGCTTTAGGGACTGTGTGAGCAGTCCCTGGTGCCATCCCATTTGGATCCTGACTCTGAGAGATTGAAGGCTTACGGTGGTACCTAGAGCTGAGAAGGAAAGTGGCGATAGCAGGGTGCGCGTTTATAGTTTGATGGGTGCAATTGAAATTGTAGGCAGCAAAGAGCTTTCTCCACCAACAGTTTTGCGAGCTCGGCCGACATTTTCAAGTTTGTTACCAGGCTCTGTGAGAGAGAAAAAGTTTGTTAGGGCAGAAGATCTGGTGTCGGCCTTTGAGTGTGGGGCAAAGAAGAGTATCCACTTGGAAGGGGAAGATCGGTGAAATCTTTTTGTCCTGACACAGTTGATTGGAGAGCAGGGACGTTTCTGACTTGGCTGGGTCCTGGGGGTGGTTGTGAGCTGGGCTCGGTGCGTGTCCTGGTTTTGTGAGTTGACAATGCTGTGGTGTGGTTATTTAGAAGAGCGCTGACAGTGCCCAGGAAAAAGACAAGCACTTTTCTAGGCCAGCCCCGTTCGTGTGGGAGCAGTGTAGGGACAAGAGCTCCGCTGTGGATCCTGGCTCTCGGGTACTGACAGAATGGGATCCTGCATGTAGCCCAGAAGGAAGAAGAATCATTTCATTGTTGGCTGCACAGTTTAGAAGCTTCAAAATAAAAGGCAATTGCAGCATGGCCTCTTCATTTTAGAAAGTTTTCTGGGCCATCAGCTGCTCAACATGTAACTTGCACCCACTGAACTGCATTCAGCTTCCTGGAGATATGCACTTTCCCTCAAGATCTAGGTACCATCTTGCACTCTAACGCTTGAAGATCCCAAACCGCTTCAAAATGTCCAGCGGCAGCTGTTCTCAAAGAAAAAGTCCTACAACAAAAAGGCAGTGCTGGCCATAACGGTCCCTTTGCAGTCTGTCAACCAAACGAAACTTACTAGCGATTCTCACGTACTTTGTCAATGATATATACATGTGCATCAGCACATTCTCTCAAAGTGACAGAGGCTATCGCTACAGCCAAGCGTTTTCAGCTGCACTTCTGACTGACAGATGTGCCAGGACAGAAGGCATTTGCCAACCTACCCTCTTTCCTGTGCAACCTGACATTGGCAGCGCAAATATTTTCACATTCTTTCATTGTGGCCATGTCCAAAGCAGCTAAAGATCACACAGGTGGAAGTGTCAAGACAGAAGATGTTCTCAAAGTAACTCCTTTTTTTTCTAAACAGCTTTTAAACTGCGCACAATGCTTTGTATCTTCTTTCCCGCATAGACCTGCCCTCACTTTTTCACACTCACATCTTTGTTGCAAACATCCAGCAGCTGTTTGCGTAGAAAAAGGCTCTAGAAATAAAAGCGAGACTTGGGCTGCACCTTCTGCCTGCCCTGTGTAAGCCACATCAAACTCACCAGTGCACTCTGTCCTTCCCTTTTCCGCTGCAACTACCATTGTGTTCTCTGGATCTCGGAACCTAAAGGTAGGCACATTTGTTTCCACAGAAGGGCCATAGGTAGCAGCACAAATAGCTCTCACTGAACTTTAATCTTTACCACTGCCACCATGAGTTTGGTTGGTAGGCCAGTAGGAGTCATGCTCCTTTTACAGCTGGTATGCGGCAGCCACCAGCCCAGTGCTCTTCGACTCTTGTAACCAATCCTGCTTTTACTCTCCCGGAGGGGATTAG
Source organism: Molothrus aeneus (assembly GCF_037042795.1). NCBI lineage: Eukaryota > Metazoa > Chordata > Aves > Passeriformes > Icteridae > Molothrus > Molothrus aeneus. Next base: position 199,857 of record NW_027099144.1, on the reverse strand, counting down.
GCATCTGTTTCTCACACAGATCATTGTGGCAGCAGCCAACGGCTCTAGTGCACTGCTTCTGCCAAAAGACACTGGGGCCAGGCACTTACCTTCTCAGCACTACGTAGCCCCGTATTCTGCGTCTCTTGTCGTCCAGATCATACCGCAAAGCGTTTCACAGAGAAAAAATGTGCCAGGACAACAAGCTTGGCTGAAGTGTACCCCTGAAACTGGTGGAAGTTTGTATTTGCACCACATTCAAGGGGCAGTCCTCTTTCCTATACAACCTGCAAACTGCTGTCTGTTCGCAGTGCCCTCTGCCCGCTCCTTCTTACCTTGAAGTACCATGCCAAAGAGGGCTCTGTGCTGAGGTCTCAGAAGAAGAGGGAAGCATATGTGTTTGTAAAGTGGACTGTCTGTTAGTCACTTCCCTCTTCAAAGCAGCGTGTTCCATGCCAAGCAGACAACAAAGCAACAAAGGATGAGTGTGACTCTGCATTCAAATCCTGCAATGTTCCCAGAAGTGAATTTTTCTCTTCTATAGGACTGACTTGTAGGAAGTGGCGTGGTTGTTTCCTTCCATTAGAAGGGAAACTCATCTAGCCAGGCTTCATCACCCCCTGCATCTTTTGGGGTAGTTCTTGGAAGAAAATAGATAGCAACTTTTCCACTCCACATGATTCATGTTTCATTCTCTTCCTTCTGTACTTCAGGGAACAAGCTATCAATTCCCTACTCTTTCTATGAAAAGGCATGAAGCTATTAATTAAATTCCCATAGATATAATAAGGAATCAAAGTCTTTTATGCCTGCAAGCAGGCCCTTATGGTATGAAAAGTATGGATTGTCAAGGGTGGAAGAAGATCTGCATGAAAAGGGAGAAAGCCCAGAAGCATGCAGGGATTTTCAGGTATGAAAGGGAAAACGACATTAAATTGTCAAGGGAAAGAAATTGAAAGAGGGAGGAGGGAGAAGGGAGGCGGAGGAGGCAAATGCTGCCTTTGAGGCAGCTGACACAAGGACCGTCGGCCTCATGAGCAAACAAGAAAACCAAATGAAACTTCACAGCAATCTCATCCACAACTTAGTGGACAAATGTGCAAACCCATTTCTTCATTTATTATGTGTCTAATATATATAGAGATGTTCTCCATTCTGACAGAATTTTCAGGGAGCAAGCTAGTGTAAGGCACCTGGAACCAATGGTGTATTGGAAACGGCCGACATGCAGAACATGCTCCATCCTGAACGCTACCACAGCAGAATCACAGGATCATAGAATGGCCGGGGTAGACAAAGACCTTAAAGGCCATCTAGTTCTCTGACATGGGCGGGGACACCTTTTACTTGCTCAGGTTGCTCAGAGCCCCATCCAGCCTGGCCTTGAACACCAGGTTGGGGTGTCCATAACTTCTCCAGGCTGTCTGTGCCAGTGCTTCACCACCCTCACAGGGAAGAATTTCTTCCGAGTATCTAATTTCAACCTGCCCTCTTTCATTTTGAAGCCATTGCCCATTGTCCTGTCTCCAGAGTTGCTAATGAAGAGTCCCTCTCCTGCTTCCCTTCAGATATTGGAAGGTGTTGTGAGGTCTCCATGCAACCTTCTCTTCACCAGGCTAAACAGCCCTCATTCTCTCAGCCTGTGTGTCATGGCTTGACACTGGGACAATGCCAGTGCCCCCATGAGTATACTCTCTCCCTGGTTTCTGCTGTGAGATGTGACCAGGAATAAGCAAAGCAGGCTCCCACTTAGGAAAAAAAAAAAAAATTATTAACTAAACTACAAGGGAAAGGAAAAAAAAAAAAGAAACACACAAGGAAAATGAAAACTTCACAAATACATCTCCTCCTCCTCCTCCTCCCCAAATTCCCAATACAATACATCCCCCAAATCATCGACTCTCGGTCCAGCACCACCCTTCAGAATACTCAATCCTCAGTTCATCAAGAGGACAAGGAGTCCTTCTTGTGCCAATGGTGACCTCTTCCTTTCATGTCCAGTGCTCTCACCACTGAACACAGACCAGAGCTGCTTCTAGGGTCGACTTTTAAGGATGCTTCGTCCCACTGCAAAAAGGCACAGTCTCAACTTTGGGACATCTGTCCCCCCATATTTTTCACCCCCTGGGGCCGAGGGGTACCCACACCGAACCCTCTTGGTCCTGAGACATTGCCTCCCCCTAGAATGCAGTCCCTGTATCACAAGGAAACATGGCTCTGTCCATGGCTACACACAAAGAGTCCAGCATAAGCTACTCCATCATCTCTTCCACCTGCGTTCTTCTCTATTTCTCTCGTGGCCCATTTCCTCTTATCTCCTCTATATCTCTCTTCTCATTCAACTCCAGGAGGATTAGCATTTGTAAGGTTTCCATCATCCAAGAAAAGGGTTAAAAATCTGAGGCTCTGTCTGTCCAGAACTCCCATGGCTGCCCTGCCAGGCACCTTCTTGCACTCCCCTCTTCTCCTTCTCGGCCGGCCAAGAACAGGCACCAGCTCTCTCTCTGTCTCTCCTGCGGTGGGGAGGGGGGGGCTGCCCAATGCCTCTCAGTGCTCCTCCACCCTTCCATCCTGCAGGGGCCTTCACCTCCCTTCTGGCCAGGGACCCAGCCTACCTCACCTGGCCGGGTGGCTTCCCCTCCCCCGCCCAGCCCACAGCCAGGCAGGGGAGATCTGAACCTTTCCCTGACCGGAACCCAAGAGAGCCTCCCAGGGGAGAGCCCTGCTTTTAACCCCGTGTTCTCAGAGGCGCATCCAATGTCCCAATGGCCACCTTAGGTGCCAATATTAAAATCTGAACATCCATTGGCCTAACCACAGCATCCCAGAAAACACATTTCCTGTCAAACCACCACACTGTGGGATATGCTCTTGTCCTGAATACTGAACTGCAGTATTGTCTGATGATTTTTTGAATCCTTTGAAGGCATTTTGAATTTTGAATTCTTTTTCAGCCTTAAATTAGACTAAATAGCTTTGATTTGTGGGTATTGAGCAACAGAAATCACTGCCCTGGCTTGCCCTTTTTACAGCTCCTTTCCGTGGGAGACTCGCTGCAAACGTCACAGCTGGTGAGACAGTGGGCACACCATCATTCTGAAAGAGCTTTGCACAGTAAACATAGAGGAGGATTAAATATTGAAATGCAGATGACAGGAGCTGCCCAATGGACTCTGCTGGTGGAAATCAAATACTAGTCTAGTATTTTGAATGCAAATAATTCCTCCCAATGAGGCCAGACAGGCTTGTTTGCCTTTGAATCTGAGCATGTGGACAGTAGTGGATGGTCTACAGGTTGAAAACAGTGTAGATACTTCTCCTTTTTTTCAATAGTGGCTCAGAAACGGAAAAGGCAGCTACAAAATGGTAAATACATCCCTACAGATTCAAAAATGGTTGTTCTTAATTTGCATCTCCACCGTAACAACAAATTGTTAGAACTAAAATACAGATGGGAATTTTATAGCTTCTCAGAAATGAAGCAGGAATTGGCCAATGGGCCTTCTCAGAAATGAAGCAGGAATTGGCCAATGGGCCTTAGCAGTAGCTACAAGTTTTTCAGCATGAGGCATCTCAAAAGTGTTTTAACCGTACAGAACTTTTCTGTACTTTTGGCCTTTTATCTCAAGGATGAATCAAAAAAAACAAAAAGGAAAAAAAAACCCAAGAAAAATAAAAAAGAACAAACCCTACCAAATATATATATATATCATGACTAAGATAATAAGCACAATCAGTAACATATATAGAAACAGAACCCATGGTTTTTAACTTTCAACCTTGTCTTCTCAACACACTCTCGAAAATGGAATTGTTTCCCTATCTGCCTTGAAACATTTTGGAGCAAAAAACACTCTAAGGTCCTGATAGGTGTTTTGGTCAAAAATCCCTTCTTCTGGTTTTCTGTCCATAAGCAGAGTAATGGAGGGGAAAGCTGGTAGCTGGCCAAAGGAGGTAGGAAGAGTAATCATCATCCACAACACTGGGGCTAAAGAAATTTCCACAGAAAATTACCTGCCTTATTACTTCTTCATGTGTTGGGTTGAAAGCTCAGAATCTGTTTCCATGTTTCCCATCCCTCGAATGTTCTATTTCACAGAATTCGAGCCCCTCAAACTTCAGTCCTGCCAGAACAGCCCGCCACGTGCTGTCATAGGGGATCTGCTGATGCCCACTGACTCTTAGCAGTCTAGTGCTTGTCACTGTTGCAGATCAAGAACTACTGAATAGTTCTGATTAATGCTCTTAGAGTGGTTGAAAACAAGGAAAGAATGACTAGACATTTCTATGATCAAATCCCCTGATGGAATAAAAACATGCCAGGACAACAAGCTTAATAAATGTATTCATTGTCATAAGAAGGGAGATGAAGGGTCCAAAAGATTACTTGCATACTTACTGTTCTAAATCCCTTGTTATCTGGTAAATTGCAAAGGATGCCCGGCTTTCACCAAAATGCAAATCAGATTAAAATGTGAAGCCTTACACTTTACTGGATATAAAACTTCATCGTCCATTTTTAAATCTTAGAGATTGCGATGTTGTCCTGGTTTAGGGCAAATTTGGAGGAGAATTTCCAAATTAGGGCCCCTCCCCCCAGCTGGTTCGGGAAGGATTCCTCAGAGAGAAGTGGAACGAACCTGTTTATTTAATAGGCACAGCACCCCCCAGCACGCAAAAGGAACAATTCTGGATGACAGCACTCTGAAAAAGATGACAAATTCAGAAAGTCTCTCTTGGGGGGGTGGTCACTTTGTTCTCAGTCCCTCCAGGGCTGGGCCAGCTGCTGCAGGCCACAAGGTGCAAACTCTCGGTGTTTCCCAGGTCCCAGTCCGGAGCAGGTTCAAAATGGTCAGGAAGACCTGAAGGAGAAATGGTCCAGGAAGAAATTTGGACAGTTTAGCTAAACTAGCCTAATGAGCAAAAGCAAGCAGAAGCGAAGCAAGCAAGAGTGAGAGAGAGCAAAGCGAAAAGCAAAAGCAGAAAAAGCAAAAGCTGCAGTCTCTGTGTCCCGCCAGGTTGATAAGAAAACCAAAACAAAACATTCCCTCTTCAGAGCCAGTCTTAAAGGTACAGAACATAATATCCAACATTCACAGAACACATGAATGGGGATACAAGCATCATAACGTCACCCTAGGACAGATGTATTTCCTATTAATACCTTAATATTAATAAGGTTTAGAGCTGGAATTCAGAGGGAAAAGAAAGCTATTTTGAATTCATTCTATTCAATCATCTTGTCTGGACTGTCTCTTCCTGCTTTTCACTTCTGAAACTCTGTATGAAAGGCATAGAGTTCTGGATTAATTCTTTTCAGTTTCCCCTGTTATTCTTAACAGTTTCCCCTGTTATTCTTCTTTAAAGGCAAACCTGGAAAAATCCACACTTTCTTTCCCAACCACTTCTAAAATTCCATTGAGAAGCAAAATAACCCCATCAAACAACTAAATCTCTGCTCCAATTTGTAGGAAAAATCCCCATGCCATTAACTGCTTTCCTAACATTTTCTTTCTCTTGTATTAATATGGCAACCTTTTCTTGCTTTTATAGATTAGAACCAAATTCTTAAAGCTATAAGGAAACACAGGTTTACTGTAGCTGATTCTGAGATACAGTAGTCCAGCAAGGAGTTCAGACCTCAAAAGAAGAGTCTGTACAACAAGATTCAGCACAACGATGAGACATATTAGCTATTTTTCAAGAAAAGCCGCCAAAATGAAACTGCTTAGACTTCTATACTATCATGGGTGCCTGCTTCCAGAACCTGACCTAAGTTGCTGGAAACTAGCTGCAATATTACTGCAAACAATGCTGTGAATGTAGGACATTGTTATTCTTCTCTTCCATTGAAAACCACAAGTGGAGTTGCGTCATTTTCTTAAAAATTCTCTATTTCCTTCCAAACTGGTAAAATAATGATAAATCAAGTGTTCTGTTCATACAGTTTAAATCTAATAATGTTCAAAATGAAAAAAAAAAAAAATTCCTTCAGATATGGTCTGCAATAATACAGCCGAGAGAAGATGAACCAGTCTGGCCTACAAAATAAAGTGAAGCAGAATTTGGGAATTTGGAACACCTTACGATGTAATATTTAAAGAAAAAAAAGAAATAAAATGTAACCTACCCAAACTCAATCAGTGATGCACCGACAGAGAAAAAAGAACTAATTACTACTAATATTTCTTTCATTCTCAGACAAGAAGTTAAATTATCCTCTTGAATGTGCGGAAGATTGTTGCGAAAGACAGCAGCCTTCTTCTTTACAACATATTCTTCCGAACTCCAGGAGACAAATCATTAGAGCTACGAGGCTCTTTCGCTCTGTAAAACTTCCAGAGCATAGCCAAGATTATATTCCTTTAGAGATCCTCACCGCCCTGGGCGACTGGTGGATAGTCTACAGCTCCAGTACATCAGCCAGACGCTCTGCCTTATTTAGCATGGCTACTGCAGCAAGGACATCATCTCTACTGGCTTTCTATCCAAAATATATGCAAGGCACAACAAAGAATATACCCAAAACACTGAGCACAGCTTATGGCCTTCAAAACAAAAATCTCACCATGGCAATACTGGATCTTCTGATCCAAACCATCAGGAAACATTTCTTTAGAGGCGAAAAAAGCTCCTGTTGATTGTACAAAAAATAGTGATGTAAACCAGAGTTGCATGACCCAATATTTCTATTGAACTGGAACTATTTTGATCAATATTATGGATCCATTTCTTTTCAGGGCATTTGGTAAAAAATGTAAAGTATAGTTTAAAAGGAATTATTGGATGCGTTCTAAGTACTAGGGATTAGTTAAGGTGCTGGTTTTGCATGGCTTGGTTTTTGGTGGGGAGGGAAGAAGCCAGCCACAGAAGTGAATCTTTTGTGAAAAGCTCCTAGAAGCTTCCTCCATGCCTGGCAAAGTGAATCCCTGCTTGGCACTAAGAACAGACATGCTGCTAAGCCAATTAGACAAGCAGTAATATATTTAAGAAGGAAATCAAAACTGCAGCCAGTTAACTTTTAAGTTTGCTAATTTTTTGGTTGGCACCTCTTCTGGTTTGAAAGCAAAAGCAGCAAGAGATGCTGTCGCTGTTGCAGCGTGTGTTTTTGATTGTAATGCAGTTTGAGTAGTCAGTTTTATAATACTTCCTGTTTTGTGCTGTTGTAGCATATTTTATTATTAATGGATTGTTCCTTTCCCCCCGTGGTGTTAGTTTTTGCCCTAGTTGTCCATCTCCCCAAAGACCTGCCCTTTTGTTCCCTTTTCCTCCTCCCACTGAATGTCAATCCCTCCCCAAGCCTGCCCCTTTCTCTAGAAACTTCCCTATCAATTTTATAGTCTTCAAAACCCCATTGGTTTGTTTAAGTTATTCTCCTCCCCTGTAGTCCCCTATTGGTTTAAACATTGTATTCCCCGCCTTGTGGTCCACCCCCAGTTGCTCCCAGTGTGTTAAAGATTGTATCCTCCTCTGGGACCTTTCCCCATTTCTAAGTTGATGTATGCATTTGAGTCAGTGTCTTTCTGTCCCTGACCCTCCAGGGAAGAAACTCCTTTGGAAAACATACAGAAGACCTCTCCCTGTTCCTTGTCCCTGCCCTCGGCGCAGTCCTATCCCCAATGCAGTCCACCTGTGCCATAGAGCAGCTGTGCCCTACAGCTGCACCCTGGATTCGACAGCTTTCTGGGGGCAGCCCACTCTGGCTGTTGGTGTCAGGAGCTAGTCGGTCTGAAGAAATCCAGCATGGCAGCAAGACTCCAAGTCAGAAATACAATTTATTAGGAAAAGGCAAAAAACCAAATACATGCAATAATACAAAAGAAAAACCACGGACAGAATACAACCTGTCACCCTGCTAGTTAGGGTGGTGGCAGCAGTCCGGATGAAATGGTCTTGTTGAAGTGGTGATCCTGTAGAAACCATCTGGTAGCTCTTGTCCTCTGAAGACCAGTGGGTGAGGGTGGCCGTTCTTCTAGGAAGCCAGTGGAAAGACTGCTTGTGGTGTCCCAAAACTCAGATTCTATCCAGCTGGGGATGCTTAGCTCCTGCCCCCTGGGCAGAGCATCTTGCAATGGGCTCAAATTGTTCTGAGTCATGCAGTGGTTCCTTGATTACCCTTTAAACAGAAATGGCTCCTGGAGGGAGTCATCTCTGAATCATGTGGCAAGACATGGATGGCCCCGTTAAGAGATAAGGAGATAAGGAAAAAACGATGCCCCTCCCGGTTTCAGCAGCTCTTGAGGTTGGGAGCAGAATACATTTTTATATTGTAGCCTAGGACAATACAGGATGAATGCTTTTGCATTTGCAGGAAGTTTGTGTGGATTTGAAAAGCATCCTTATAGCAGAGGCACAAAAGTATTCTCATACCCTTTTAAATCATCTTCAAACCAAGCAATTCTCACAATAAGGTAGCGCATGAATGACTTGCAAGTGAGTTGAAGAAACACGGCAAAGATAAGTAGTGTTCAACTGCAGAGAATCGTTTAGGGACACCATACCTTTATATACCTTTATATTTTAAATCAGGAAGCATGGATGGACCGTTTTTTTCCCCTTAGTTGACTACGGAACCAGCGGTCCCTTGCGGGAGGGTGTTTGGATTCAAGATGACACTGGCAGCTAAGAGCATGGCTACGTAGAAGGTGCTACTTTTAGACCAGAACATTCAACTACTTAAAGGCAGATAGGAGAATAGCTGACTAGTGACAGCTCTGAGCAGAAGAGCCTGTGGCTTATCCTGTGGGAACAATAGTAAGACATTTCAATTGAAAAACCCCATTCATTTCCAAGGACCAAACATCAGTAAAAATAAAAGGTCAAGTAAAGACACCCTAGTGCTCTTCTTATCAGAAGCATGTTCCTCCATATGAGAGCATTTAGGAAAGGACAGTCCATTCATAAAGAAAGGTGTGCCAGTTAGAAAACCTGTAGAACAATACAAGACAAACTCACACAATATACATCCTCAAATGCAAAATGAAGAAATAATCATTTCAAGCTTCCGTGGAATTAATTGCATTTTATTTGTTCTTTTCATTTCAGCTGCTCTCAAGTTATTTTTTAAGACTGAATTTTATGAATTCAGCAAAGCTCTCTTTTTGAATGTCTGCATACCCCTATAAAACACTGAGGTGACAAAGAGAACGGCAGTGGAAGGAAACCTGGTCCACCTCCCCCTCCTTGAAGCTTTAGGCCAGCGAGTGATTAGAATTTAGTCACTTCATTTGCTTTACCAAGAGAGAATGTTTTCCAGCCTTTCTCTTTCCTTTTGGAGCTGATTCACTCTGTAGTCATAAATTCTTGACTCAGTTGGTGAGAAACAATGGCATTACAGCCGTGGATGTTAAAGTGCACTGATGGGAAATGAAGTTTTCATCTTCAGCTCCTTGCTTCAGTAAATCTTCCAAATTCATCAGAAAGAAAGTTCCCAGACCAGTAATCCCCACTCAGATGACCTAATTCAAATAGTCTGTAGGCATAAGAGGCATCAAGCAGGTGCTGTCATCTGTTAGGGGAATACCCAGCCAGTACATGATTGTCTAGTTAGGCGGCAACAATTTTGGAAATAATTTAGTTTTTTGTATTGCAAGTGAATGGTCAATACATTTTATTAGTGGATACGGGTAAAAGAATGTCTTCTGCATCCTTTCAGAGGGGAAGCTTCCCTAGATCTAAAGCTGCTCAGCTCCACGATAGGATGCTTTGTCTGAAAAGGGAACTCAAGTCTTTGTCCTTTTGGATTGCTTCCATAGTTTTTCACTCACTCTTCAGGTACCTGTTAATATGTTCTGTTATCCCTTGCAAACTTTTATGGGCATAGTCACTGAATTGGTACGTATTCCATGAAGTCCACGGGCCCTGTTGAGATGCAGCCACAGGTCTCAAGGGTGTTAGCAGATGTTATTCTGAGGCCACTCCTAATGATGTTTGATGGATCGTAGTGACTGAGGAAAGTGCCCAAAGACTGGATGAAAGCAAATGTCACCCATCTTGGAAAAAGGCAACTAGGAGGACTTGGAAAAGTACAAGCCAGCCAGCCAGCGTCATTTTTATCCCCAGGAAGTTGATGGAGCAGCTATTGCTGGAAAGCATTGCCAGGCACATGAAGGAGGACAAAATAACATAGTCAGCATGGATTTACCAGGGGAGCTTCATGCTGAACAACTTTTTAAACTCCTCTGATGAATCAACTTGCCCGGTAGATGAAGGGAATATTGTCTGCCTGGGCTTCAGGAAGGTTTTTGACATTTCTCTAGGTGGCAGCACACATACATCCCAGAAGGAATAGTGCAAAGAGGAGGGAACCAGTGTCTTTTCAAGGATGCTCAGTGAAAAGACAAGAGGCAGTAGGCACACACTGAAATACAGGAGATTGCCTCTGCACATCAGCAAATGATTTTTTACTGTGAGGGCGACTGAACCACGGCACAGACTGCCCAGAAAGATTGTGGAGCCTGGATCTTTGAAGACATGAAAAGTACACCCAGATATAATCCTGGGCAAGAGGCTCTAGGTAGCCTGGTTTAAGCAGGGGGGTTGGACCTGGTGAGCCCCACTGACGCCTTCCACTCTCGTTCATTCTGTGCTAGTGAATTCTCTTAGAGATGCATTTCAAGCACTGGCATGACAAAGATCTGTGCAGAGAGAGATCCAAATGGACATGGGATCTAAGTTCCTTAAGTAGTGCTCAAGAAGAATGCAAAACTCTGGGATAAGTGTCTCTTCCATAACTGAATCCCTTTCATGGGAAAATTCCCCAGCTATAGAAAGATCTTCTGATAGGCATGCTTAAGACTGACACTGGCTGAGCAAATTTCTCCCTATGTGTGTTTAAGACCAGTTAGGATCTTCACCAATAGTGTTGTCAACATAGTCACAGAATGTATATTGTTAAGAAGGGACAACTTACATCAGAATGGCAAATATTGGTCCACAAAATGTATTAATGTATGGGAACTATCTACTTGGGTTGAAAATAAAAAGAAAGAGTTAGTCTTTATTTATCAATTTCATCGCAATATTGATAAGGTAAGAAAAAGACCTTAGTCCTTAACCTTCTTAGCTCAAACAAAGATTTTTAAAAATTCCTTGTAAAAAATGTATCCTAATTATCAGACTATGAAACAATTTTAGTTGGGAAAAAAGTTCCAAAATTGTGTAGATAGTGGTAAAGAAGCCAAGAAAATAGGTAAGAAACAAAAAGAGAGCAAAAGAGTCAGCTTCAGTCTGCAAGCTCGTTCTAGAAGTAATCTGCTAGAAAAAGGAACCCCCAGTTGAATTTCCAATGTATTCATGCACTTGATTCAGTAACTAGTCAATGTAAAAACCAATCCTTTTGTACAACTTCTCCCAGCAACAAAAACTCCAACAGCTTGACACCACCATCATGCCTGTCCCAGATGTATTTTAAAAGAAATTATCCTTTCTTGAAACTCTGTTTGCATAAAAGTTGCAAGACATTGGAGGGATTCTCCACATTCTCATTTCTCCATGTGGCTTGAAAGTATATTTGATAAAATATGCAACAAAGCATATGATTTATAAGGTAGGGTAAAATGGATGATTTGGGAATTGATCTCTTGTTGATATTAAACTTCATATCCACTCTCTGTGAAGTTTCTAAAACAAATGATGGAGCTGAGGCATGAATCTGCCACAACAAGGGTTAAGCAAACATGCACACTCCCCTTCACATGCCCCCCTTCCACACACACCTAGGCCCACACAGAGGTCAGCATAGCAGATGATGAACACCTTGGAAAAGACCGAAATGCTAAATACCTCTCTTTGGGGGCAAAATAGCTGGTGCAACAATTCAAATATCTGGTGTAAAAATTCTGTTTAATATCTACTTCCTATTTAAAACACAGCTTTTCATTTAATTATATGTAGGGAATATTTTCATATTATTTGTTTCTTTACAATTACTTTGTTCTCATGTGTTGTATGTCTAGGAATATTTTCTTCTAAAAATAGAAAAAAATAGATAATATCTTTTCAGAAGAAAACATTGGTTTATACAATTTTAAACCATCATGATATGGAAGAATTCTTTTGTCCCTCACTAAGGTGGAAGAACTATTTGGATCACAGATCATTTACAATGAAATACTTTACCTTTTTAAGATGCTTTCAGTCAATTTTATATCCTCATTGCTTATTCATTGTAAACAGTAATTTTTCAGTGAAGGGAAAGTGTGTGGTATATCTGCATTATGTTCAAACCCAATTCCTACTAAAGGCCAGGCTGAACTCCAGTAAATAATGTCCTGAATGATATTTTGCCGCCTTCTTTGGCACTTCATGAAATCCTAACATGAGGAAGTGTGGAAATACAGAGATTTTGTCCCATGTAGAAACCCATCCCATGTATTTTATGCTGTAATTCTTCTCTCTTTTAAAATTTGCTATCTTCTGCATAGTTTTCATTAACCTGTTACAGTAGTGAAAATCACAGATCAAGGTAATTTTGTAACACTTTGATTTTACCCCAAGAGCTGAGGGAAAACTTGCTCCTATACTTCAATCTAAGTTTCTTCTAGATTCAAACTTGGTTTCTCTACCATCAAGAGTCTCCTGTGTTGCTGCTCAAAGCCCCATCCAACCTGACCTTGAATACTTTCAGGGATGGGACACCCACTACTTCTCTGGGCAACCTGTTCCAGTGTTCCAGCACCCCCACAGTAAAAAATGTCTTCCTTTCATCTAATATGTGTCAGAAGTATTAAATCTAGGCATATAAACTTTGAGGAAAGGTTTGAAATTCTTTTGATTTGAATCACATTTTATATGAATACTGACTTACAGATGACTAAAATATGTTGATGGGCATTTGAGCTGACACTTTTTGAAAAGGTGCATGGAATTTAAAATTAAAACCAGTACCATTAAAAGCTTCGTGCTGTTTTCTTTTTCCTCTGGTATTCAAAATTGCATATATCAAATATCTGTGCTTCACACAAAGCTCTTAGACACTCTCAGAAAAAAGCTTTTCTTTCAGACTAAGTTGCAGTTTACGTAGAACACTAGTACTAGTGAAGGTTTTTCTGGGCATAGGGGGAACACCTTCTCATTGGATTTGTGTGCAGAATGCATTTTATCCAAACTGGAAAATTGATCCCAGCTGTGTTCTAGTCATCATTCTTACTGCATCAGGCCTGAAGATTCTGTGAAAAGTAGCCTGTGGACCTTGAACATAGCTCATGTGAAACAGATGAGAGGCGATGGAGAAGTTGAGGGAGAGAATAAAGAGCATATGGCCCAGTACAGACTAACAATTGTTTGGCACCCTTTAAAAGCTGTGTTTGACAAGCAGGGCTGAAGCAGGTCTGCAAAATATCCGGGAGATCAAAATCCATTGAAGCAAATTGCCCTGGCCAGTCACCTTGCTGCCGATAATTCACTCTCCATACCAGCTGATCAGGCCTAACAATGCTGCTGCAGAAGTATTGTGAAAAAGGTAGGCATATTTTCACAGATGCAGGGGAAAATCCCCTTGGATGATGGTTCCAAGGGATTACTCGATGGAGCAAGTTATGTACCCTTATCTACCATGCAATATCTAAGTTGGTGAGTTCACTATCTGTCAGCATCACTTTAGAAAATAAATGTTTGATCCACAAAAAAATATTTCATATGTCCTGTCTACCTGCTTCATTTCAACCAATGAATAGGCTACGTTCCATCAGCAAAGGGTTTATGATCCTATGTTTCTTTAAACGGTGATAATTCTTTATTTTTTTCTAAATCAGACACTGTCTATTCATAAGATTCAGATGTCCATGGCAGGGGTGTAATTAAATTCACATGTTAAAAAATAACCTTCTTCTAAATAATCTTTTTATTAAATTACTGACATGTAACATCAGTCTGAGAGCTGAAGAAAACCCCTTCATTTGCTGTTTGCCAAGTATCATCTATGTGATACAAATTCTACTTGAGAAATCACACCCGTGGATTGCCATGTAGCACTACTAGTAATGCTTTCACAACCTTTTCTTCATCATTAGGTCTTTTGGTGAAGTGAATGATTAGAACATAAGCAAGGGCATTTGTTCAAGATGCTCCAGAAAGAGCTGTGGTCTGTTCTCTTCTTTGCTGCCTATGTTAGCACTGAGCTGCAAAAAATGAAAGATTACTAGGAAAAGTGTTACTTTCAGTCTAAACTTGTAAATGATGTTTGGAATACCCTGTTAAATGACAAGGTGCTCTTTTAAAATATGGCATCTTAAGGGAAAATGTCAGCTTTAAAAAGGTTTTGAGACAGTTGCTTCTGGAAAAAAAAAAAAAGAAAAGAATTGGAGGCATCTAAGGTCTTTAGGCATATTATTTTGAAGATTGATTCCAAACACAGTTTCTTCATATAGGAAGAACAGAGGACCATAGATGCAACCCATTTGAAAATGGATTTCTATATGTTTCTGGTTGGGATTACCAGACATCATTTCTTGTGAAGTCGAGGGACTGCAGTTAGCACTCCAATAATTTCCTTCCCTGAAATTCATCTGCATTTGGTCCTTTTTCCAGAGTCCCCATTTATTAGTGAAGGTATACTATATCTATGCATTAGAATATTGCATTAGAGTGTGTGACTCATACTTGCTAGTTAAAATTAGCTGGAACGGAATGGATAGTTACAGTTGCTTGTATACAATAGTCTTATTTTGGCAAGTTTTCTTTAGACAATGTTGAAGCAGCACTAGCAAATAGGAAGTACAGCTTGCAGCAGGGAAGGACACTCTTCTGCTTTCTCAAGTTTCCTGTAGTTAAATAGACGCCAAAAGGCTTTTCCTAGTACTACTACTGTCTTGTAGGAATACTTGATCTAATCCTATCTTTGATCAAATTGCAAATGGGTTACTTTTCTACAAGGCAGAACATTTTTCTTTTAATAATATGTATTTTGTAAGGTGGAAACATGAACTTGTGCACCAGTCACGTGGAATGTACTCCTTATTAAGTTTCACAACCTTCTTTAGAAAATATTGACTGTGTGTAACTTCAAAAGAAGAATTCTGGGCATCTTCATTCTATTCATGTAATTGTTTTTCTGCCATGCTGGTATTGTTTTCTATCATTTTTACCAACAGAAATCTTTTTCCCTGACACCGATGGAAAAGACCTATGTTTACTCAACAGTGCAGCATCAGTACATTGTTTAGAATGATTTCAACATGGTCCCAAACATATCGGACAGCTAGACAGCAGAGGTTAGCAACAGGGAATGGGAATAACTTCTGAACCGTTTCAGTAGATTTCCCAGGAAGGGAAAATTGCTTTCTGCCACTGCAAATTTTCCCAGAGATTTTGTCTGGTTAAGAGTTGCATCAAAAGAGTATTTTTGCACAAACCTTGGGGCAAGCTCTGTCTCCGATTTACTAGTGAATGCAAAGAGGGGGAAAGTGCTGCTTCAAAGCCCTCTGTGCGCTTTCTGTACCAAGAGGGGGGGTGACCCCAGAAATAAGTTTTGATCTCTCTTCAGAACACAAGGCATGTCATCACCTCATTCATCTTCTTCTGGGACTCATAGCATCTTAAGACTAAGAAGCTCTCTTGCTTGCTGAAGTGCGTTCAGCAAAAAAACCTTGTCTCATCAGCAAATTTGAACACAACTACAGTCGAGTCAATTCCAATGCTGGCAGGGCAATACTCTACCCCACTAGTAACATGCCACTATTAGAAGACTGTGTAAAACTATTTTTGTACAAAGTAATCGGAGGGAAAAATAGAATTGGGAAGAACTGCACATTGTTCTGGAAAAAGCCTCCTGCCTCAGTCTTAGAGACATCATTTGCTGGTATCATTTTTAATAGTTGGGGTTTTTTAAATTTTGTATAAGAAAAAATATTACTGCACCTTTATGTTTCCTTAATAGAAGTACAGCCATTTCTTAATAGAATAGAAGTAAGCCATTTGAATATGTACAAATGGTCTTTTCAAATACATATGCTATAGCACACTGTGAAAGTAATTAGCTATAAAGAGAAATCTAAAGGTTTAAAAAGATTTTGGAAGAAAGTAAGTCTAAGGTGATAGAAGAAGAAGAAAACAGCAGTTTTCTTCTGGTGAAAAAAAAACAAACGGAGGACCTTGTACAGTGGAGATGTATTATTTGACTTCCTGAAAAACTGAGTAGGTTTGCTATTGCCAATGGTTTTCATTAGGAAGGAAGAGATTCCTTTGGCAAAAAAAAAACCCTTCAAATTGACTTGACAAAAATGTTATGACACTTAACTTCACCAATCCTGAAGAAAAATTCTCATCACTTGATCTGGAAATCATGATGGTAATGGAGACAAGGATGTCTAAGCCATGCCATCAGGAACATAAAAAAGCATTAGAATGCAGGTAAGACTGAGCTCCTGAACTAGTGTGAAGAGAATGCAACAAAGACATTTTCCTTTAAGAGTCTTCAGGATGGAAGGCAGAGCAAATTTTTTCATGTGAAGTATTTCTGAATAGAAGGAATCTTCAAAATAACATTGTTTTCCAAAACCTGTTTACAGTATCTCTTACCATGATACACAGTTCCTATGAATAGAAAAAGCAAAGCACTTTTTTCCAAACTGTTGTGCACTCTTAAGCAATCTACAATAAAAATAGTATTTTTTCATGCTGGGAATGATGTGAATTACAAAAAAGCCTTGTAGCACACTTGGCACTGTAGTCTCTTGATTAGCATAGCTTTTTATTCATCAAACACGTTTCCCATTGACTATTTTTCTCTTTTAAATAACGGCGTCTTTGTACTTATGCAGCATCCATGAAGAATTTCTTGGGTGTTATTTTGTACCTGATCCTAAATGGCAGGTTCTGCATTCTGCCATCTGTCTAGCTTTCCCATTTGATGCAGCTTCTGAGAGGTATTTTCAGAATCGAGGACTACTTTCAAGAATGATGCTAAATCCATGCATTTTACTCCTTGGTTAATGCAAAACTATTTTTCCTTTACAGTTCAATGAGAACAGGAAAATAATGATGGTGAGTTCAATCCTTAGAGTAATACAAAGAGGACTATTATCATCATTAGAAACCAAGCAAGGTGTATTTATTGCACATGCAGTGTACTCACTGATGCAAATTACCCTGTAAATTCAAAAGGAATCTGTATCATAGGAGTGGATGGAATGTTTCTATTGATATTTTGCTTAAAGCAGAAAATTAATTCTTTTGACAGCCAACTCATGATTGCAAGCTCACTTTCAACTACAGCTTTCAAACAGATGAAACATGTCTGTTTATAAAACGATACAGTACAGTACACAATAGCAAGTCAGGTCATAGACATTCAAAAGAAAAAACAGATCAAAGGACAGATTCATTCACATCTACAAGCCCTCAAGAGTGTACAGGTCAAATGTCCCCAGAAAACTAGGCCGGTGGCACAAATTCTCTATGTTGGCACCAGCAGAAGCAGCTGCTATCTTTATAGGATGCAATCTTCTGTACCCCTGCCCAATACACCTTCTGCTCTATTCCTTGGACTTCACATTTGCATTTCTACAGAGTCCTGTCCTGAAAACTGACTCAAAGTTCAGGTAATAGATTTCCAAGATTTAGAAATGTTGTGTGAGGTTTATTTATTTCATATTTCATTCCATCTAAGCAAACTGTAACTTTCTGAAGTGAAATATTTCGAGTATGTCACGTGTATTTTAATGTTAGCTCTGCTTCACATTCAAACTTCTCACAGACCCCTGTGATGCCTTGCTGCAAAAATAGATAGCTGCCAAGAGTGGTTGTGGGAAGTTAGAATTGCCAGAAAACCATACAAACAATCTAACAATAGAGCCTTGGATTTCTGAATATAATTGCACCATGTAAAGTCAAAATATAATATTTAAATGATTTTATATAATGATGAGTGTGGGCTAGAGAGAATCCAGATAGAATTTTATTTTTTTAAACAGTTCCGGGAAAAACATGGCCTTGACTTGGAAGTATAGCACGAAATATTTTTATACAGCATGAGTTCTCATTACCTAATCATATGATTTGTAGACCTGAATTGGAAACCAGGAAATAAACGAAGAAAAATATTCAAGCTATAAAAGATGGGAGTTTAAAATTTTCTTTGTATTTCTGATTAAAGCTATTAGGTAGCTAAATGGTCACCCATGATTTTAAAAAGCATCTGGACATTAAAAATAGGTAAATTTCTGCGGGACTTGGATGTCAGCTATTCCTGAAAAGCTTTATTTCACTGCTTTCCAACCCTGAATCAATCCACTTAAACGCAGCTGTATTTCAGATGCTCAGTGGAACTGTCCATGTAATGCATATAGTTGACAAATAATCTGCAGAAAAAGCTAGATCCATTTGAAGATCTTTTTCTGTAAATGGTATTCACGTTATTTGTACAAACACACAGATGGGATTTCTGCTGTCTTCTTCAGGCCACTTCCTCCAGAGAGCTCTCCATCAAATCTCTCTAGTTCTACTCTTCTGGTGATCCAAAGTCAGCACTGGGATGGTCCAACTGCATGAATTACTGTCTGCTAGAGGTGCACCCTGAGGGCTTCTGTGTGCAGCATCACGTGAGCCCTACTAATGTCACCCTGTTGGTATAAACTGAGCTAGCTGGACCTTAAGGGACAAGATCGTGCACTGATATTGTAATAGAAATTAGGTACTAAGAAGGAGGCTGGAAGATTTAAATATTTCTGCCTCCAGCTTAAGCAACACTAAATCTTGGTCTTTATCTGAAAAACTAGGTGAATTAACCTATTTGGCGTTCCTATGCCAAAAATGTCAGTAATACAACAAGAACCGTCAAAAGAGTAACAATTCCAATCATTACTTTGTAAAAATAATTCATTGGAAGAAGTCGGGAAGAAGGATGAAACATGCCAATATCCTACCCTGAGAATCATTCTGTTGATTTGCACAGGTTTCTTATTATATACCCATCTAATGCATTGGACATGCATGCTTGTGATGACACAAATACTTGCAAAGCTTACCAGATAAACCATGTTCACTTCAGACAGCAAAACATTGCTTGATGGTTGTGTTTGCTAATTACATTTAGACTCAATGTTCTTAAAGGTCTTTTCCAACCAAAGTGATTCCATCATTCTCTAAATCGCAGATCCTGCTTGTCTTGGTTTAGGGCAAATTTGGCAGCAATCCTCAAGAAGGGGTGATTTATTAAAAATATTGATCTAGTACTGATATCCAACTGTGACGGACCAAGGCTCTCTAACAGTTCAAAATTAGAAAGTGTATGTTTATTGCAACGCTGGGCAGCGTGCGGGATAGCTCCCAAATACACACTGTGATTTAGAGGTGATAACAGAGTCTTTTTATCTATACAAGGATTGAATACCCAAAAGACAAATACATATTCATAATTTAGGTACATCCCATCATTCCTCACTTCGTATGGTAATTAGTCCAAAAGCTATTAAGCACGTGTAGTTTGTTCCTCAAAATGAATCGGTGGTCCCTTTCATGGGGAGGGGTTCCAAAATGAGGAAATAAATGAAGTCTTCCTGGTTCTGAACTTTCTACATTTTCAATGCAAATATGACAAATGAACCCATTGGTAGAACTCCCATTCCCCATCTTCAATTGGTTTCAGAACAGAGGTGGCCTACAATTGTCTTAGGTTCCTAAAAGCTATTTATGAGTTTCTATATTCTTCATGATAAACCCAGCTAAGCAAACATGATGTTGACAAGCAATCAGTTATTAGTTAACTACTAACTCTTAACTTCATCAAGGCCTACCTATTTATTTTGATAAACTCTAATAAGGCTTATCTCTAACTAAAACCTCAGCTCCTCTAAAAACCCTAAATTTCTTTAAAGTTTATGTCTCAGGGGCCCCCCCCGAGAAAGCCCACCTACACGGCCCCTCCCCTCAACTGGTCTGGGAAACATTTCCTCTGAGAGAAGTGGAAAAAATCTGTTTATTTACCAGGAAAAGCACCCCCCAGCACAAAAAACGAACAATACCAGATGACAAAACTCAATCGCCGCTCTGAAGAGACAACAAATTCAGAAAGTCTCTCCTGTGGATGCTTGCTTGCTCTGTTATCAATCCCTCCGGCACTGGGAAAGGCTGCTGCCCAGAGTAGGCCCCCATAGGCCACAAAGTGCAAGCTCTCAGTGCTCTCCAGGTCCCAGTCTGGAGCAGGTTTGAACAGTTCCAAGAAAAGGGAAAGAAAAAAAGACAGTCCAGGGAAAACTCTGCCTCAGCCAGCTAAACCAACTGAAAAGCAAAGAACACTCTGTTCTGCTCCATCAGTGCCCAGACAACACAGTGCAGCACAGAATGTGGAGCAGTGTTGCTTTTAGAAGAGTGAGTGCAGCCTGTGATAACAAACTCCGTACTTCTTCTTCTCCCCACCTTTGCTCTCAGAACCAGTCTTGAAGGCAGAGAATAGAATATCCAGCATTAACAGAACAGATGGCTGGGGATACAAGCATCATAAAGTCACCCTAGGACACTGCTCTACTGAGATATGTCACCAGACTATGCTAAGACAAAGTTTTGGAACTGCTAATTAAAATTCTACTATCACAGTGAAGCTGAGGAGGAAACACAGCTCACTCCAGTTACCTTGTGGCATGCCAATACTTCCTTTCAATCACAATGGTTTTCGTCTTTAAGTCCATGACATCACAGGCATAATTCAACATCTTTTGGGCAGGAAGGAAGATATTCTTCTTCTCATTATACTGATGGGTAAGCTGAAATGCAAAGCAGTTAATTCAAAGTGAAACAGCGATCAAGTCAATAGTAAAACTCACCACAGTTTTGTTTACCAACCCAAGTCCTTACGATCCCAAAATACAAGAACAGCTGTAAAAGCCTTGTGGTTTCTTAATTTTTTCCTATACCTACATGGGAGGGTAAGGGATAAATGATCCCAAACAATGGTAATCCACAACAAAGCATTCTTGACATCATATTCAGCTTTTGCATAGTGAGCTCTTCACCTGATCAAGTTATTCCATTGCAATAGTTTGGGGAATATCTTAGAGGGCTGCCTGTTGTTTGGTTTAAACCATGTTGATCATTCAGGAACCCAGTAGCAATGAGAAAGTTCAAAATAAGATAGTGCTACGCATTGATTTTCCTATATGACAGACATATTTCTACAAGACAGAAGGCTGACCTAATGCTTCCCTACAACATGGCTGAAGTGGCATCCTGTTCCCCATAGGTTTTTCCGTTTAATTTTAGCAGCTTTCTTACTAGATTAATGAGCTGAACTAACTCAAAAAGGGATCAGATAAGTGCCAGAGCTTTAAAACAAACAACAACAACAACAAAAAAGATGCAAAATGGTGATTTGTGGGTGCGTTTGAAAACAGAAATTTTTTTGTATTTTTCATAGAGACATGGCATTCTCTAGAATGATATTGCTCCAACGGTTTGAGTTTGGTTTTCGTTTTCCCCCTCAATTGTAAATTTTATGCATTCTTTTTGGCCATTTCAGTAAATAGATTTTCTGATACGTGTGAAAGACAGTCTAAAGTTCCCCTCATTTGCCTCACGACCATTCCCAGGACAGACACTGGGACCCTAAAGAAACCGATGGGAATTCTGGCCTGCCAGTAATGGATGGACACCAAAAATCCTGAGGCCCCTGAGCAGAATTCTGGCCTGCCAAGTGATTGTTCACAGCTGTGTCTTCAGTGACTGCTTCTAGCAGGGCCTGCCAAAGGGCGACCCGGCCTATATGCTTGCACCTGCTTCACGACAATAGACCAGGAATTTTCCCACCTCTTGGCCAGATGAACTTGCTGGGGCAACTTGGTAGCCCCCCCATGGAAAATCCTTCATCTGCTCCACTACCAGTGTGAGGCACCGAGGTTGAAGCCCCCCTACCAAGGACTGAGACTGAGACACCTGTAATTCTGATGCAGGGGTGCTGGCCTGACTGAAGCAGGATGCCTGCTGAGTGTTGCCTACAGATGTGTTCACCGGACCTAGGCTGGTTTCCCCCAGAAAGCAGTCCTGAAACAGTGGGTCCCACTCACTGCTGATACTGACTTATCCTGCTGAGAACATGGACTGTCTGTACCCGTCTTCAATACCTTTTTCCCCCTCAGCAATTTCAATAGACTTCTTCTTCTTCTTGATTGTATCTGTTTCCCCTCAGCCATTTCAAGATTCTGTTTCCCCCCTCAGCAATGGACTATAATAGAACCTTGAGTTAACCAGGACTTAACCTTGAGTTAACCAGGCAGGGCCATTTTCTTCCCAACGTGACTGGGCAAACTCTGTCGGCTGGACTATGAGGATTTAGTCTCTCCACATTTGGTAGCTATACTCCTGTCTTGGTTCAGGGCAAATTTTGGGGAGAACCCCCAAAGGGGCTCCTCTAGGAAAGCAGATTCATTTGGCCCCTCCCCTATGAAATATTAATCCCAATATTACCGGGTGGGACGTGCCTGGGCTCGTCTGACCCTTGCTGCTGGGCCAAAGGCGGCAGCTGTGATGTTTCACCTCAGAGATACATTTGGCCGGCTGGATCGTGCAGCTAGGCACTCGCAACAAATCCAGGCATAGTAGAAACTCAGTTTACCTCTGGTGGAAAAGGTTCAGGGGACGGTGAAGAGAAAAAGGAGAGGATTCTGCTGTAGAGTTTTAATCCAGAGTTTATTCCAGGATGACAGACCTCTGAATCTTGTAACAGCTCCCAACAGAATCCAGACCGCATGGTCCCGTCTCCTTTTCAGGCCGGGGACAGGGGGAGGGGAAGGCACAGGTGAGCCACCAACCAGGTGGTAGGAGGGGAAGGCTCAAAGGATAAAGACACTTGGACAGGCCAATGAGCCCGGACCTGAGGGGCATCTTTTGAACTTCTGCCAACCACACCATGACCCTGCTGGAATGTTAAGATTGATGGACAGCACTTAGCAGGAGGGCAAAGGGGGAGGGGAAAGGACAGATTTCACCTATCCCAACACCTAAGGGATTTTCCTGTTTCCTGAAACAGGAAATGGCGTCACACTGCAACACTCCCCCCAACCGGTCCAGGAGAAAATAGCTCCTTGGAAAGAGGTGGAAAAAACCTGTTTATTAA
The DNA here is from genome assembly GCF_037042795.1 of Molothrus aeneus. Classification (NCBI taxonomy): domain Eukaryota; kingdom Metazoa; phylum Chordata; class Aves; order Passeriformes; family Icteridae; genus Molothrus; species Molothrus aeneus. The sequence continues at coordinate 176,834 of NW_027099144.1, read as the reverse complement.
ACAATAAAACCTAAACAATATTGAACAATAAAACCCCTTGTTACTCCCAAAGAGATGACAAACTGAGAAAGTCCCCTCCCTCGGTTGCAGTTCAGCTCACACAGGCTCTTATCAGTCCCTCCGGTGCTGGAAATGTTGCGGGCCGGGCCCGGCCTGGTGGGCCACAGGTGCTAGCTGCCGGTTCTCTTCTGGGTGTTCAGTCCAGAGCAGGTTTCAAGAGGTCCAAAGAAAAGGGAAAAAAGAAAAGAAACCACAGTCCAGGGAACTTCCTTGCCTCAGCAAGCTAAAACTAACTAAAAGCAAAGGAGAGCTCTGTCCCACTGTCTGTTCATCCACAGACAACACAGTCCAGGAGCAGGAATGTGGAGGAGTGAGTGCAGTGTCTGAAAACAAACTGCTGCTTCTTCTCTCCCCCCTTCACTCTCTGCAACAAGTCTTAAAGGTGCAAAACTTATTATGCAGCATAAACAGAACAAGATGATTGGGGTTAAAAGCATCATATAATCAGCTTAGGACAACTCCCTCTCTCTTTCTCCCCCTCTTTTCTATTCTTTTCCTCTCCCTAATTCCTTTCAGGCATTTGCTGTGGTCATTCTATAAAGGTGCATTTGTTTGGATTGATACTGCAATCCCCTTTCCGTGTTGTCTGTTGCACTCCGAGATCAGTTAACCAACCATCACCACCCCCATTGGTATGAGCGGATCGTGACATTAAATTGGCATCATGGACAGGATTCTGATAGACAGAAGGGTCTGCAAGGCTGTTTGTAGTCTATAACAAGGGAAGGACGATTTGCTTCAGCCACACCTAGCCCCTCATTGCGAAAGGGTTGAACGAAGCTGGAAAGCAAGGAAAGCTCTTTGAATTTCCCACAAACTGCGCACGCCCAGGTGAAATACGCCCCCATACTCTATTGAGGATTCTGTCTTTAGAATTTCCCAAAAAATCTCTTAGCGCAAAAGGGGAAACTGTTTTTGTTTATGTGTGAATTTGGACTGTCTGGGAAGGAAGGGACAACTTGAAGGAACTAAGCAGGGCCTCCCAGGGAGATTTGGTCTCTTCACCCAGCCAGGGAAGCAAAGGGGAGCACAGCAAAGGCTGTGAGATTGTCTAACTTAAGTTTGCACCTCCCTGTCATGGTTTTGGTCCCTTCATAAAATGACGGAAAACTCTAGCACAAAAGTTAAAGCTGAATTTTCTACTCTGCTTGCTAAATAGAATGCCAAGCCTTCTCCAAGGGGGGAGGTTTGGGCAGAGAACAACTGGTTTAATTTAGAAAATGTCATAGATAGAATTTGTTCTTTACAACAGGAAACAGAAGTTAAACTGGGCAAAAATAAAACCATCCTCTGCTCAGTTTTGGCAGCTTGTCTCACAGCAGCCATAGAAACCCTTTTTAAGCAAAGAAATGAGGAAATAGCAAGAATAGATTCCCTTTAAAACCTAGTTGAAATTTTGCAGAAAGAATTAAAGGAAGATAGAAATGAGATCTATATGTTGCGAGCTGCCCTTAGAGAGGAACTTGCTAAGAATTCACATCATACTGATTCCTCTACAGAGCCAGAGGAAAAGGAAACTCCTGACATGAAACAAATCTATCCCCGTCAGGAACTTGAGGCAGTAAAAAATTGGAGAGAATACTGCTGTCCTCGCTTGAGACCCTTGGTTCCAACAGAATAGAACTATATTAATGATGAGGATTGTTGGAATGTTGGGGGACATAAGACAGATGATGCACTTTGGACCTGGTTAACATAAGAGATTTGATAACAGGATGCCTTGGCATAAACAAACGGAACTTTGAAAATTAGACCTGGATTGCAAGAAGATTAAATCAAACGGGTTTACTGGCAAAAGAAAATCGCATTAAACTCTGCAAGCAAGAGATGTTGTTATATGCGTAAGTTTGTGTATGTGATTTTAACCTAATCATTGTAGTACACATTACTAGTCTCCCTGAAATGGTATATAAGTGCTTGTATCCCACAATAAAATTGGATTCTGATTACCAAGTGGGTCTCCCTGTCTCTCTGCATTGCCGAAAGAGGATCTTGACCCACATATCACAACTAAACAAATACCGTTCAGTGCTACCGAATTAGCTAAGCTGTAAAAAGAATTCGGGCGCCTCCCACAAGAATCAGAGACAGAATATGTCTTCCGAGTGTCCCTCGATGGTGGAGATCAAATTAAATTAACCGGAGACCAGTGGGTACTGGGGACATGGAGCCTTCTTCACAACAGGAGATAAGGAGGTAAGCGTGATGCATGGTCCCTGACACAGGGTGCGTCTTTCTGGGCCAGGAGAATGAATCCTTTGGAAAGGGGTGACCCCCTGGCAATCGTTGACACCACCGACCAGCTCTTAGAAAGTGTCCACAAAGCCACCTGCCTGCAAATGATTCATGAAAAGAAATTAGTTCCTGGTTTTGAATGCCCAATGCAATTACCTGTGAAGCCAGAACTAATGACCAATTGAACTCGTGGGCTTCCAGAAACACTTAAACATACAGCAATGACTCTACAGAAAACCATAATGGCTTTGAATCCTGTAGAAAGACTAGATAAGATTCCTCAGGAATTCCCCTGACCAAAGTGGACCTAGAGATCCTGGCTTCACTCCCTACTCTTCCCCCTCACAGCCCTCAGCTTCTCAATCTGATTCACCTGCCAGTAGCCATAAAGTTTGGACATGAGCTGAAGTTGCAGTAGATCTGATTAATTATTGTAGACAATATGGACCTATAAAAACCCCGGCGTAGAAATCAGAAAATAACAAAGGTGTTTGGTTTATTGGGGCTCCTCACAGTGAAAATATAGAGGAAGGAAAACAGATCTCTAACTGCCACCGTTGGTGGTTGTTGGGAATTCAAAAGTGGGTCCCCAAAGAGGTGATGGATGGTTTGCCCCTTGATAAATTGCAGAAAATAATAAATAATTGGCACCAGCGAAAACAGAATCCATTGGCTCAACCCAGTGCACCCCTCCCTTCTCAGGGACAAAAACTAACCCTCCCCAGCCTCTCCCACAGAACACAGGCAGTGAACCAAAACCAACAGGGTTTTCGGGAAACAAATCTCTCTGCCGCTTACAGGTGGGCAAAGGGGCGAGCGTGGGTTTATTTAAGAATGCCCACTAAAAATAAATCAGGATATATATTAAGCCCAGCTATCACGGGCCTCCACAGGCTACTAGTAGCCTTTTTGATTGACATTGGGGCTCAAATCTCTGCACTAACAAAAAAGGATGCCCAGAGGTGTGGAATTGTTCCAACTAAGAGACAATGCTGTGTTCTTAATGCTCTGGGAACTACAGAATCTATGAATGTTGCCTTAGCCTAACTGACGCGCCCTGGAAATGAGCATCAACTAGTCATCAAAATGGTAAGTGGGAACATTCCAAATAATTGATTAGGAATGGGTGTCCTTGCTGGGAGGCAGTGGGAAGACTCTGAGGGATTTCTGTGGTCTTTTGGCACACTGCCACTTAACATTAGGCTGCTTCAAACCGCACCCTCCCTACCCTATAATCAAACAACTAATGTAAAACAATACCCTCTACCTTCTGGTGCCAGAGAAGGTATCAAAGCGGTTCTACAGGACTTGAGAAACCAAGGGGTAATAATTCACACACATTCTCCTTTTAATTCACCGGTATGGCCAGTCTGAAAAGCCAGTGGAAAGTGGAGATTAACAGTAGATTTTCGCAGGCTTAATGCCAACACAGACCCTCTTACAGCACTGGTCCCAAACTTAGCTGAATTAATAACATCAATTCAAGAAAAGGCTCACTCAATCATGGCAATGGCAACTATGGATGTCAAAGACATCTTCCTTATGATACCTATACAGCCAGAAGATAGGGACCGTTTTGCCTTCACATGGGAAAGGACAGCAATACACTTGCACTAGGCTTCCCCAAGGCAACAAACACTCCTCTATTTGGCCCACCATGCTTTAGTTCAGGAATTAGAAAAAATACCCAAACCTGATCCTGCTGATCCTGTAGCTGATAATCAATACATTTAAGACACTCTGGGGGGGGGGGGGGCGGGGGGGGGGTGGTGGGGAGGGGGGGAAGGATGAAATAGAGGTAGTAGGGAAACATCAGCAGAAAATAATCTCTCACTTAAAAAGTCTTGATTTGCAGATACCCGCAGAGAAAATTCAGAAACCTTCTCAGGAAGTGAAGATTTTGAGAATTTGGTGGAAAGGAGGCATGACATGTATTCCATCCGATACCCTAACCTCTTTAGATCAAAGGCCTGAATTGAGGAAAGATCTCCAGCAAGCTCTAGGACTATTAGTGTTCTGGAGAAAACACATCCCAGATTTCTCAATAATTGCTAGGCCGCTTTTTGACTTGCTGAGGAAAAGGATGAAGTGGGATTGGACTCCTTCTCAGGAAGAAGCATTGCAATTACTGATTTTTGAGGCAACAGCTCACCAAGCACTAGGCCCTATCCATCCCACAGATCCCTTTCAGGTGGAATGGGGATTTGCCTCCTCAGGGCTATCAGTACACATTTGGCAGTGGGGTCCCGAGGGTCCAACGGGGCCTCTTGGTTTTAATTCCTGTGGTTTCAAAGATGCTGAGAAAAGATACACTACCTGGGAAAAGGGGTTGTTTGTAGTTAGCTTAGCTCTCCTAGAAGAGGAAAAAATTGCATGACAAGAGCATATTGTATTAAGAAGCCCTTTCAAAGTTATCAAAATCGTCAATAATGGGAGCCCCACCCCCCCCCCCCCAACCTGACAGGGTAGCCCAAAGGGCCTCAGTTAGGAAATGGTATGCTCAGATGGAAGGCTATTGTAATACCGTCTCAATAACGGAAGATGCTGCTAAAAATCTAACAATCCAAGGCACTGAGAGCCTGGTTAGCAGCCAAGATAAATCTGCCTCTGTAATCAAAGCTGCCCTTCCTTTCTCCCCCGAACAAGCAGCAAGTTCTTGGTTCACAGATGCCTCTGCAAAACGGGAAGGGAAGCTATGGAGATATAGAACAGCTGTCTTACACATTTCATCTGGTGAAAGAATCATTACCGAAGGGGAAGGCAGCGCTCAGGCTGGGGAACTCATAGCTGTTTGGAGTGTTTTCTGATGTGAGGCACAGAACATTTCTCTTGTCTGCATTTATACTGACTCTTACGCAGTGTACAAAGGTTGTACCGAGTGGCTTCCTTTCTGGCAGCAAAATGATTGGGAAGTTCACAGAATTCCAGTGTGGCAAAAGGAAAAGGGGCAAGAAATTTTAGATGTTGCAAGCCAAGGAAATGTTGCTATTGGTTGGGTAGCTTCTCAGCAAACAGATGGAAATCCAGCAGGAGAGTGGAAGAATAGAGCTGATGAACTAGCAAGGCTCAGCCCCCTGAAAAAGGAACTCATTACTGAGGACTGGGATCAACTATTAGAATGGCTGCATGGAAAAAGACAGCACACAGGTGCGAAAGATTTGTACAAAGAAGCTCATGCTTGTGGTTGGCTGGTTACCAGGGAAATGTGTAAAACATGCGTATCAGGCTGCGAGCAATGTCACAGGTGACTGGAGAGACATCCTTTAGAAGATGACCCTCTGCATTTAAGAAAGGGTAAAGGCTTATGGGACGCGTGGCAGGCAGACCATATCGGCCCCTTTAAGAAGTCAGGAGGTAAACACTTTGTGCTAGTAGGAGTAGAAATTGTATCTGGGTTGGTTCAAGCTGATGCTTTGAAAAGAGCTACAGGTGATAATGCAGTTAAAGCTTTGCAGGGGTGGTTTGGAACTTTCCCAAAGCCACAGGAAATTCAATCTGATAACAGGTCCCACTTCACTGCTAGAGGTGTACAGCATTGGGCAAAAGGTGAAGGAATTAAGCGGTCTTTCCACACCCCTTTCCACTACCCTCAAGCTAAGGGGATCTTAGAAAGGACCAAGGGTTTTTTGAAAGGACTTCTGAAGCCCCGGGAGGGAAATTGGGACGTTCGGTTATGGGAAGCTGTTAAAAGAGTCAACAGTAGATGGGGGGTGAATGGATGTCCCAAAATCACTGCCTTTTGCCCAACAGCTCCAAGCATCGTTCCCTTACTTCGGCGACCTGACGATTCAAAAAGTCCAGCACATTACCCTGGACAACCTGTTCTGGTGGACCTCCCTCCTGTAGGGGAAGTAGCACTAGTGCTGAAAACCCCTCTGAAGAAATATGCATGGGTAGCCTCTGATGCTCTAGGGAAAGAGCATTGGATAAATACATGCTGGATAATCCTATCATTTTAACTCTTTTCTGCCCTCAGTGGAAGGATTTCTGTTGTTTTTACTTTTACAGAAGAACCCTGAGGAACATGAAAATCATCTGAACCATGATAACACTGGTGATGCTTTTCTGCATCCTACCACAATTCCATGGACAGGATCCTGCTGAGTGGTTGTGGTCTGAAGCTACCCTCCATCCCACTAATGTTCTAGGAGCGTATCCCAAGGGTGGCCACCCGAACCTAGAGCCTATAGTGCTGCATGACCCCCAGGTATATGGTCCAAGTGAGTGGGGATGGGATCAGAAGGACTGGACTAGAGCCCTAACTGGAACAGTTGGTGAGTCGGTTGTGGAAGCATGCAGAAAAATGGAAGGATCTCTCTATGAGAAATCCACCTCCATCACAGTTGCCGGAAATTTTATGGAACCAGATGGGAAAAATGATTGGGATATCCCTTCAGCGAGACTGTGTCCTACAAACAAGTGGGAGTGTGCCAAACAAATTCCCCTTACTCTGTGTTGCTGCCCGGAGTATGTTGGTCATTACATTCTAGGTCGCAAAACGAACAATGTTGCAAGTACAAAGGATTGTAAAAATGAACCAATTGATTGCTGGCATAATTTTACGTTAACTAAACCGACTTAAGTGACATGCCGCTGGCAAAATAACTTGATCAACCTGTTAGGTTGAAAAGGCTTAGCTCATAAATTTAAGATAGACGCTATAACAAAAGCCACGCTGAGTACCGTAGTTACATCCCAGTGGAATAGACGGGACTGAGAGCATGAAGCCCACACTGAGCACCACAGTTACACCCCAATGGGTAGAAGGGACTGAGAGCACAAAGCCGACATTGAGTACAGTAGTTACATCCTAGTGGGCAGAAGGGACTGAGAATCCCCTTAGTCAATGTGGCCTTGGTCCCAAGCTTTTGTTCACTTGGCAGGAATGGGAAAAACAAAAAGCCTGGCAGCTTCAAGGGGTAGTGGGAGAAGAAATTAGCCGAAGGATTTGTGGAACTGCTTATAGCAAAGCAATCTCAATCAGTGTTTTGACAGATCAGACAAATAAGCGTGAACAGGTTTGTACGCCCCCAAGCGTACAAGACTGTTGGCACAATTTTACATTAACACAAACGGCAGAAGTAGTTTGTCTTTGGTCCAAAACTAGTGAAGGCTTTTCTTTTAAGTTGATAATAAATGGTATGAACCAACCTTCTACTACCACCACTCCAGCCCAACCACCGCTTATGCTTAGCCTGAGAAGTTTTGAAATTGGACCATATATAATCACGAAAACTGGTCAACAACACATATTGTTCAATCTGGCACGGTCTCTTAAACAACTCAAATTGCTGATGATGCAAAACAATGTCTCAGAAATTCAGCCGGCCTGTTTGCCTTTTTTGCGGACTTCCTTTGAGGGTTGGACCACCTGGCTGCAAAAACAGAAAGTCCGTTTTTTCTTTAAAAACGGACACTAAGAGACATAACCGGTGTTTTGGGAACAGGTTTTGGAATTCTAAATAGTATTGATTCTGAAGTACACTAATGGATAAATTGGCTGCCACAAAATGGTTAGAGATTTGACCAAATTAAAACAACCACTGCAATCATCCTTATTGGCTTTGGGAACACAGCAGTGCTTGCTATCAAACATATTACCAGCTTGGGAAAAGGTAAATGTAAGTGATCACAAATTGGTATACTGATGCACTCGGTGCTACACAAAACAACCCTTCTTTGGCTCTTAGCTGTATCCAGGCACAATTGTCAATGCAGTCAGTTGCTGCCTCAATGATAAGAGAAGGTGAAGGCAATTTTCCTACTGAAATTCAGAAAAGAATTTGGGACAGTGCCACTGATTTTGAAAGAGAATTCCAGTCCTGGTGGAACTTGGTGAATTTTACTTATCACCCCATTACAAACACAGCCACAGCTCTTGTGTTAACCGTACGCAATGCCTCAGTGCATTTGAGATTTCCTATTATTGCATTAGGGCTAAATCATGATGGAGCTATTCCCAATCTTTCTGAACATAGAGAATGGGCCCATCAAACTGGTAAAAAATGGCAAAATGTTAATTTGGAATCTTCTATTGTCCGAGAACTAGGCTTCATCTGTGAAAGTAATGCAATTACAGCTCAGGATGTTTGTTTGGACACAGAACAAAATATCTGTCATTTTGAAATTCATCCTAACGAGACTTTCGAAACAGTCCTTAAATATATAGGCAATGGGTGTGGGTGCTTTAGAACTGCTTGTGATATGGTATTTGTAGAAAATGCAGTAGTGGATAGTAAAAATCATTCAAATTTTTGCGCTTGTAACTTTACAAAATTGAGGGATGTGATTTTTCTTCAGAAGCTCCAGTTACCTCCCATTACCTTTTACAATCCAATTAAAGACTGATTCACAAACTATTACTGTCCTAGGGTGACGTTATGATGCTTGTATCCCCATCCGTGTGTTCTGTTTATGCTGGATATCATGTTCTGTGCCTTCAAGACTGGCTGTGAAGAGCGAATGTTTTGTTTTGGTTTTGCTATCAGCCGCTCCCCCACAGCTGGCGTGACACAGAGACAGAGCAGTACATGGGTGCTGCTTTTGCTTTTTGCTTTGCTTTTCGCTTTGCTCTTGCTTCGGCTTTGCTCCTGCTTTGCTCTTGCTTTTTTGCTCCTGCTCATTAGTTAGTTTAGCTAAGCAGTCCAAATTTTCCCTGGACTGTTTCTCCTTTCCCTTCTTTGGACCTACTCGGACCTGCTCCGGACTGGGACCTGGGAAACACCGAGAGTTTGCACCTTGCGGCCAAGGTGCAGCAGCTACCCCAGCACAGGACAGACTGATAACAGAGCGAGCACTCCCAAGAGAGACTTTCTGAAGTTGTCTACTTTTTCAGAGCGGTGAAAGAGTGGTGCCATCTGGTATTGTTCCTTTTGTGTGCTGGGGGGTGCTTTGCCTGTTACAGAAACAGGTTCTTTCCACTTGTTTCCAAGGAATCCTTCCCGACCCGGTTGGGGGGAGGGGCCGTGTGGGTTTGTTTTCTGGAGGGTCCACCTTTTGGAGGTTTTCTCCCAAATTTGCCCTAAACCAGGACATTTACCTACTCCCATTGGGATGAACATTACTTTGGTAAAGCAATCTTTGCTTCATCAGGACTTCATGGAAATATTGGAGAAGATCAAGAAGAATAGACAGAAAGCACTGGTAACTGTTCATCACAATGTGAAAGAAATACACCATGTCATAGAGAGAGTAAGAAAAGATGCTGAACACAGGTGGTAGGATACTCTTTTTGGGTGGTCACCTACTGCCACAAGAGTCCTGAACAGTATGTGTCATCCCATCATTGCCCTTTTGAGTTTCGTTTTGATTGGGGTTTTTTAATCAGCAATCTTACTCATTATGAATTGGAGAATGATGAAAGAGTTAACAAAATTGATGTCTGTAATTAATGCACACAACTTGGCTGATGTCCTTTTCACTGTGGACATGTCCAAGACTATTGACACAAGGCGACTATAAATGAGAGGATGTGTTTTGAAATCGTCTTCAATTTTCTTTGATGATTATAAGAAAATTACTTTTGATTTTTGGTGAATTGTTTTGAAAAAAATATTTTAAATTAACTGTTGTTGATTTGTTTATTGCTTTATTGCCTTTGATTATTTGTGATTAGTTTCAGATATTTGAAAAAAATGTTTCAAAATAATATGGTTTAAATTACTGTTATTATATTTGTTTCTTGTTTCCTTACCCCCGCCTTTTTCTATCTTTTCTTGTCCTTCCCTTCTCTCTCTCTGTCTGACGTATTGTCTCTGCTTTCCGGGATATGCTACCAATGTGCGACAAGTACACAACAATAGTACAGAACACTGCTGATGAAGACCCTTTGAAGCCTGTCGTGAGTCACCAGGTGCTGTGAAAGACGGTCTGAGGTTCCCCTCATTTGCCTCACGACCGTCCACAGGACCGATATCAGGACCCTGAGGACCCCAATGGGACCTCTGGCCTGCCAGTAATGGATGAACACCAAAAATCCTGAGGCCCCTGAGCAGAATTCTGGCCTGTCAAGTGATTGTTCACAGCTGTGTCTTCAGTGACTGCTTCTAGCAGGGCCTGCCAAAGGGCGACCCGGCCTATATGCTTGCACCTGCTTCACGACAATAGACCAGGAATTTTCCCACCTCTTGGCCAGATGAACTTGCTGGGGCAACTTGGTAGCCCCCCCATGGAAAATCCTTCATCTGCTCCACTACCAGCGTGAGGCAGCGAGGTTGAAGCCCCCCTACCAAGGACTGAGACTGAGACACCTGTAATTCTGATGCAGGGGTGCTGGCCTGACTGAAGCAGGATGCCTGCTGAGTGTTGCCTACAGATGTGCCTACAGGACCTAGACTGGTTTCCCCCAGAAAGCAGTCCTGAAACAGTGGGTCCCACTCACTGCTGATACTGACTTATCCTGCTGAGAACATGGACTGTCTGTACCCATCTTCAATACCTTTTTCCCCCTCAGCAATTTCAATAGACTTCTTCTTCTTGATTGTATCTGTTTCCCCTCAGCCATTTCAAGATTCTGTTTCCCCCCTCAGCAATGGACTATAATAGAACCTTGAGTTAACCAGGACTTTGAGATCTTCCCAACGTGACTAGGCAAACTCTATCGGCTGGACTAAGAGGACTTAGTCTCTCCATGTTTGGTAGCTATACTCCGCTCTCTTTCTCCCCCTCTTTTTTATTCTTTTCCTCTCCCTGATTCCTTTCAGGCATTTGCTGTGGTCATTCTATAAAGGTGCATTTGTTTTGATTGATACTGCAATCCCCTTTCCAGGTTGTCTGTTGCACTCCGAGATCAGTTAACCAACCAACCAGTTAACCAACCCCTTGGTATCAGCGGATCGTGACAATACCTTCTTTCAAGCTGACATTGGTTCTAGTCCATATAAGCACCCTGGTAGGTAAAAGTAGACTCTAAAAGATAACATTCAAAATGTATTTCCCTTGTCTTCCCATTAAAGCAAGTGAAGAAAGCAGACAGGAGATCTTCAGATAACATGCTATGCAAATTGAAAAGATTCTGTCCTTATTTGAAGCAACTGAGAAACTCACACAATGAAATACAGTTCAGACAGATGGAAGGGTCACAGATGATGTCAAATCTGTACTTTCAATGTTTGAATGAAGCAAGATTTCTTGAAGTACAATCCTATAAAATGAAGGTGAGTTTGCAGAAGCAATTGAACTGGGTCTGTTTTATAAACACAATGTTTTCTAAGTAACTGAGGATTCAGGAAGGCAACCTTGGAATTTAAAGGATTTAGAAAGATACAAATACCAAGACTGGCAGTTCATTAGCTTTAACAGTCTCTTCAAATAAGATCTATTTTTAACTTCTTCTTGTAGTAGGTCTGAAGACATTAGGAATGATGCAATAAAACAAAACAAACAACAAACCAAAACAAAACCAAAACAGCTTTCTCAAAAAGCTTGGAGAAACCAGAGAAATTATGATTTTTAGGGGTTAAGTAGTCCTTTAAAAGTTGTCTCTGGGAAAAGAGATAAAAAACCACTAATTGACTGTGGAGTATATTCCAAACCTGTCCTGAAGCATGTAAGGGACAAGAGCCTGTAATAAAACTACTATGCTGGGTTCATCTGTTAAAAGCATTCCAGAATGGTTGAAATTATCAATCACATAATGTGGGATTAAAAAAAAAAAAAAGAAAAAAAGAAAAAGAAAAAAGAAGAAAACATAGAGAAAAAAATATTTTGAACATGTTTTCCCATTCCCAGATGGCATACCAGCTTTATTTCATTTTGTTCCTAAGACTGATTTTTAGCTTATGAAGTGTTTTACAATTGAGAGTGAGAGTGTTCACACTAACCATACAATTTGGATGGATCTCTTTTACTTTGCACAGCAGCAGATACGGTTTAGCACTCCACAGTTCAGTCCCCGAAAGTGAATGGGTGTGGCAGATTTAACCTAACTGTCCAGTCCACCAGAATGCTTAATTATCTTGGAAAATGCTTTGCTCTGTCTCATTATCTGGACATGTCTCTCTAGCTCCGCTTTGAGCTCCTTGATCTTTCATCTACAGGATGAGATCCAATTTAGCTTAGCAAGGACATAGCCTTTCAAAACCACATCTTTTATCTTCTGCATTCATACAAGTACATTTCTACTGCAGGGAACCCTGTGGAAGATCCTAGTTGTTTTGTTTCTCAGATAGTTGTTGCATAAAAGAGCCCTAGTTGTTTTGTTTCTCAGATAGTTGTTGCATAAAAGAGCTCTTCTTTTAATTTTTTCCCTGCTAAAGTATAGGCTCTGTACTTAACTGATTGTGATGCTAACTCATTATCATCTATTCTTCAGTCGTACAGAGTAGGCAGCAAAGTTTTCTTCTGAAGACATTCCTTTAATGAGAAATGCTGAAGGTCTGACTTTAGTTGCAAAGGTCACTGATTGACCGGTTGCAAAATTGTTAAGTCTAGTAAGAGCAGGAAAAGTGTGCTGTTGCTGTGCCTGTAAATGTCGTGTCAGCTGCTGTTGGGATAAAAAGCATGAGCATAAGAAAAGATATCTGCATGGATAGAAAAGAAATTTGTTGTGATTTCTGCACAAGAGGAAGTATGAAGCACTTATTTCAGTGGCTAAGACAGTATCATCATTGGGCCAGTTCTCTTCAACATCTTTTGAACAACCTGGACACAGCACTTGAAGGAATATTAAGACAGTTTGCCAAAGACACTAAATTGGGAGGAGCTGTGAACTAACTCCCTTGAGGGCACAGAGACCTTGCAGAGAGATCTTGCCAAATAGGAGAGATGGGCAATTCTTGCTGGCCGGGAGTCTATGCACAAATCACAAAAGGGGCGGGACTGCTGGGGACGGCGTCTCAAGCTGGTTTTTTTTCCAGCATCAGTCTCATTACATGGTGATGACAATGGGAAGCTGCCAGCAGCTCACGTCCCCAGCAGCAGACAAAGAACTCAATGTTACAACTTACTTGAAAAGTTTTTTGACCAATCACACAAAGCAAAAGCATATTGACAGTACTTCTGTCCAATCACTATAAAGACATGTACCTGGGCTTAGAACAATGCTCGCTTCTTTCAAATAAAAGACCTGCTTGTAAGCCTTAAGATACAATGCACAGAGCTCCATTATTAAGCTTAGAACTACCTAACATCGCGCTAGATATACTTTGCTGTAGCTTAGGGAGTTATTCTAGACAAGCATTAATACACAGACCATTGTTCCATTTGTGCTTACTTTTCTACTTCTCATCTAATTTTTCTGCTGACAAACCTTATGACTACTGCTTAGCTCCAATGACAGTTCTGCTGTCTCTGAGGCCTTCCTTTTGCAGCTTTCCCAAACCCCTCTGTTTTTGAGGATTCCCACAGGCAATCACCAACCAGATGGAGTGGAACAAAGGCAAGTGCTGGATTCAGCACCTGCAACAGGGCAATCCTGGTGGGTGTATAGACTGGGGAGGGAGCAAGAGGCTGGGAGAAGCACTGCAGAAAGGGACCCAGGCTCCTGGCCAATGGCAAGCTGAATGTGCATCAGCAGTGCCCTGGCAGCCAGGAGGGCCAAGCCTGTCCTGGGGTGCATCAGGCACAGTATCACCAGCTGGGCAAGGGAGGGGATTGTCTTGCTCTGCTCTGCTCTGCTCTGCTCTGCTCTGGGGCGGAATCACCTTGGTATTAGAAAGTCCTCAAATGAGGTCTACAAAGACAGGACTCAAAGAAATGGCATGCAGCTGAGTCAGGGGAGGTTTAGGTCGGGTATCAGGAAAAAGTTTTTAACCAGAGAATGGCTGGGCACTGGAAGAGTCTTTCCAGGGAGTGGTCACACCATCACACCTGTCTGAGTTTGGGACATTGCTCTCAGGCATATGGTGTGATTCTCAAGGATGGCCCCAGGCAGGGCCAGGAGTTGGACTGATGATGATCCTGATGGGGTCCTTCCAATTCAACAGATTCGACGACTCGATGGTTCTGTCCTGGCCACTCAAGATATATTGCTTGGTCTCATCAGATTTTGATCTGCTCTTGTTGGTCAGACTTTGTCCCTACTGGCTAATGATATTTATCACAAAAGACAAAGTGCCTTTTCTCAATTTTCTCAAGCAATTGGAACATGCGCCTTAGAATCCTAAAAAAGTCTTTTCTTTGAAACAACACTGTAGTGTTTTTCACTGCCCAGTAGTCTTTCCAGATCTTAAGGAGAAAGAAGGCAAAATGAGGGGACGTATTACAATGAATGATTGTCAATTTTCCGGTTCTTTAGCAGTATATTTGTACTTCCACTATTCTCTTCTGTAAAAGCATGGTTTTCTATAGTATCCAATTTTCTAGCAAGACACATTTCTGCAACTGAGCCCATCAGTCTTTGTGAAAATATATTGTCAAAAGTACAAAACATATGAATAGGCAGTGACAAGTGAGGGAAAAAAGAAGTATGAGAAGCAGCTGCATGATACTAAAGTGAGACAAGAAGGAGGAGAAGGTGCTCCAGTTGACAGAGCAAAGAATCCCCCACAGTCCCTGGAGGACATCATCATCAAGCAGGTTGTCTCCCAGCAGTCCCTGGAGAACCATGGAGGAACACAATGGAGCTCGTGGGGAGCTCCATGCCACAGCAGGTGAATGTGCCTTGAAGGAAGCTGCAGCTTGTGGAGGGAGAGAGGGCCAGAAAAGCATCCTTGACCTCTTGGAAGAGTGGAAGAGTACGTGCAAATCTTAAACAGCTGCTAACTCTAATCTATTCTCTTTCCACTTCTTGTCTTAGGTAAGTAAGAAGACAACCCAAGAATTAGAAGCCTAAATTCTTTTGCTTGAGGCTCCCATTCTTTCTGCCATTCTCTTAAAATTTAGTTTGAAGTAAAACTCATGATAAAGTTCTTAAGGCTTGATGTTCAGGCTTTTCAGAAAATAGGGAGTGCAAATAACTCTTGTCACTGTCATTTTTTTCATAGAAGGAAAAAAGGGAAATTACTGGTTTTCAAGGACTTACGGAAATCCATTGGTAACGGTGGTGAGACTGAAGAGTTTAATTAATCTGAAAAGAGAATGTCGTGGATCTACCTCAGCGCTGTACAAGTTTTTTTACCAGGAAGTCTAGACTTTTAAACGGACTAAGGACACAATAGTTATCTCTGGGAATATTTTAGTATGTATAGTACATTCATCTTTAAATAGTTCTATCTGTTTGACAGTTATGACTTAGGCTTTAAATTTGATGTGAAAAGAAATATTTGTGATTCAGATCATTTCCATTTCTGAAGCATTTCAGTTGTTGACTGTTTTTGCTGTCTCCTGAGGGCGGGAAAATAGTCTTTGTACCAATACTGAAAGAAACTAGATGGAAAAATTTGTTTTCCTCATTCTTTTCTGTCTATTCGAACAGGCACAGCAGCAAGACCACTGCTATGAGTCTGAGTGGCCCTTCCACTCCTGGATGACAAACTTGTAGTGGCTAGTATGTTATTTGCACACATTTCTGATGCCGGCTGTTAACTGTTGTGCAGAAAGATCTGTCAACCTTTTTCCCCGGAGGACACTTCTGAATTGCTTCACTTGTCTCTGAAGCAGAGAACTAAGCTGGCACTCCATTTCTGAGATCTTGCTGTGTTAGCCCCCAAACCCATTTCTTTCAAATGCCTTTTACTTTCAACCAAAGCACTTCATTACTTCATGATATAATCTCTTGTTCTTAATGTTCGGGGGATTGTTTTAGACTGATAAGACCATATTGCAGTAAGCAGGTAGAACATCTATCTTAAGCAGTATCCATCACTTGGCTTTGGTTCATGTATCATAACATCTGCAAGGAATGTCATTTACAATCAATGGATGGGCTGGGGTAACGGGCCACAGGTTTAGGAATCTTTCTCCAATTAATTTTGCGTTAAAATTTAGCTCTTATCATTTCAATTGGGTCTTTATTAAAACAATCATCTATTTATTACCTGTACCACAATGAACAGTGTACCTGTACCACAGTCAACAGTGGCTGAGCATCCTACAACAATTCCAAGAAGAAGAATGGTCTGAGCCCCCAGTGCAGCACATGAAGTCTGTCATCAAGCCAGAGTCCTGCAGGCGTTTTCTCAGCCTGGAGAAGAGCAGACTCCGGGCAAATTGTTAGAGCAGCTCTCCAGTAGCTGAAGACAGCCTACCAGAAGGAGGCAGGTGAGCTACACAAGGGCACGGAGCGATAGGAAAAGTGTGGATGGCTTTAAAACCTGAAGAGTATAGGTTTCCTTTGGCTATTGGGAAGAAATTCCTTGCCAAGATGGTTGTGAGACACTAGAACATATTGTGAGTGACCAATTCCTGGAAGTGATCAAGGCCAGCTTGAATGGATCTTTGAGCTTAAGGCGGTCTAGTGGAAGGTGTCCCTGACAATGACATGGTGGGGAGGACGTAGGTGAATTTAAGGTCCCTTCCAAACCCAACCATTCCATTATTCTATGGTAATCATTCTGTACAGTAGCAGTAAGAAGTTGAAGCTAGAAATAACATATTCATGCTGAGAAACTGCTATCCAATGAGTTGAACTGTTTGGATCTCACATTTATTGTGAGTGCCATTTAGCAATACTATATCTAATATCTAGTCCTCGCTCTTTATCATACACGCAAGTATTTTATCATCTTTAACGTTTCTGACATTTGGGAATTTTCTTCCCTTCTCTTTCTTTCCTTCTTTCTTTCTTTCTTTCTTTCTTTCTTCCTCTTTCTTTCTTTCTTTCTTTCTTTCTTTCTTTCTTTCTTTCTTTCTTTCTTTCTTTCTTTCTTTCTTTCTTTCTTTCTTTCTTTCTTTCTTTCTTTCTTTCTTTCTTTCTTTCTCTTTCTTTCTTTCTTTCTTTCTTTCTTTCTTTCTTTCTTTCTTTCTTTCTTTCTTTCTCTTTCTTTCTTTCTTTCTTTCTTTCTTTCTTTCTTTCTTTCTTTCTTTCTTTCTTTCTTTCTTTCTTTCTTTCTTTCTTTCTTTCTTTCTTTTCCTTTCTTTCTTTCCCTCGTTCCTTCTTTTTCCCTTCCTTTTCTTTCTTTCTTTTTCTTTCTTTCTTTCTTTTTCTCTTTCTCTCTTTCCTTCTTTCTTTTCTTTCCTTCCCCCACTTCCTTCCTTCACTGCCTTCCTTCCACTATGTCCTTCTTTCTGCCACGTCCTTCTGCCACTTCCTTCCCTCCCTCCCTCCACTTTGATGTTAATTTGCAAACTGTCAAGGAGTTACAGGAAATTACTCTTCTTAAATATCATTTTGAAGCTTAGAAATGAATAACAAAATTGTGTCAAAACATGGCATTTAAAAGCCATCTGAAAGTGAGAACTAGCTATTGAAAAGACAAAAATACAAAAATGAAATGATGGAGTGGATGGTTTTAAGGGATATTCTTTGTATTGCTTTGATACAAATGAGGATCTCAATTTTTACACCTTCTAAAAACACATCTTGAAACTTACTACTTTCCGTGACAAAAATATTTCCAAAACAAGGAAATTGATTTATGCAGATGAAAATATCATCTCCCAAATAGTCATCATCAAGTCCAAAAGATTACCCTGCTTTTACGTAGTAAGCTTTATGGAGATTTCTATTCTCACGCAAACAAAGAAGAATCTTTCAAATGACTAGAAAATCTTTAAAAGCAAAATAACCTTGAAGAAAAAAGATCCAAAAAAGAGCCGGGAATTATATACGTCCACACTTGTTACATGTTGGTTACTAATATTGGCTCTAGTTTGTTGGCGAGTACACTTCCCATTCACGCACGCACGCACCCCTCTTCCTCCTGCACACAGATGTGTGATATTGGGTCTCAAAGAATGGACTATTTTCTCTTAGATAGGTTTTGGTTCTCAAAGTCAAAGCATAGTCTTCCTGGCTCTATTACCAGGATTTTGTTCCGGGAAGGGAATGTGCTTGTGCCTGTTAGAAATGGGGAGGAGGGGACAGAAAGCAAAGCCATTTGAAGACAACCTGCAGCACAACTAAGAAAGTGGGGTGCTTCTTGACTGCACAGCAAAAGAAAGATCGGGAGTAAAATGGAGGAAAACTTGAGAGTTTCTCCTTGTGACAGCTTTCAAACGTACAGAAAACAGCACTTCCTCATTCTCCTGCCTTTTCAATTCACATTAACATTGGAAGAAAAGGGGTTTTGGACAACTTTCTTTTGCTTCTTGCCTAACGCTCTGCTGACACTCCGTGCAACTTGCAGAAAAAGATCCGGGATGCTTTTTGTACCGGCACAGTTTCTCCTTGCAAAACCTAGTAGAAAAGCTTTTTGCTAAGATGTAGGCGACAAGAGATGCAGATTCAGAGATACGGAGCTCTCCGAAGGTAAGGGCCGCTCCCGGGCATCTTTGCGCAGAAGCCGTGCTCCGGAGCGCAGCGCGACCGGCACAATGCTCTGTGTGCAACGAAGCGGCTTCTTCGCCTCCGGGAGACGGAGACCGCGGCCGATTCTTTAAAAGCGAAGAAAAAAGTATCACAAGATGGGGATTGTGTGTGCAGCTCTCAAACCTAAAGAAAACAGTACCTTACCACTCTCCTGCCTTTTCTATTCACATTACCATTCAAAAAGAACGAGTTTTGGACAACTATATGTTCCTTCTTGCTAAACACTCTGCAGACCTCCGTGCAACTTCTAGAACAAGAGCGGAGATGCTTTCCGTACTGGCACAGTGTGTCCTTGCAAAACATAGTAAAAAAGCTTTTCACTAAGTTTTATGCGACCAAAGAGGCAGAAGGCAGAGTAAAGAGCTCTCCGAAACTAAGCCCCCTGCCAGGGCGTCTTTCGTCAGAAGCCGCTCTCCGGAGAACACCGCCAACGGCACAATGCTCTGTGCGCGAAGAAGCCGCTTCTTCGCCTCCGGAAGACTCGGCGAGCAGCAGCTTCCCAAAGGCGAAGATGCAAGCCGCACCACGCAGGCACAGTGTGGGCAGCATTCAGACTTAGAGAAAACAGTACTTTACCACTCTCCTGCCTTTTCCATTCTTATTATATTCGAAAAGAACGAGTTTTGGACAACTAGCTTTCATTCTTGCAAAACTCTTTGCAGACCTCCGTGCAAGCTTTAGAACAAGATTTTGGATGTTTTATTTACTGGCAGAGTTTCTCTTTGCAAGATATGGTGGAAAAGCCTTTTGCTGAGTGTTGAGCGAAAAGACACGCAGAAGACGCAGATACGGAGCTCTCGGAAGCTAAATGCCGGTCCACGGCTTCTTTCGGCAGAAGCCGCTCTTAGGTGCTCACCGCGACCGGCCCAATGCTCTGTGTGCGAAGAAGCCGCTTCTTCGCCTCCGGGAGACTCGGCGAGCGGCAGCTTCCCAAAGGCGAAGATGCAAGCCGCATCACGCAGGCACAGTGTGGGCAGCATTCAGACTTAGAGAAAACAGTACTTTACCACTCTCCTGCCTTTTCCATTGTTATTATATTCGAAAAGAACGAGTTTTGGACAACTATATGTTCCTTCTTGCCAAACTCTTTGCAGACCTCCGTGCAAGCTTTAGAACAAGTTTTTGGATGTTTTATTTACTGGCAGAGTTTCTCTTTGCAAGATATGGTGGAAAAGCCTTTTGCTGAGTGTTGAGCGACAAGACCCGCAGAAGACTCAAATACGGAGCTCTCGGAAGCTAAATGACGGTCCACGGCTTCTTTCGGCAGAAGCCGCTCTTAGGTGCTCACCGCGACCGGCCCAATGCTCTGTGTGCAAAGAAGCCGCTTCTTCGCCTCCAGGAGACTTGGCGAGCGGCAGCTTCCCAAAGGCGAAGATGCAAGCCGCATCACGCAGGCACAGTGTGGGCAGCATTCAAACTTAGAGAAAACAGTACTTTACCACTCTCCTGCCTTTTCCACTGCTATTATATTCGAAAAGAACGAGTTTTGGACAACTAGATGTTCCTTCTTGCAAAACTCTTTGCAGACCTCCGTGCAAGCTTTAGAACAAGATTTTGGATGTTTTATTTACTGGCAGTGTTTCTCTTTGCAAGATATGGTGGAAAAGCCTTTTGTTGAGTGTTGAGCGACAAGACACGCAGAAGACGCAGATACGGAGCTCTCGGAAGCTAAATGCCGGTCCACGGCTTCTTTCGGCAGAAGCCGCTCTTAGGTGCTCACCGCAACCGGCCCAATGCTCTGTGCGCGAAGAAGCCGCTTCTTCGCCTCCGGGAGACTGGGCGAGCGGCCGCGTCCCAAAGGCGAAGATGCAAGCCGCACCACGCAGGCACAGTGTGGGCAGCATTCAGACTTAGAGAAAACAGTACTTTACCACTCTCCTGCCTTTTCCATTGTTATTATATTCGAAAAGATCGAGTTTTGGTCAACTAGCTTTCAATCTTGCAAAACTCTTTGCAGACCTCCGTGCAAGCTTTAGAACATGATTTTGGATGTTTTATTTACTGGCAGAGTTTCTCTTTGCAAGATATGGTGGAAAAGCCTTTTGCTGATTCTTGAGCGCCAAGACACCCAGAAGACGCAGATACGGAGCTCTCGGAAGCTAAATGCCGGTCCACAGCTTCTTTCGGCAGAAGCCGCTCTTAGGTGCTCACCGCGACCGGCCCAATGCTCTGTGTGCAAAGAAGCCGCTTCTTCACCTCCGGGAGACTGGGCGAGAGGCAGCTTCCCAAAGGCGAAGATGCAAGCCGCACCACGCAGGCACAGTGTTGGCAGCATTCAGACTTAGAGAAAACAGTACTTTACCACTCTCCTGCCTTTTCCATTGTTATTATATTCGAAAAAAACGAGTTTTGGTCAACTAGCTTTCAATCTTGCAAAACTCTTTGCAGACCTCCGTGCAAGCTTTAGAACAAGATTTTGGATGTTTTATTTACTGGCAGAGTTTCTCTTTGCAAGATATGGTGGAAAAGCATTTTGCTGAGTGTTGAGCGACAAGACACGCAGAAGACGCAGATATGGAGCTCTCCGAAGCTAAATGCCGGTCCACGGCTTCTTTCGGCAGAAGCCGCTCTTAGGTGCTCACCGCGACCGGCCCAATGCTCTGTGTGCGAAGAAGCCCCTTCTTCGCCTCCGGGAGACTCCGCGAGCGGCAGCTTCCCAAAGGCGAAGATGCAAGCCGCATCACGCAGGCACAGTGTGGGCAGCATTCAGACTTAGAGAAAACAGTACTTTACCACTCTCCTGCCTTTTCCATGGTTATTATATTGGAAAAGAACGAGTTTTGGACAACTATATGTTCCTTCTTGCAAAACTCTTTGCAGACCTCCGTGCAAGCTTTAGAACAAGATTTTGGATGTTTTATTTACTGGCAGAGTTTCTCTTTGCAAGATATGGTGGAAAAGCAGTTTGCTTAGTGTTGAGCGACAAGACCCGCAGAAGACTCAGATACGGAGCTCTCCGAAGCTAAATGCCGGTCCACGGCTTCTTTCGGCAGAAGCCGCTCTTAGGTGCTCACCGCGACCGGCCCAATGCTCTGTGTGCGAAGAAGCCGCTTCTTCGCCTCCGGGAGACTCGGCGAGCGGCAGCTTCCCAAAGGCGAAGATGCAAGCCGCATCACGCAGGCACAGTGTGGGCAGCATTCAGACTTAGAGAAAACAGTACTTTACCACTCTCCTGCCTTTTCCATTGTTATTATATTCGAGAAGAACGAGGTTTGGACAACTATATGTTCCTTCTTGCATAACTTTTTGCAGACCTCCATGCAAGCTTTAGAACAAGATTTTGGATGTTTTATTTACTGGCAGAGTTTCTCTTTGCAAGATATGGTGGAAAAGCATTTTGCTGAGTGTTGAGCGACAAGACACGCAGAAGACGCAGATACGGAGCTCTCCGAAGCTAAATGCCGGTCCACGGGTTCTTTCGGCAGAAGCCGCTCTTAGGTGCTCACCGCGACCGGCCCAATGCTCTGTGTGCGCAAAGAAGCCGCTTCTTCGCCTCTGGGAGACTCGGCGAGCGGCAGCTTCCCAAAGGCGAAGATGCAAGCCGCACCACGCAGGCACAGTGTGGGCAGCATTCAGACTTAGAGAAAACAGTACTTTACCACTCTCCTGCCTTTTCCATGGTTATTATATTGGAAAAGAACGAGTTTTGGACAACTATATGTTCCTTCTTGCATAACTTTTTGCAGACCTCCATGCAAGCTTTAGAACAAGATTTTGGATGTTTTATTTACTGGCAGTGTTTCTCTTTGCAAGATATGGTGGAAAAGCCTTTTGCTGAGTGTTGAGCGACAAGACACGCAGAAGACGCAGATACAGTGCCCTCCGAAGCTAAATGCCGGTCCACAGCTTCTTTCGGCAGAAGCCGCTCTTAGGTGCTCACCGCGACCGGCCCAATGCTCTGCGTGCGAAGAAGCCGCTTCTTCGCCTCCGGGAGACTCGGCGAGCGGCAGCTTCCCAAAGGCGAACATGCAATCCGCACCACGCAGGCACAGTGTGGGCAGCATTCCGACTTAGACAAAACAGTACTTTACCACTCTCCTGCCTTTTCCATTGTTATTATATTCGAAAAGAACGTTTTTTGGACAACTATATGTTCCTTCTTGCCAAACTCTTTGCAGACCTCCGTGCAAGCTTTAGAACAAGATTTTGGATGTTTTATTTACTGGCAGAGTTTCTCTTTGCAAGATATGGTGGAAAAGCAGTTTGCTTAGTGTTGAGCGACAAGACCCGCAGAAGACTCAGATACGGAGCTCTCCGAAGCTAAATGCCGGTCCACGGCTTCTTTCGGCAGAAGCCGCTCTTAGGTGCTCACCGCGACCGGCCCAATGCTCTGTGTGCGAAGAAGCCGCTTCTTCGCCTCCGGGAGACTGGGCGAGCGGCAGCTTCCCAAAGGCGAAGATGCAAGCCGCATCACGCAGGCACAGTGTGGGCCGCATTCAGACTTAGAGAAAACAGTACTTTACCACTCTCTTGCCTTTTCCATTGTTATTATATTCGAAAAGAACGAGTTTTGGGCAACTAGATGTTCCTTCTTGCAAAACTCTTTGCAGACCTCCGTGCAAGCTTTAGAACAAGATTTTGGATGTTTTATTTACTGGCAGTGTTTCTCTTTGCAAGATATGGTGGAAAAGCTTTTTGCTGAGTGTTGAGCGACAAGACACGCAGAAGACGCAGATACAGAGCTCTCGGAAGCTAAATGCCGGTCCACGGCTTCTTTCGACAGAAGCCGCTCTTAGGTGCTCACCGCGACTGGCCCAATGCTCTGTGTGCGAAGAAGCCGCTTCTTCGCCTCCGGGAGACTGGGCGAGCGGCAGCTTCCCAAAGGCGAAGATGCAAGCCGCATCACGCAGGCACAGTGTGGGCCGCATTCAGACTTAGAGAAAACAGTACTTTACCACTCTCTTGCCTTTTCCATTGTTATTATATTCGAAAAGAACGAGTTTTGGACAACTATATGTTCCTTCTTGCAAAACTCTTTGCAGACCTCCGTGCAAGCTTTAGAACAAGATTTTGGATGTTTTATTTACTGGCAGAGTTCCTCTTTGCAAGATATGGTGGAAAAGCATTTTGCTGAGTGTTGAGCGACAAGACACGCAGAAGACGCAGATACGGACATCTCGGAAGCTAAATGCCGGTCCACGGCTTCTTTCGGCAGAAGCCGCTCTTAGGTACTCACCGCGACCGGCCCAATGCTCTGTGTGCGAAGAAGCCGCTTCTTCGCCTCCGGGAGACTCGGCGAGCGGCAGCTTCCCAAAGGCGAAGATGCAAGCCGCATCACGCAGGCACAGTGTTGGCAGCATTCAGACTTAGAGAAAACAGTACTTTACCACTCTCCTGCCTTTTCCATTGTTATTATATTCGAAAAGAACGAGTTTTGGTCAACTAGCTTTCATTCTTGCAAAACTCTTTGCAGACCTCCGTGCAAGCTTTAGAACAAGATTTTGGATGTTTTCTTTACTGGCAGAGTATCTCTTTGCAAGATATGGTGGAAAAGCATTTTGCTGAGTGTTGAGCGACAAGACACGCAGAAGACGCAGATACAGAGCTCTTGGAAGCTAAATGCCGGTACACGGCTTCTTTCGGCAGAAGCCGCTCTTAGGTGCTCACCGCGACCGGCCCAATGCTCTGTGTGCGAAGAAGCCGCTTCTTCGCCCCCGGGAGACTCGGCGAGCGGCAGCTTCCCAAAGGCGAAGATGCAAGCCGCATCACGCAGGCACAGTGTTGGCAGCATTCAGACTTAGAGAAAACAGTACTTTACCACTCTCCTGCCTTTTCCATTGTTATTATATTCGAAAAGAACGAGTTTTGGACAACTATATGTTCCTTCTTGAAAAACTACTTGCAGACCTCCGTGCAAGCTTTAGAACAAGATTTTGGATGTTTTATTTACTGGCAGTGTTTCTCTTTGCAAGATATGGTGGAAAAGCCTTTTGCTGGGTGTTGAGTGACAAGACACGCAGAAGACGCATATACGGAGCTCTCGGAAGCTAAATGCCGGTCCACGGCTTCTTTCGGCAGAAGCCGCTCTTAGGTGCTCACCGCGACCGGCCCAATGCTCTGTGTGCGAAGAAGCCGCTTCTTCGCCTCCGGGAGACTCGGCGAGCGGCAGCGTCCCAAAGGCGAAGATGCAAGCCGCACCACGCAGGCATAGTGTGGGCAGCATTCAGACTTAGAGAAAACAGTACTTTACCACTCTCCTGCCTTTTCCATTGTTATTATATTCGAAAAGAACGAGTTTTGGACAACTAGATTTCTTCCTTGAAAAACTCTTTGCAGACCTCCGTGCAAGCTTTAGAACAAGATTTTGGATGTTTTATTTACTGGCAGTGTTTCTTTATGCATGATAATGAGGAAAAGCTTTTTGCTGAGTGTTGAGCGACAAGACACGCAGAAGACTCAGATACGGAGCTCTCGGAAGCTAAATGACGGTCCACGGCTTCTTTCGGCAGAAGCCGCTCTTAGGTGCTCACCGCGACCGGCCCAATGCTCTGTGTGCAAAGAAGCCGCTTCTTCGCCTCCAGGAGACTCGGCGAGCGGCAGCTTCCCAAAGGCGAAGATGCAAGCCGCATCACGCAGGCACAGTGTGGGCAGCATTCAAACTTAGAGAAAACAGTACTTTACCACTCTCCTGCCTTTTCCACTGCTATTATATTCGAAAAGAACGAGTTTTGGACAACTAGATGTTCCTTCTTGCAAAACTCTTTGCAGACCTCCGTGCAAGCTTTAGAACAAGATTTTGGATGTTTTATTTACTGGCAGTGTTTCTCTTTGCAAGATATGGTGGAAAAGCCTTTTGTTGAGTGTTGAGCGACAAGACACGCAGAAGACGCAGATACGGAGCTCTCGGAAGCTAAATGCCGGTCCACGGCTTCTTTCGGCAGAAGCCGCTCTTAGGTGCTCACCGCAACCGGCCCAATGCTCTGTGCGCGAAGAAGCCGCTTCTTCGCCTCCGGGAGACTGGGCGAGCGGCCGCGTCCCAAAGGCGAAGATGCAAGCCGCACCACGCAGGCACAGTGTGGGCAGCATTCAGACTTAGAGAAAACAGTACTTTACCACTCTCCTGCCTTTTCCATTGTTATTATATTCGAAAAGATCGAGTTTTGGTCAACTAGCTTTCAATCTTGCAAAACTCTTTGCAGACCTCCGTGCAAGCTTTAGAACATGATTTTGGATGTTTTATTTACTGGCAGAGTTTCTCTTTGCAAGATATGGTGGAAAAGCCTTTTGCTGATTGTTGAGCGCCAAGACACCCAGAAGACGCAGATACGGAGCTCTCGGAAGCTAAATGCCGGTCCACAGCTTCTTTCGGCAGAAGCCGCTCTTAGGTGCTCACCGCGACCGGCCCAATGCTCTGTGTGCAAAGAAGCCGCTTCTTCACCTCCGGGAGACTGGGCGAGAGGCAGCTTCCCAAAGGCGAAGATGCAAGCCGCACCACGCAGGCACAGTGTGGGCAGCATTCAGACTTAGAGAAAACAGTACTTTACCACTCTCCTGCCTTTTCCATTGTTATTATATTCGAAAAAAACGAGTTTTGGTCAACTAGCTTTCAATCTTGCAAAACTCTTTGCAGACCTCCGTGCAAGCTTTAGAACAAGATTTTGGATGTTTTATTTACTGGCAGAGTTTCTCTTTGCAAGATATGGTGGAAAAGCATTTTGCTGAGTGTTGAGCGACAAGACACGCAGAAGACGCAGATACGGAGCTCTCCGAAGCTAAATGCCGGTCCACGGCTTCTTTCGGCAGAAGCCGCTCTTAGGTGCTCACCGCGAGCGGCCCAATGCTCTGTGTGCGCAAAGAAGCCGCTTCTTCGCCTCTGGGAGACTCGGCGAGCGGCAGCTTCCCAAAGGCGAAGATGCAAGCCGCACCACGCAGGCACAGTGTGGGCAGCATTCAGACTTAGAGAAAACAGTACTTTACCACTCTCCTGCCTTTTCCATGGTTATTATATTGGAAAAGAACGAGTTTTGGACAACTATATGTTCCTTCTTGCATAACTTTTTGCAGACCTCCATGCAAGCTTTAGAACAAGATTTTGGATGTTTTATTTACTGGCAGTGTTTCTCTTTGCAAGATATGGTGGAAAAGCCTTTTGCTGAGTGTTGAGCGACAAGACACGCAGAAGACGCAGATACAGTGCCCTCCGAAGCTAAATGCCGGTCCACAGCTTCTTTCGGCAGAAGCCGCTCTTAGGTGCTCACCGCGACCGGCCCAATGCTCTGCGTGCGAAGAAGCCGCTTCTTCGCCTCCGGGAGACTCGGCGAGCGGCAGCTTCCCAAAGGCGAACATGCAATCCGCACCACGCAGGCACAGTGTGGGCAGCATTCCGACTTAGACAAAACAGTACTTTACCACTCTCCTGCCTTTTCCATTGTTATTATATTCGAAAAGAACGTTTTTTGGACAACTATATGTTCCTTCTTGCCAAACTCTTTGCAGACCTCCGTGCAAGCTTTAGAACAAGATTTTGGATGTTTTATTGACTGGCAGAGTTTCTCTTTGCAAGATATGGTGGAAAAGCAGTTTGCTTAGTGTTGAGCGACAAGACCCGCAGAAGACTCAGATACGGAGCTCTCCGAAGCTAAATGCCGGTCCACGGCTTCTTTCGGCAGAAGCCGCTCTTAGGTGCTCACCGCGACCGGCCCAATGCTCTGTGTGCGAAGAAGCCGCTTCTTCGCCTCCGGGAGACTGGGCGAGCGGCAGCTTCCCAAAGGCGAAGATGCAAGCCGCATCACGCAGGCACAGTGTGGGCCGCATTCAGACTTAGAGAAAACAGTACTTTACCACTCTCTTGCCTTTTCCATTGTTATTATATTCGAAAAGAACGAGTTTTGGGCAACTAGATGTTCCTTCTTGCAAAACTCTTTGCAGACCTCCGTGCAAGCTTTAGAACAAGATTTTGGATGTTTTATTTACTGGCAGTGTTTCTCTTTGCAAGATATGGTGGAAAAGCTTTTTGCTGAGTGTTGAGCGACAAGACACGCAGAAGACGCAGATACAGAGCTCTCGGAAGCTAAATGCCGGTCCACGGCTTCTTTCGACAGAAGCCGCTCTTAGGTGCTCACCGCGACTGGCCCAATGCTCTGTGTGCGAAGAAGCCGCTTCTTCGCCTCCGGGTGACTGGGCGAGCGGCAGCTTCCCAAAGGCGAAGATGCAAGCCGCATCACGCAGGCACAGTGTGGGCAGCATTCAGACTTAGAGAAAACAGTACTTTACCACTCTCTTGCCTTTTCCATTGTTATTATATTCGAAAAGAACGAGTTTTGGACAACTATATGTTCCTTCTTGCAAAACTCTTTGCAGACCTCCGTGCAAGCTTTAGAACAAGATTTTGGATGTTTTATTTACTGGCAGAGTTCCTCTTTGCAAGATATGGTGGAAAAGCATTTTGCTGAGTGTTGAGCGACAAGACACGCAGAAGACGCAGATACGGAGCTCTCGGAAGCTAAGTGCTGGTCCACGGCTTCTTTCGGCAGAAGCCGCTCTTAGGTACTCACCGCGACCGGCCCAATGCTCTGTGTGCGAAGAAGCCGCTTCTTCGCCTCCGGGAGACTCGGCGAGCGGCAGCTTCCCAAAGGCGAAGATGCAAGCCGCATCACGCAGGCACAGTGTTGGCAGCATTCAGACTTAGAGAAAACAGTACTTTACCACTCTCCTGCCTTTTCCATTGTTATTATATTCGAAAAGAACGAGTTTTGGTCAACTAGCTTTCATTCTTGCAAAACTCTTTGCAGACCTCCGTGCAAGCTTTAGAACAAGATTTTGGATGTTTTATTTACTGGCAGAGTTTCTCTTTGCAAGATATGGTGGAAAAGCATTTTGCTGAGTGTTGAGCGACAAGACACGCAGAAGACGCAGATACAGAGCTCTTGGAAGCTAAATGCCGGTACACGGCTTCTTTCGGCAGAAGCCGCTCTTAGGTGCTCACCGCGACCGGCCCAATGCTCTGTGTGCGAAGAAGCCGCTTCTTCGCCTCCGGGAGACTCGGCGAGCGGCAGCTTCCCAAAGGCGAAGATGCAAGCCGCATCACGCAGGCACAGTGTTGGCAGCATTCAGACTTAGAGAAAACAGTACTTTACCACTCTCCTGCCTTTTCCATTGTTATTATATTCGAAAAGAACGAGTTTTGGACAACTATATGTTCCTTCTTGCAAAACTACTTGCAGACCTCCGTGCAAGCTTTAGAACAAGATTTTGGATGTTTTATTTACTGGCAGTGTTTCTCTTTGCAAGATATGGTGGAAAAGCCTTTTGCTGGGTGTTGAGTGACAAGACACGCAGAAGACGCAGATACGGAGCTCTCGGAAGCTAAATGCCGGTCCACGGCTTCTTTCGGCAGAAGCCGCTCTTAGGTGCTCACCGCGACCGGCCCAATGCTCTGTGTGCGAAGAAGCCGCTTCTTCGCCTCCGGGAGACTCGGCGAGCGGCAGCGTCCCAAAGGCGAAGATGCAAGCCGCACCACGCAGGCACAGTGTGGGCAGCATTCAGACTTAGAGAAAACAGTACTTTACCACTCTCCTGCCTTTTCCATTGTTATTATATTCGAAAAGAACGAGTTTTGGACAACTAGATTTCTTCCTTGAAAAACTCTTTGCAGACCTCCGTGCAAGCTTTAGAACAAGATTTTGGATGTTTTATTTACTGGCAGAGTTTCTCTTTGCAAGATAATGAGGAAAAGCTTTTTGCTGAGTGTTGAGCGACAAGACACGCAGAAGACGCAGATATGGAGCTCTCCGAAGCTAAATGCCGGTCCACGGCTTCTTTCGGCAGAAGCCGCTCTTAGGTGCTCACCGCGACCGGCCCAATGCTCTGTGTCCGAAGAAGCCGCTTCTTCGCCTCCGGGAGACTCGGCGAGCGGCAGCTTCCCAAAGGCGAAGATGCAAGCCGCATCACGCAGGCACAGTGTGGGCAGCATTCAAACTTAGAGAAAACAGTACTTTACCACTCTCCTGCCTTTTCCACTGCTATTATATTCGAAAAGAACGAGTTTTGGACAACTAGATGTTCCTTCTTGCAAAACTCTTTGCAGACCTCCGTGCAAGCTTTAGAACAAGATTTTGGATGTTTTATTTACTGGCAGTGTTTCTCTTTGCAAGATATGGTGGAAAAGCCTTTTGTTGAGTGTTGAGCGACAAGACACGCAGAAGACGCAGATACGGAGCTCTCGGAAGCTAAATGCCGGTCCACGGCTTCTTTCGGCAGAAGCCGCTCTTAGGTGCTCACCGCAACCGGCCCAATGCTCTGTGCGCGAAGAAGCCGCTTCTTCGCCTCCGGGAGACTGGGCGAGCGGCCGCGTCCCAAAGGCGAAGATGCAAGCCGCACCACGCAGGCACAGTGTGGGCAGCATTCAGACTTAGAGAAAACAGTACTTTACCACTCTCCTGCCTTTTCCATTGTTATTATATTCGAAAAGATCGAGTTTTGGTCAACTAGCTTTCAATCTTGCAAAACTCTTTGCAGACCTCCGTGCAAGCTTTAGAACATGATTTTGGATGTTTTATTTACTGGCAGAGTTTCTCTTTGCAAGATATGGTGGAAAAGCCTTTTGCTGATTGTTGAGCGCCAAGACACCCAGAAGACGCAGATACGGAGCTCTCGGAAGCTAAATGCCGGTCCACAGCTTCTTTCGGCAGAAGCCGCTCTTAGGTGCTCACCGCGACCGGCCCAATGCTCTGTGTGCAAAGAAGCCGCTTCTTCACCTCCGGGAGACTGGGCGAGAGGCAGCTTCCCAAAGGCGAAGATGCAAGCCGCACCACGCAGGCACAGTGTGGGCAGCATTCAGACTTAGAGAAAACAGTACTTTACCACTCTCCTGCCTTTTCCATTGTTATTATATTCGAAAAAAACGAGTTTTGGTCAACTAGCTTTCAATCTTGCAAAACTCTTTGCAGACCTCCGTGCAAGCTTTAGAACAAGATTTTGGATGTTTTATTTACTGGCAGAGTTTCTCTTTGCAAGATATGGTGGAAAAGCATTTTGCTGAGTGTTGAGCGACAAGACACGCAGAAGACGCAGATACGGAGCTCTTCGAAGCTAAATGCCGGTCCACGGCTTCTTTCGGCAGAAGCCGCTCTTAGGTGCTCACCGCGAGCGGCCCAATGCTCTGTGTGCGCAAAGAAGCCGCTTCTTCGCCTCTGGGAGACTCGGCGAGCGGCAGCTTCCCAAAGGCGAAGATGCAAGCCGCACCACGCAGGCACAGTGTGGGCAGCATTCAGACTTAGAGAAAACAGTACTTTACCACTCTCCTGCCTTTTCCATGGTTATTATATTGGAAAAGAACGAGTTTTGGACAACTATATGTTCCTTCTTGCATAACTTTTTGCAGACCTCCATGCAAGCTTTAGAACAAGATTTTGGATGTTTTATTTACTGGCAGTGTTTCTCTTTGCAAGATATGGTGGAAAAGCCTTTTGCTGAGTGTTGAGCGACAAGACACGCAGAAGACGCAGATACAGTGCCCTCCGAAGCTAAATGCCGGTCCACGCCTTCTTTCGGCAGAAGCCGCTCTTAGGTGCTCACCGCGACCGGCCCAATGCTCTGCGTGCGAAGAAGCCGCTTCTTCGCCTCCGGGAGACTGGGCGAGCGGCAGCTTCCCAAAGGCGAACATGCAATCCGCACCACGCAGGCACAGTGTGGGCAGCATTCCGACTTAGACAAAACAGTACTTTACCACTCTCCTGCCTTTTCCATTGTTATTATATTCGAAAAGAACGTTTTTTGGACAACTATATGTTCCTTCTTGCCAAACTCTTTGCAGACCTCCGTGCAAGCTTTAGAACAAGATTTTGGATGTTTTATTGACTGGCAGAGTTTCTCTTTGCAAGATATGGTGGAAAAGCAGTTTGCTTAGTGTTGAGCGACAAGACCCGCAGAAGACTCAGATACGGAGCTCTCCGAAGCTAAATGCCGGTCCACGGCTTCTTTCGGCAGAAGCCGCTCTTAGGTGCTCACCGCGACCGGCCAAATGCTCTGTGTGCGAAGAAGCCGCTTCTTCGCCTCCGGGAGACTGGGCGAGCGGCAGCTTCCCAAAGGCGAAGATGCAAGCCGCATCACGCAGGCACAGTGTGGGCCGCATTCAGACTTAGAGAAAACAGTACTTTACCACTCTCTTGCCTTTTCCATTGTTATTATATTCGAAAAGAACGAGTTTTGGGCAACTAGATGTTCCTTCTTGCAAAACTCTTTGCAGACCTCCGTGCAAGCTTTAGAACAAGATTTTGGATTTTTTATTTACTGGCAGTGTTTCTCTTTGCAAGATATGGTGGAAAAGCTTTTTGCTGAGTGTTGAGCGACAAGACACGCAGAAGACGCAGATACAGAGCTCTCGGAAGCTAAATGCCGGTCCACGGCTTCTTTCGACAGAAGCCGCTCTTAGGTGCTCACCGCGACTGGCCCAATGCTCTGTGTGCGAAGAAGCCGCTTCTTCGCCTCCGGGAGACTGGGCGAGCGGCAGCTTCCCAAAGGCGAAGATGCAAGCCGCATCACGCAGGCACAGTGTGGGCAGCATTCAGACTTAGAGAAAACAGTACTTTACCACTCTCTTGCCTTTTCCATTGTTATTATATTCGAAAAGAACGAGTTTTGGACAACTATATGTTCCTTCTTGCAAAACTCTTTGCAGACCTCCGTGCAAGCTTTAGAACAAGATTTTGGATGTTTTATTTACTGGCAGAGTTTCTCTTTGCAAGATATGGTGGAAAAGCATTTTGCTGAGTGTTGAGCGACAAGACACGCAGAAGACGCAGATACGGACATCTCGGAAGCTAAATGCTGGTCCACGGCTTCTTTCGGCAGAAGCCGCTCTTAGGTACTCACCGCGACCGGCCCAATGCTCTGTGTGCGAAGAAGCCGCTTCTTCGCCTCCGGGAGACTCGGCGAGCGGCAGCTTCCCAAAGGCGAAGATGCAAGCCGCATCACGCAGGCACAGTGTTGGCAGCATTCAGACTTAGAGAAAACAGTACTTTACCACTCTCCTGCCTTTTCCATTGTTATTATATTCGAAAAGAACGAGTTTTGGTCAACTAGCTTTCATTCTTGCAAAACTCTTTGCAGACCTCCGTGCAAGCTTTAGAACAAGATTTTGGATGTTTTATTTACTGGCAGAGTTTCTCTTTGCAAGATATGGTGGAAAAGCATTTTGCTGAGTGTTGAGCGACAAGACACGCAGAAGACGCAGATACAGAGCTCTTGGAAGCTAAATGCCGGTACACGGCTTCTTTCGGCAGAAGCCGCTCTTAGGTGCTCACCGCGACCGGCCCAATGCTCTGTGTGCGAAGAAGCCGCTTCTTCGCCTCCGGGAGACTCGGCGAGCGGCAGCTTCCCAAAGGCGAAGATGCAAGCCGCATCACGCAGGCACAGTGTTGGCAGCATTCAGACTTAGAGAAAACAGTACTTTACCACTCTCCTGCCTTTTCCATTGTTATTATATTCGAAAAGAACGAGTTTTGGACAACTATATGTTCCTTCTTGCAAAACTACTTGCAGACCTCCGTGCAAGCTTTAGAACAAGATTTTGGATGTTTTATTTACTGGCAGTGTTTCTCTTTGCAAGATATGGTGGAAAAGCCTTTTGCTGGGTGTTGAGTGACAAGACACGCAGAAGACGCAGATACGGAGCTCTCGGAAGCTAAATGCCGGTCCACGGCTTCTTTCGGCAGAAGCCGCTCTTAGGTGCTCACCGCGACCGGCCCAATGCTCTGTGTGCGAAGAAGCCGCTTCTTCGCCTCCGGGAGACTCGGCGAGCGGCAGCGTCCCAAAGGCGAAGATGCAAGCCGCACCACGCAGGCACAGTGTGGGCAGCATTCAGACTTAGAGAAAACAGTACTTTACCACTCTCCTGCCTTTTCCATTGTTATTATATTCGAAAAGAACGAGTTTTGGACAACTAGATTTCATTCTTGCAAAACACTTTGCAGACCTCCGTGCAAGCTTTAGAACAAGATTTTGGATGTTTTATTTACTGGCAGTGTTTCTTTATGCATGATAATGAGGAAAAGCTTTTTGCTGAGTGTTGAGCGACAAGACACGCAGAAGACGCAGATATGGAGCTCTCGGAAGCTAAATGCCGGTCCACGGCTTCTTTCGGCAGAAGCCGCTCTTAGGTGCTCACCGCGACCGGCCCAATGCTCTGTGTCCGAAGAAGCCGCTTCTTCGCCTCCGGGAGACTCGGCGAGCGGCAGCTTCCCAAAGGCGAAGATGCAAGCCGCATCACGCAGGCACAGTGTGGGCAGCATTCAGACTTAGAGAAAACAGTACTTTACCACTCTCCTGCCTTTTCCATTGTTATTATATTCGAAAAGAACGAGTTTTGGGCAACTAGATGTTCCTTCTTGCAAAACTCTTTGCAGACCTCCGTGCAAGCTTTAGAACAAGATTTTGGATGTTTTATTTACTGGCAGTGTTTCTCTTTGCAAGATATGGTGGAAAAGCTTTTTGCTGAGTGTTGAGCGACAAGACACGCAGAAGACGCAGATACAGAGCTCTCGGAAGCTAAATGCTGGTCCACGGCTTCTTTCGACAGAAGCCGCTCTTAGGTGCTCACCGCGACTGGCCCAATGCTCTGTGTGCGAAGAAGCCGCTTCTTCGCCTCCGGGAGACTGGGCGAGCGGCAGCTTCCCAAAGGCGAAGATGCAAGCCGCATCACGCAGGCACAGTGTGGGCAGCATTCAGACTTAGAGAAAACAGTACTTTACCACTCTCTTGCCTTTTCCATTGTTATTATATTCGAAAAGAACGAGTTTTGGACAACTATATGTTCCTTCTTGCAAAACTCTTTGCAGACCTCCGTGCAAGCTTTAGAACAAGATTTTGGATGTTTTATTTACTGGCAGAGTTTCTCTTTGCAAGATATGGTGGAAAAGCATTTTGCTGAGTGTTGAGCGACAAGACACGCAGAAGACGCAGATACGGACATCTCGGAAGCTAAATGCTGGTCCACGGCTTCTTTCGGCAGAAGCCGCTCTTAGGTACTCACCGCGACCGGCCCAATGCTCTGTGTGCGAAGAAGCCGCTTCTCCGCCTCCGGGAGACTCGGCGAGCGGCAGCTTCCCAAAGGCGAAGATGCAAGCCGCATCACGCAGGCACAGTGTTGGCAGCATTCAGACTTAGAGAAAACAGTACTTTACCACTCTCCTGCCTTTTCCATTGTTACTATATTCGAAAAGAACGAGTTTTGGTCAACTAGCTTTCATTCTTGCAAAACTCTTTGCAGACCTCCGTGCAAGCTTTAGAACAAGATTTTGGATGTTTTATTTACTGGCAGAGTTTCTCTTTGCAAGATATGGTGGAAAAGCATTTTGCTGAGTGTTGAGCGACAAGACACGCAGAAGACGCAGATACAGAGCTCTTGGAAGCTAAATGCCGGTCCACGGCTTCTTTCGGCAGAAGCCGCTCTTAGGTGCTCACCGCGACCGGCCCAATGCTCTGTGTGCGAAGAAGCCGCTTCTTCGCCTCCGGGAGACTCGGCGAGCGGCAGCTTCCCAAAGGCGAAGATGCAAGCCGCATCACGCAGGCACAGTGTTGGCAGCATTCAGACTTAGAGAAAACAGTACTTTACCACTCTCCTGCCTTTTCCATTGTTATTATATTCGAAAAGAACGAGTTTTGGACAACTATATGTTCCTTCTTGCAAAACTACTTGCAGACCTCCGTGCAAGCTTTAGAACAAGATTTTGGATGTTTTATTTACTGGCAGTGTTTCTCTTTGCAAGATATGGTGGAAAAGCCTTTTGCTGGGTGTTGAGTGACAAGACACGCAGAAGACGCAGATACGGAGCTCTGGGAAGCTAAATGCCGGTCCACGGCTTCTTTCGGCAGAAGCCGCTCTTAGGTGCTCACCGCGACCGGCCCAATGCTCTGTGTGCGAAGAAGCCGCTTCTTCGCCTCCGGGAGACTCGGCGAGCGGCAGCGTCCCAAAGGCGAAGATGCAAGCCGCACCACGCAGGCACAGTGTGGGCAGCATTCAGACTTAGAGAAAACAGTACTTTACCACTCTCCTGCCTTTTCCATTGTTATTATATTCGAAAAGAACGAGTTTTGGACAACTAGATTTCTTCCTTGAAAAACTCTTTGCAGACCTCCGTGCAAGCTTTAGAACAAGATTTTGGATGTTTTATTTACTGGCAGTGTTTCTTTATGCATGATAATGAGGAAAAGCTTTTTGCTGAGTGTTGAGCGACAAGACACGCAGAAGACGCAGATATGGAGCTCTCCGAAGCTAAATGCCGGTCCACGGCTTCTTTCGGCAGAAGCCGCTCTTAGGTGCTCACCCCGACCGGCCCAATGCTCTGTGTGCGAAGAAGCCGCTTCTTCGCCTCCGGGAGACTCGGCGAGCGGCAGCTTCCCAAAGGCGAAGATGCAAGCCGCATCACGCAGGCACAGTGTGGGCAGCATTCAGACTTAGAGAAAACAGTACTTTACCACTCTCCTGCCTTTTCCATTGTTATTATATTCGAAAAGAACGAGTTTTGGGCAACTAGATGTTCCTTCTTGCAAAACTCTTTGCAGACCTCCGTGCAAGCTTTAGAACAAGATTTTGGATGTTTTATTTACTGGCAGTGTTTCTCTTTGCAAGATATGGTGGAAAAGCTTTTTGCTGAGTGTTGAGCGACAAGACACGCAGAAGACGCAGATACAGAGCTCTCGGAAGCTAAATGCTGGTCCACGGCTTCTTTCGACAGAAGCCGCTCTTAGGTGCTCACCGCGACTGGCCCAATGCTCTGTGTGCGAAGAAGCCGCTTCTTCGCCTCCGGGAGACTGGGCGAGCGGCAGCTTCCCAAAGGCGAAGATGCAAGCCGCATCACGCAGGCACAGTGTGGGCAGCATTCAGACTTAGAGAAAACAGTACTTTACCACTCTCTTGCCTTTTCCATTGTTATTATATTCGAAAAGAACGAGTTTTGGACAACTATATGTTCCTTCTTGCAAAACTCTTTGCAGACCTCCGTGCAAGCTTTAGAACAAGATTTTGGATGTTTTATTTACTGGCAGAGTTTCTCTTTGCAAGATATGGTGGAAAAGCATTTTGCTGAGTGTTGAGCGACAAGACACGCAGAAGACGCAGATACGGACATCTCGGAAGCTAAATGCTGGTCCACGGCTTCTTTCGGCAGAAGCCGCTCTTAGGTACTCACCGCGACCGGCCCAATGCTCTGTGTGCGAAGAAGCCGCTTCTTCGCCTCCGGGAGACTCGGCGAGCGGCAGCTTCCCAAAGGCGAAGATGCAAGCCGCATCACGCAGGCACAGTGTTGGCAGCATTCAGACTTAGAGAAAACAGTACTTTACCACTCTCCTGCCTTTTCCATTGTTATTATATTCGAAAAGAACGAGTTTTGGTCAACTAGCTTTCATTCTTGCAAAACTCTTTGCAGACCTCCGTGCAAGCTTTAGAACAAGATTTTGGATGTTTTATTGACTGGCAGAGTTTCTCTTTGCAAGATATGGTGGAAAAGCATTTTGCTGAGTGTTGAGCGACAAGACACGCAGAAGACGCAGATACAGAGCTCTTGGAAGCTAAATGCCGGTCCACGGCTTCTTTCGGCAGAAGCCGCTCTTAGGTGCTCACCGCGACCGGCCCAATGCTCTGTGTGCGAAGAAGCCGCTTCTTCGCCTCCGGGAGACTCGGCGAGCAGCAGCGTCCTAAAGGCGAAGATGCAAGCCGCACCACGCAGGCACAGTGTGGGCAGCATTCAGACTTAGAGAAAACAGTACTTTACCACTCTCCTGCCTTTTCCATTGTTATTATATTCGAAAAGAACGAGTTTTGGACAACTAGATTTCTTCCTTGAAAAACTCTTTGCAGACCTCCGTGCAAGCTTTAGAACAAGATTTTGGATGTTTTATTTACTGGCAGTGTTTCTTTATGCATGATAATGAGGAAAAGCTTTTTGCTGAGTGTTGAGCGACAAGACACGCAGAAGACGCAGATACGGAGCTCTCCGAAGCTAAATGCTGGTACACGGCTTCTTTCGGCAGAAGCCGCTCTTAGGTACTCACCGCGACCGGCCCAATGCTCTGTGTGCGAAGAAGCCGCTTCTTCGCCTCCGGGAGACTCGGCGAGCGGCAGCGTCCCAAAGGCGAAGATGCAAGCCGCACCACGCAGGCACAGTGTGGGCAGCATTCAGACTTAGAGAAAACAGTACTTTACCACTCTCCTGCCTTTTCCATTGTTATTATATTCGAAAAGAACGAGTTTTGGACAACTATATTTCTTCCTTGAAAAACTCTTTGCAGACCTCCGTGCAAGCTTTAGAACAAGATTTTGGATGTTTTATTTACTGGCAGTGTTTCTTTATGCATGATAATGAGGAAAAGCTTTTTGCTGAGTGTTGAGCGACAAGACACGCAGAAGACGCAGATACGGAGCTCTCCGAAGCTAAATGCTGGTACACGGCTTCTTTCGGCAGAAGCCGCTCTTAGGTGCTCACCGCGACCGGCCCAATGCTCTGTGTGCGAAGAAGCCGCTTCTTCGCCTCCGGGAGACTCGGCGAGCGGCAGCTTCCCAAAGGCGAAGATGCAAGCCGCACCATGCAGGCACAGTGTTGGCAGCATTCAGACTTAGAGAAAACAGTACTTTACCACTCTCCTGCCTTTTCCATTGTTATTATATTGGAAAAGAACGAGTTTTGGACAACTATATGTTCCTTCTTGCAAAACTCTTTGCAGACCTCTGTGCAAGCTTTAGAACAAGATTTTGGATGTTTTATTTACTGGCAGTGTTTCTCTTTGCAAGATATGGTGGAAACGCCTTTTACTGAGTGTTGAGCGACAAGACACGCAGAAGACGCAGATACGGAGCTCTCGGAAGCTAAATGCCGGTCCACGGCTTCTTTCGGCAGAAGCCGCTCTTAGGTGCTCACCGCGACCGGCCCAATGCTCTGTGTGCGAAGAAGCCGCTTCTTCGCCTCTGGGAGACTCGGCGAGCGGCAGCTTCCCAAAGGCGAAGATGCAAGCCGCATCACGCAGGCACAGTGTTGGAAGCATTCAGACTTAGAGAAAACAGTACTTTACCACTCTCCTGCCTTTTCCATTGTTATTATATTCGAAAAGAACGAGTTTTGGACAACTAGATGTTCCTTCTTGCAAAACTCTTTGCAGACCTCCGTGCAAGCTTTAGAACAAGATTTTGGATGTTTTATTTACTGGCAGAGTTTCTCTTTGCAAGATATGGTGGAAAAGCATTTTGCTGAGTGTTGAGCGACAAGACACGCAGAAGACGCAGATAAGGAGCTCTCGGAAGCTAAATGCCGGTCCACGGCTTCTTTCGGCAGAAGCCGCTCTTAGGTGCTCACCGCGACCGGCCCAATGCTCTGTGTGCGAAGAAGCCGCTTCTTCGCCTCCGGGAGACTGGGCGAGCGGCAGCTTCCCAAAGGCGAAGATGCAAGCCGCATCACGCAGGCACAGTGTGGGCAGCATTCAGACTTAGAGAAAACAGTACTTTACCACTCTCCTGCCTTTTCCATTGTTATTATATTCGAAAAGAACGAGTTTTGGTCGATTAGCTTTCATTCTTGCAAAACTCTTTGCAGTCCTCTGTGCAAACTTTAGAACAAGATTTTGGATGTTTTATTTACTTGCTGTGTTTCTCTTTGCAAGATATAGTGGAAAAGCTTTTTGCTGAGTGTTGAGCGACAAGACACGCAGAAGACGCAGATACAGTGCTCTCGGAAGCTAAATGCTGGTCCACGGCTTCTTTCGGCAGAAGCCGCTCTTAGGTGCTCACCGCGACCGGCCCAATGCTCTGTGTGCGAAGAAGCCGCTTCTTCGCCTCCGGGAGACTGGGCGAGTGGCAGCTTCCCAAAGGCGAAGATGCAAGCCGCATCACGCAGGCACAGTGTGGGCAGCATTCAGACTTAGAGAAAACAGTACTTTACCACTCTCCTGCCTTTTCCATTGTTATTATATTCGAAAAGAACGAGTTTTGGACAACTAGCTTTCCTTCTTGCAAAACTCTTTGCAGACCTCCGTGCAAGCTTTGGAGCCAGATTTTGGATGTTTTATTTACTGGCAGAGTTTCTCTTTGCAAGATATGGTGGAAAAGCATTTTGCTGAGTGTTGAGCGACAAGACATGCAGAAGACGCAGATACGGAGCTCTCGGAAGCTAAATGCCGGTCCACGGCTTCTTTCGGCAGAAGCCGCTCTTAGGTGCTCACCGCGACCGGCCCAATGCTCTGTGTGCGAAGAAGCCGCTTCTTCGCCTCCGGGAGACTCGGCGAGCGGCAGCGTCCCAAAGGCGAAGATGCAAGCCGCACCACGCAGGCACAGTGTGGGCAGCATTCAGACTTAGAGAAAACAGTACTTTACCACTCTCCTGCCTTTTCCATTGTTAATATATTGGAAAAGAACGAGTTTTGGACAACTAGATTTCTTCCTTGAAAAACTCTTTGCAGACCTCCGTGCAAGCTTTAGAACAAGATTTTGGATGTTTTATTTACTGGCAGTGTTTCTTTATGCATGATAATGAGGAAAAGCATTTTGCTGAGTGTTGAGCGACAAGACACGCAGAAGACGCAGATACGGAGCTCTCGGAAGCTAAATGCTGGTCCACGGCTTCTTTCGGCAGAAGCCGCTCTTAGGTGCTTGTCGCTATAGGACAGAAAGGAACACACGCTCACACCGTTCTCAAGGTGAACGAGAGAAAAAGGGCCGTTTATTTTCTGACTCCAACATTTATAGTGTTCCAAAAGTGACAGTGGATTGGAGGGTGACAGTGGCACCTCTCCAATGCCACTGGTTAAACCAACAGTCCATCAACTCTCTCCTCCTCCATAGAGGAATGCAAAACAATAAGTTATTTACAGCAAGTGTGTGAGAAAATTCACTACAAGAATGTCAACATCATAAGGCTTAGAGAATCTTAAAAACTCAGGGTGACATCTCACCCTTTTTCCATTTAAAAAGAAAAAGAAAAGAGAATGAACAATGTAAAAAGGAAAACATGAACAATGCTCAGTGTCCACTTGCGGATGAATCATCAGAGCGATCACTCCCGTCATCTGCATCTGAGTCATCACTCAATGATTTGCCCGCTTGATCCCTTTCAGGTTGGTCACGGTCTCCGTCTTGCTCATCGGCTGGGTTCTGCCTCTGCGGTCGCAGGTCAGGGTGAACACATTTCGAAGGTACCCAGCGTACCCCAGTATCTGTGGATACACAAGCATACCCGCGCCCCGAAGCGATAAGGTCGTAGGGACCTTCCCACTGTTTGGTGACTAAATTCCGCACCCGAACCTTCGCTCGAGGCTGATGTGCCTCGTCCGCAGCCTGCAACGAGAGATGGTGATTCAAAATGACAGGGTTATTCGAATTCTGTGGCACAGTGAGATGATTGATTGTGTACAAAGCTTTTGCCAACCGACTGTGCGGGGTTTCACCCTGCATTCCCCGTTTTTGTTTTTGAAGAACCCGCTTCAGAGTACCATGAGCGCGTTCTACAATAGCTTGACCAGTTGGGGAATGAGGGATCCCGAACTTGTGCGAAACACCCCACAACCGCAGGAACTGCCGCACCTTTTGGGATGCGTAAGCAGGACCATTGTCGGTTTTCACCGCAGAAGGTATGCCCAAAACGGCAAAGGCCTGCCTCCAGTGGGCAAGGACATCGCGGGCCTTCTCCCCAGTGTGAGCCGAAGCCCACATCGCAGAGGAGAACGTGTCCACAGTGACATGCACATACTTGAGCCGGCCAAACTCGGCAACCAGGGTGACATCGGTCTGCCAAAGCTCCAAGGCCCTAAGGCCTCTGGGGTTCACCCCTGCCGGCAAAGGCGGGGCAAGTGCATGGCAGTCATCACATGACTCAACAATGTCACGAGCCTCAGTTGGCGTCAGCTGAAACTGCTTCTGCAGGGTATGTGCGTTTTGGTGGAAAAACCCATGCGATGCCTTGGCCTGCGCGAGTGTATCAGGCTGAGGCGCTACCCACGCTGGGTTAGCCAGCTTGTCAGCCCTCGCGTTACCTTCCACTATAAAGCCCGGCAAAGTGGTGTGACTCCTCACATGCAGAATATAGAATGGATGAACCCGGGCCTGAATGGCACACCACAAGGTCTTCAGTAAGTGAAACAAGGCAGGATTACTGACCTCCTTCAAGACCGAATGACCCAACCGCTGTGCGATATCAGCCACATAGGCGGAATCCGTGACCAAGTTGAAAGGCTCCTGAGAGAATCTTTCAAATGCCATGACAGCAGCCCTCAGTTCAACCAACTGGGCTGACCCATCCTGGCGGCCTTCCAGAACCTGCCACTCAGATCCATCCCTCCAGGTAACAATGGCCTTCCCAGTCCTCCCTGAACCATCAGTGAAGACAGTGGGTCCTTGCACGGGTTCCTGGCTATTTTTGGGCCGCAAAGAGATTTTTGTGGATTTTGCCATATGCAGTAGCCTATGGCTGGGCAGATGATAAGTGATCTGCCCGGAGAAATTTTCCAGAGCACTCTGCAG
Source organism: Molothrus aeneus (assembly GCF_037042795.1). Lineage (NCBI taxonomy): Eukaryota > Metazoa > Chordata > Aves > Passeriformes > Icteridae > Molothrus > Molothrus aeneus. The sequence continues at coordinate 134,751 of NW_027099144.1, read as the reverse complement.
GGACACACTGTTTGCAAAGCTCCAGTCAAAATCCTCCCGTTGCACCGGGAGTATGATCTTTGCGGGATCCGCACCCATCAATTGCAAACACCGTTGCCGGCATTTGATTATCAAGCGAGCGATCAATTCAAACAACGCAGTTGCCGTCTTCTGCGGCTGATGGGGCAGGAAAACCCATTCCAAAATGTGCAAAGAATCAGACCAATTGTCACTCCACTGGCCAATGATACCTGTGGGATACGAATCTGGAGTGGTGACGAACACAGTGACATCAACGGAGGGATCAATGCGATAAACTTGGCAAGCCGAAACAGCTCGCTGAACCACCTCCAACGCCTTATGCGCCTCAGGGGTCAGTGTGCGAGGTGATTTTAGATCACCGTCTCCTTTCAACAAATCATACAGAGGAGACAGCTGCGCATCGGTTACTCCCAAATATGGACGCAACCAAGTGATGACACCCACCAATTTCTGAACATCATTCAGTGTCCTCACAGGATGCACAAATTGCACCTCCTGGTGACGGATGGTCCGTTCCAGAATTTTGACCCCCAAATACTTCCAAGGTGGTTGCTGTTGGACCTTCTCCGGAGCCACCTGCAGTCCCTGAGCATGCAAAGCATCAAGCAACCGAGGCTGAATCCTCAGCAGCTCATCCTGGGTGGACGCGGCCACCAAAATGTCGTCCATATAATGATACAGACGTGCATCAGGAAACTGCCTGCGAACTCCAGACAAGGCACGGGCCACATACCACTGGCATATGGCCGGAGAATTGTGCATGCCCTGAGGCAATGTCCTCCATTGATACCTCTGTGCAGGCTCAGCCTCGTTAATTGCTGGCACTGAGAAGGCAAACTTCGGTCTGTCATCGGGATGCAAAGGAATTGTAAAGAAACAATCCTTCAGATCCACAATGAGGACCGGCCAGTCTGCAGGAAGCATGGTAGGCGATGGCATGCCTGCCTGCAACGTTCCCATGCTTTCCATCACGGCATTAACCTTTCGGAGGTCTTGCAACAACCTCCATTTCCCAGACTTCTTTTTGATGCAGAAGACAGGGGTGTTCCAGGGGCTGGTGGAAGGCTCCAGATGACCCTGGTCCAACTGCTCCTGCACCAGATTCCGAAGGGCATTCAACTTCTCTTGAGGGAGGGGCCACTGCTTTTCCCATACAGGTTTGTCAACCAGCCACCGTATAGGAGGCGTCGGACACTCTGCGCCCTTCACTGCAGTGGCCCCCATCAAAAATCCGTCCCAATGCGCACCCCCCAAGCAGACAGAACATCCCTCCCCCAAAGGTTGGCAGGAGTAGAAGTAACATGAGGCCTAACCCAGGCCACCTGTCCCTCTGGGTTCGTGACCAACACAGGCCGTTGGCTCACATAACATTGCGCCGTCCCTCCCAGGCCAGCGACAGATGTCCCCACCGGATCCAAGGGCCACTCTGAGGGCCAGGTCACAAGGGAGAGAACCGTGACATCCGCACCGCTGTCGAGAAGCCCACGGACGCGGACTTCTGGCGGCGTTGCACCAGGAACAGACAGGGTGCACAGCATCTCGGGACGGTCCTTGGTCAGGACAGCAGTCCAGTGAACTTGAGGTGGCCCAGTGGAGCCAAAACCACCAGCTCCACGCGACTGATCAGCTGACCTGCAAACAGAGGACTTGAAAGGCACAAGTTGAGCAAGCCGCGTCCCTTTCGGGATTGTCACGGGAGGGGTGGGTGTGGAGACCATGGCACAAATCTGCCCCGTGAAATCTGCATCGATGAGCCCCAGGTGCACAATGATGCCCTGAAGGGTGGCACTAGACCTCCCCATAAGGAGAGCACTCATGCCCCCACCCAAGGGACCAAAGGCATCCAGGGGAACCTTGCATATCTGAGAAGACTCTAACACAACTGTTGCTGCGGTGCAGACATCCACTCCTGCTGATCCACGGGTGCTGGCTGCAAGCCGGCAAAGGAGACCTCCATCGGCACCGGGGTCTGGAGAGAAGCTTGTGTCCGCACGCGTCCCCCCTGCGCGCTCCGCTTGCCGTTTCCTGAGCCTGGCAAAGCTTGGCCATTAGCATGAACAGTCGCCTTGCACACATCAGACATATGATTCGGCCTACCACACCGACCACACAAGAACATGGGGAACTTCACCTTCTGCACTTTCTTCCCCTGCTTCTTGCCAGCCTGTGCAATCCCCCGCTGCGGCCGCTTGCCCTGCGGCGCCGCCCAAACCGGCTGCACAGTGGCAGCCACGGCAGCCAACTTCCGATCCTGGGGGACAATGTCCGCACAGGCCTCCGCCATCTCAGAGACAGTAGGATCACCAGGCAGAGCCACTATGACTTTCCTACAAGCAGCATTGCAATTGCACTTGATAAGGTTCGTAATCGTAACGCTCCTTGCCACAGGATCAGGCACCTGCCTCTCCACAGATGCAATCAGCCTTTCTGCAAACGTCATGAAAGGCTCGTCATCCCCCTGGACAATGGTCGGGAACGGCTGCCTCGGAGCAGCCATTTCCAGGGTCTGAACAATTGCAGCCATGGCCAGCGAGTGGCATTGTTTAAGCACAAGGGGATCAAATCCAACCTGCCCTTGAACATTCTCGTAAGGCCCTGTTCCCAGCAGCATGTCAGCGACAACCCCACGCCTGGGGTCCTGCGGATCCAGCGTAGCATTCCGCGACACCGCGTGGGCCGCCAACCGAGCCCACTTGGTCTCAAAAACACCATACTGCACAGGGTCAAAAAGAGAACGTGCCACACGACGGAGATCGTAAGGCGTGAGCCTGTCTGAATCAACCCTCCGGAGAGTCCGCATAACCTCAGCGGACCCCAAACCATGCTGAGCAACTGCCTCACGGAGCTCCTTCTCCAGCTTATACGAAAGGGGTTCATAGGTGTTATGAGCAACACCCCTGAGCACAGGGAAAACCTGAGGATCCCCTGGCAAAGCCACCGCACCTGACGCTCCCTGGTCCTCAGGCCCAACAGGGGCAAAAGACGAAAGTCGCCTGGGAGCCAGGCCAACACCACTCGGCCCTGGGCCCCCCGCAGCACCGGCAGAGCCAAAGAGCCCGCCCCGCGACCCTGCAGGTGCCGCGAGGAAACAGGCTCATTCATCTCGTCAGTCTTGATTTTCACCTCTGGCCAAAAACGTTCGGGATGCCTGGGACGCACGGTCACCTGACAGGCAGGAAGCGTCCACAAATTCGACGAGGAAGTGCCGTGGCCCCAGGCACCCACCGGCCTCCCGCTGGCCGTGTCAACAGGTGCGCTAAAGGTAAACACCCCAGCGCCCTGTCGTGTTACAGCTCCAGCAGGGGGCGCCCCGGTGGACGCAGGTACCGTCCCGGCCCGCAAATCCGGCGCGGGCCGGGACGAGACCGGCGCGGGGCCCCCGGCCCCCGACACAGGGGAGGAACGGGACGCCGAAAGAGACGCAGTCCGCACAGCTGCGTCGCTGCGGGATGGCACCAGGGAGCCCGGCAAGCCCCCTATGAGGGTCCGTCCCAAACCACAAGACTGCCCAGCGGGTACCGCCCCCACCGAGCAGAGAGGGGCGGGCTGCCCGCCCACCGGAGCGGGGCCGGACAGACCGCCGACCGACGCCCCGCCCCCGGCTGCGTCCACCGACTGCACACGCCCAGCGGGCTGCGCCGGCCCAGGGGCAGGTGACATCCCGCCCCCGGGTGCTTCCACCGACTGCGCATGCCCAGCAGGCTGCGCAGGTCCAGGGACGGGCGAAGTCGCCCCCCCCGCCGATGAGCCCGGCCCGGAGGTGGGCGACCCCGCCCCCGCCGTGGCCAGGGGGAACTTCGTGGAAACACCGCAATTCGGACACCAGGTCGTCACCGACCCAGACTCAAGCCGAGGCGGAGGCTGGCCCTCAAGAACCGGAAAGGCACCAAGAAAAGGCAACCCGTCCCCCACCCCACCGCCCATGCCGGGCGAAGCAGGACGAGGACGGCCCGCCGAATCCACAGAGCCCGCAGAAACCCACGGGGCTCCGCCCCCCAGCACACCGTCCGGAGGCGGGGAGGGGGACTCCACATCGGACAAAAATTCAAACTCCCCCTCCTCCACGTCCGAGGCAGAAGAGCTTCCCTGGGAGCTCCGAGGGGTACAAGAGCCAGACCCCTCCCAAAGCTCCACACATTTCTTCCACTGCACCAGCAGCGGTCCCGCATCTAGCGTGCAATCGTCAAAAAGGGCCTCCATGAGGCAGGTCCCCACACGAGACCACTCCTCCCTGGAGAACACCCTCTCAGGACCCGAAAGAAACCCTCGCTCCCGGGCCCACAGAAACAACCTCTCAAAGTCATCCCAGGAAACAGAAATCTGTTTCCACTCCAGGACCCCCCTCCAAAGATCCAAAAGGAGGAGATCCTCCTCAAAACCCACAGCGCTCGCCATTACCCCAAGAACCGCAGGCAAAGCACCAAAGAGAGGGGGGGGGAAAACCTCACCGCAATCTGCTGCAATACACACGTCAGGGTCACCAAATGTCGCTATAGGACACAAAGGAACACACGCTCACACCGTTCTCAAGGTGAACGAGAGAAAAAGGGCCGTTTATTTTCTGACTCCAACATTTATAGTTTTCCAAAAGTGACAGTGGATTGGAGGGTGACAGTGGCACCTCTCCAATGCCACTGGTTAAACCAACAGTCCATCAACTCTCTCCTCCTCCATAGAGGAATGCAAAACAATAAGTTATTTACAGAAAGTGTGTGAGAAAATTCACTACAAGAATGTCAACATCAGAAAGCTTAGAGAATCTTAAAAACTCAGGGTGACAGGTGCTCACCGCGACCGGCCCAATGCTCTGTGTGCGAAGAAGCCGCTTCTTCGCCTCCGGGAGACTGGGCGAGCGGCAGCTTCCCAAAGGCGAAGATGCAAGCGGCATCACGCAGGCACAGTGTTGGCAGCATTCAGACTTAGAGAAAACAGTACTTTACCACTCTCCTGCCTTTTCCATTGTTATTATATTCGAAAAGAACGAGTTTTGGACAACTAGATTTCTTTCTTGAAAAACTCTTTGCAGACCTCCGTGCAAGCTTTAGAACAAGATTTTGGATGTTTTATTTACTGGCAAATTTCTCTATGCATGATAAGGTGGAAAAACTTTTGGCTGAGTGTTGAGCGACAAGACACGCAGAAGACGCAGATACGGAGCTCTCGGAAGCTAAATGCCGGTCCACGGCTTCTTTCGGCAGAAGCCGCTCTTAGGTGCTCACCGCGACCGGCCCAATGCTCTGTGTGCGAAGAAGCCGCTTCTTCGCCTCCGGGAGACTCGGCGAGCGGCAGCTTCCCAAAGGCGAAGATGCAAGCCGCATCACGCAGGCACAGTGTTGGCAGCATTCAGACTTAGAGAAAACAGTACTTTACCACTCTCCTGCCTTTTCCATTGTTATTATATTCGAAAAGAACGAGTTTTGGTCGACTAGCTTTCATTCTTGCAAAACTCTTTGCAGACCTCTGTGCAAACTTTAGAACAAGATTTTGGATGTTTTATTTACTGGCAGTGTTTCTCTTTGCAAGATATGGTGGAAAAGCATTTTGCTGAGTGTTGAGCGACAAGACACGCAGAAGACGCAGATACGGAGCTCTCGGAAGCTAAATGCCGGTCCACGGCTTCTTTCGGCAGAAGCCGCTCTTAGGTGCTCACCGCGACCGGCCCAATGCTCTGTGTGCGAAGAAGCCGCTTCTTCGCCTCCGGGAGATTCGGCGAGCGGCAGCTGCCCAAAGGCGAAGATGCAAGCCGCATCACGCAGGCACAGTGTTGGCACCATTCAGACTTAGAGAAAACAGTACTTTACCACTCTCCTGCCTTTTCCATTGTTATTATATTCAAAAAGAACGAGTTTTGGACAACTATATGTTCCTTCTTGCAAAACTCTTTGCAGACCTCCGTGCAAGCTTTAGAACAAGATTTTGGATGTTTTATTTACTGGCAGAGTTTCTCTTTGCAAGATATGGTGGAAAAGCATTTTGCTGAGTGTTGAGCGACAAGACACGCAGAAGACGCAGATATGGAGCTCTCGGAAGCTAAATGCCGGTCCACGGCTTCTTTCGGCAGAAGCCGCTCTTAGGTGCTCACCGCGACCGGCCCAATGCTTTGTGTGCGAAGAAGCCGCTTCTTCGCCTCCGGGAGACTCGGCGAGCGGCAGCTTCCCAAAGGCGAAGATGCAAGCCGCATCACTCAGGCACAGTGTTGGCAGCATTCAGACTTAGAGAAAACAGTACTTTACCACTCTCCTGCCTTTTCCATTGTTATTATATTCGAAAAGAACGAGTTTTGGACAACTAGCTTTCCTTCTTGCAAAACTCTTTGCAGACCTCCGTGCAAGCTTTGGAGCCAGATTTTGGATGTTTTATTTACTGGCAGAGTTTCTCTTTGCAAGATATGGTGGAAAAGCATTTTGCTGAGTGTTGAGCGACAAGACACGCAGAAGACGCAGATACGGAGCTCTCGGAAGCTAAATGCCGGTCCACGGCTTCTTTCGGCAGAAGCCGCTCTTAGGTGCTCACCGCGACCGGCCCAATGCTCTCTGTGCGAAGAAGCCGCTTCTTCGCCTCCGGGAGACTCGGCGAGCGGCGGCTTCCCAAAGGCAAAGATGCAAGCCGCATCACGCAGGCACAGTGTGGGCAGCATTCAGACTTAGAGAAAACAGTACTTTACCACTCTCCTGCCTTTTCCATTGTTATTATATTCGAAAAGAACGAGTTTTGGACAACTATATGTTCCTTCTTGCAAAACTCTTTGCAGACCTCCGTGCAAGCTTTAGAACAAGATTTTGGATGTTTTCTTTACTGGCAGAGTTTCTCTTTGCAAGATATGGTGGAAAAGCATTTTGCTGAGTGTTGAGCGACAAGACACGCAGAAGACGCAGATACGGAGCTCTCGGAAGCTAAATGCCGGTCCACGGCTTCTTTCGGCAGAAGCCGCTCTTAGGTGCTCACCGCGACCGGCCCAATGCTCTGTGTGCGAAAAAGCCGCTTCTTCGCCTCCGGGAGACTCGGCGAGCGGCAGCTTCCCAAAAGCGAAGGTGCAAGCCGCACCATGCAGGCACAGTGTTGGCAGCATTCAGACTTAGAGAAAACAGTACTTTACCACTCTCCTGCCTTTTCCATTGTTATTATATTCGAAAAGAACGAGTTTTGGACAACTAGATGTTCCTTCTTGCAAAACTCTTTGCAGACCTCCGTGCAAGCTTTAGAACAAGATTTTGGATGTTTTATTTACTGGCAGAGTTTCTCTTTGCAAGATATGGTGGAAAAGCCTTTTGCTGAGTGTTGAGCGACAAGACACGCAGAAGACGCAGATACGGAGCTCTGGGAAGCTAAATGCCGGTCCACGGCTTCTTTCCGCAGAAGCCGCTCTTAGGTGCTCACCGCGACCGGCCCAATGCTCTGTGTGCGAAGAAGCCGCTTCTTCGCCTCCGGGAGACTCGGCGAGCGGCAGCTTCCCAAAGGCGAAGATGCAAGCCGCCCCACGCAGGCACAGTGTGGGCAGCATTCAGACTTAGAGAAAACAGTACTTTACCACTCTCCTGCCTTTTCCATTGTTATTATATTCGAAAAGAACGAGTTTTGGACAACTAGATTTCATTCTTGCAAAACTCTTTGCAGACCTCCGTGCAAGCTTTAGAACAAGATTTTGGATGTTTTATTTACGGGCAGTGTTTCTCTTTGCAAGATATGGTGGAAAAGCTTTTTGCTGAGTGTTGAGCGAAGAGACACGCAGAAGACGCAGATACAGATCTCTCCAAAGCTAAATGCCGGTCCACAGCTTCTTTCGGCAGAAGCCGCTCTTAGGTGCTCACCGCGACCGGCCCAATGCTCTGTGTGCGAAGAAGCCGCTTCTTCGCCTCCGGGAGACTCGGCGAGCGGCAGCTTCCCAAAGGCGAAGATGCAAGCCGCATCACGCAGGCACAGTGTTGGCAGCATTCAGACTTAGAGAAAACAGTACTTTACCACTCTCCTGCCTTTTCCATTGTTATTATATTCGAAAAGAACGAGTTTTGGACAACTATATGTTCCTTCTTGCAAAACTCTTTGCAGACCTCCGTGCAAGCTTTAGAACAAGATTTTGGATGTTTTATTTACTGGCAGAGTTTCTCTTTGCAAGATATGGTGGAAAAGCATTTTGCTGAGTGTTGAGCGACAAGACACGCAGAAGACGCAGATATGGAGCTCTCGGAAGCTAAATGCCGGTCCACGGCTTCTTTCGGCAGAAGCCGCTCTTAGGTGCTCACCGCGACCGGCCCAATGCTTTGTGTGCGAAGAAGCCGCTTCTTCGCCTCCGGGAGACTCGGCGAGCGGCAGCTTCCCAAAGGCGAAGATGCAAGCCGCATCACTCAGGCACAGTGTTGGCAGCATTCAGACTTAGAGAAAACAGTACTTTACCACTCTCCTGCCTTTTCCATTGTTATTATATTCGAAAAGAACGAGTTTTGGACAACTAGCTTTCCTTCTTGCAAAACTCTTTGCAGACCTCCGTGCAAGCTTTGGAGCCAGATTTTGGATGTTTTATTTACTGGCAGAGTTTCTCTTTGCAAGATATGGTGGAAAAGCCTTTGCTGAGTGTTGAGCGACAAGACACGCAGAAGACGCAGATACGGAGCTCTCGGAAGCTAAATGCCGGTCCACGGCTTCTTTCGGCAGAAGCCGCTCTTAGGTGCTCACCGCGACCGGCCCAATGCTCTCTGTGCGAAGAAGCCGCTTCTTCGCCTCCGGGAGACTCGGCGAGCGGCGGCTTCCCAAAGGCAAAGATGCAAGCCGCATCACGCAGGCACAGTGTGGGCAGCATTCAGACTTAGAGAAAACAGTACTTTACCACTCTCCTGCCTTTTCCATTGTTATTATATTCGAAAAGAACGAGTTTTGGACAACTATATGTTCCTTCTTGCAAAACTCTTTGCAGACCTCCGTGCAAGCTTTAGAACAAGATTTTGGATGTTTTCTTTACTGGCAGAGTTTCTCTTTGCAAGATATGGTGGAAAAGCATTTTGCTGAGTGTTGAGCGACAAGACACGCAGAAGACGCAGATACGGAGCTCTCGGAAGCTAAATGCCGGTCCACGGCTTCTTTCGGCAGAAGCCGCTCTTAGGTGCTCACCGCGACCGGCCCAATGCTCTGTGTGCGAAAAAGCCGCTTCTTCGCCTCCGGGAGACTCGGCGAGCGGCAGCTTCCCAAAAGCGAAGGTGCAAGCCGCACCATGCAGGCACAGTGTTGGCAGCATTCAGACTTAGAGAAAACAGTACTTTACCACTCTCCTGCCTTTTCCATTGTTATTATATTCGAAAAGAACGAGTTTTGGACAACTAGATGTTCCTTCTTGCAAAACTCTTTGCAGACCTCCGTGCAAGCTTTAGAACAAGATTTTGGATGTTTTATTTACTGGCAGAGTTTCTCTTTGCAAGATATGGTGGAAAAGCCTTTTGCTGAGTGTTGAGCGACAAGACACGCAGAAGACGCAGATACGGAGCTCTGGGAAGCTAAATGCCGGTCCACGGCTTCTTTCCGCAGAAGCCGCTCTTAGGTGCTCACCGCGACCGGCCCAATGCTCTGTGTGCGAAGAAGCCGCTTCTTCGCCTCCGGGAGACTCGGCGAGCGGCAGCTTCCCAAAGGCGAAGATGCAAGCCGCCCCACGCAGCCACAGTGTGGGCAGCATTCAGACTTAGAGAAAACAGTACTTTACCACTCTCCTGCCTTTTCCATTGTTATTATATTCGAAAAGAACGAGTTTTGGACAACTAGATTTCATTCTTGCAAAACTCTTTGCAGACCTCCGTGCAAGCTTTAGAACAAGATTTTGGATGTTTTATTTACGGGCAGTGTTTCTCTTTGCAAGATATGGTGGAAAAGCTTTTTGCTGAGTGTTGAGCGAAGAGACACGCAGAAGACGCAGATACAGATCTCTCCAAAGCTAAATGCCGGTCCACAGCTTCTTTCGGCAGAAGCCGCTCTTAGGTGCTCACCGCGACCGGCCCAATGCTCTGTGTGCGAAAAAGCCGCTTCTTCGCCTCCGGGAGACTCGGCGAGCGGCAGCTTCCCAAAGGCGAAGATGCAAGCCGCATCACGCAGGCACAGTGTTGGCAGCATTCAGACTTAGAGAAAACAGTACTTTACCACTCTCCTGCCTTTTCCATTGTTATTATATTCGAAAAGAACGAGTTTTGGACAACTATATGTTCCTTCTTGCAAAACTCTTTGCAGACCTCCGTGCAAGCTTTAGAACAAGATTTTGGATGTTTTATTTACTGGCAGAGTTTCTCTTTGCAAGATATGGTGGAAAAGCCTTTTGCTGAGTGTTGAGCGACAAGACACGCAGAAGACGCAGATACGGAGCTCTGGGAAGCTAAATGCCGGTCCACGGCTTCTTTCCGCAGAAGCCGCTCTTAGGTGCTCACCGCGACCGGCCCAATGCTCTGTGTGCGAAGAAGCCGCTTCTTCGCCTCCGGGAGACTCGGCGAGCGGCAGCTTCCCAAAGGCGAAGATGCAAGCCGCCCCACGCAGGCACAGTGTGGGCAGCATTCAGACTTAGAGAAAACAGTACTTTACCACTCTCCTGCCTTTTCCATTGTTATTATATTCGAAAAGAACGAGTTTTGGACAACTAGATTTCATTCTTGCAAAACTCTTTGCAGACCTCCGTGCAAGCTTTAGAACAAGATTTTGGATGTTTTATTTACGGGCAGTGTTTCTCTTTGCAAGATATGGTGGAAAAGCTTTTTGCTGAGTGTTGAGCGAAGAGACACGCAGAAGACTCAGATACAGAGCTCTCCAAAGCTAAATGCCGGTCCACAGCTTCTTTCGGCAGAAGCCGCTCTTAGGTGCTCACAGCGACCGGCCCAATGCTCTGTGTGCGAAGAAGCCGCTTCCTCGCCTCCGGGAGACTCGGCGAGCGGCAGCTTCCCAAAGGCGAAGATGCAAGCCGCATCACGCAGGCACAGTGTGGGCAGCATTCAGACTTAGAGAAAACAGTACTTTACCACTCTCCTGCCTTTTCCATTGTTATTATATTCGAAAAGAACGAGTTTTGGACAACTATATGTTCCTTCTTGCAAAACTCTTTGCAGACCTCCGTGCAAGCTTTAGAAAAGGATTTTGGATGTTTTCTTTACTGGCAGAGTTTCTCTTTGCAAGATATGGTGGAAAAGCCTTTTGCTGAGTCTTGAGCGACAAGACACGCAGAAGACGCAGATACGGAGCTCTGGGAAGCTAAATGCCGGTCCACGGCTTCTTTCGGCAGAAGCCGCTCTTAGGTGCTCACCGCGACCGGCCCAACACTCTGTGTGCGAAGAAGCCGCTTCTTCGCCTCCGGGAGACTGGGCGAGCGGCAGCTTCCCAAAGGCGAATATGCAAGCCGCATCACGCAGGCACAGTGTTGGCAGCATTCAGACTTAGAGAAAACAGTACTTTACCACTCTCCTGCCTTTTCCATTGTTATTATATTCGAAAAGAACGAGTTTTGGTCGATTAGCTTTCATTCTTGCAAAACTCTTTGCAGTCCTCTGTGCAAACTTTAGTACAAGATTTTGGATGTTTTATTTACTTGCTGTGTTTCTCTTTGCAAGATATAGTGGAAAAGCTTTTTGCTGAATGTTGAGCGACAAGACACGCAGAAGGCGCAGATACGGAGCTCTCGGAAGCTAAATGCCGGTCCACGGCTTCTTTCGGCAGAAGCCGCTCTTAGGTGCTCACCGCGACCGGCCCAATGCTCTGTGTGCGAAAAAGCCGCTTCTTCGCCTCCGGGAGACTCGGCGAGCGGCAGCTTCCCAAAGGCGAAGGTGCAAGCCGCACCATGCAGGCACAGTGTTGGCAGCATTCAGACTTAGAGAAAACAGTACTTTACCACTCTCCTGCCTTTTCCATTGTTATTATATTCGAAAAGAACGAGTTTTGGACAACTATATGTTCCTTCTTGCAAAACTCTTTGCAGACCTCCGTGCAAGCTTTAGAACAAGATTTTGGATGTTTTATTTACTGGCAGAGTTTCTCTTTGCAAGATATGGTGGAAAAGCATTTTGCTGAGTGTTGAGCGACAAGACACGCAGAAGACGCAGATACGGAGTTCTCGGAAGCTAAATGCCGGTCCACGGCTTCTTTCCGCAGAAGCCGCTCTTAGGTGCTCACCGCGACCGGCCCAATGCTCTGTGTGCGAAGAAGCCGCTTCTTCGCCTCCGGGAGACTCGGCGAGCGGCAGCTTCCCAAAGGCGAAGATGCAAGCCGCCCCACGCAGGCACAGTGTGGGCAGCATTCAGACTTAGAGAAAACAGTACTTTACCACTCTCCTGCCTTTTCCATTGTTATTATATTCGAAAAGAACGAGTTTTGGACAACTAGATTTCATTCTTGCAAAACTCTTTGCAGACCTCCATGCAAGCTTTAGAACAAGATTTTGGATGTTTTCTTTACTGGCAGAGTTTCTCTTTGCAAGATATGGTGGAAAAGCTTTTTGCTGAGTGTTGAGCGAAGAGACACGCAGAAGACGCAGATACAGAGCTCTCCAAAGCTAAATGCCGGTCCACCGCTTCTTTCAGCAGAAGCCGCTCTTAGGTGCTCACAGCGACCGGCCCAATGCTCTGTGTGCGAAGAAGCCGCTTCCTCGCCTCCGGGAGACTCGGCGAGCGGCAGCTTCCCAAAGGCGAAGATGCAAGCCGCATCACGCAGGCACAGTGTTGGCAGCATTCAGACTTAGAGAAAACAGTACTTTACCACTCTCCTGCCTTTTCCATTGTTATTATATTCGAAAAGAACGAGTTTTGGACAACTATATGTTCCTTCTTGCAAAACTCTTTGCAGACCTCCGTGCAAGCTTTAGAACAAGATTTTGGATGTTTTATTTACTGGCAGAGTTTCTCTTTGCAAGATATAGTGGAAAAGCATTTTTCTTAGTGTTGAGCGACAAGACACGCAGAAGACGCAGATACGGAGCTCTCGGAAGCTAAATGCCGGTCCACGGCTTCTTTCGACAGAAGCCGCTCTTAGGTGCTCACCGCGACCGGCGCAATGCTCTGTGTGCGAAGAAGCCGCTTCTTCGCCTCCGGGAGACTCGGCGAGCGGCAGCTTCCCAAAGGCGAAGATGCAAGCCGCATCACGCAGGCACAGTGTGGGCAGCATTCAGACTTAGAGAAAACAGTACTTTACCACTCTCCTGCCTTTTCCATTGTTATTATATTCGAAAAGAACGAGTTTTGGACAACTATATGTTCCTTCTTGCAAAACTCTTTGCAGACCTCCGTGCAAGCTTTAGAACAAGATTTTGGATGTTTTATTTACTGGCAGAGTTTCTCTTTGCAAGATATGGTGGAAAAGCATTTTGCTGAGTGTTGAGCGACAAGACACGCAGAAGACGCAGGTACGGAGCTCTCGGAAGCTAAATGCCGGTCCACGGCTTCTTTCGGCAGAAGCCGCTCTTAGGTGCTCACCGCGACCGGCCCAATGCTCTGTGTGCGAAGAAGCCGCTTCTTCGCCTCCGGGAGACTGGGCGAGCGGCAGCTTCCCAAAGGCGAAGATGCAAGCCGCATCACGCAGGCACAGTGTGGGCAGCATTCAGACTTAGAGAAAACAGTACTTTACCACTCTCCTGCCTTTTCCATTGTTATTATATACGAAAAGAACGAGTTTTGGACAACTATATGTTCCTTCTTGCAAAACTCTTTGCAGACCTCCGTGCAAGCTTTAGAACAAGATTTTGGATGTTTTATTTACTGGCAGAGTTTCTCTTTGCAAGATATGGTGGAAAAGCCTTTTGCTGAGTGTAGAGCGACAAGACACGCAGAAGACGCAGATACGGAGCTCTGGGAAGCTAAATGCCGGTCCACGGCTTCTTTCGGCAGAAGCCGCTCTTAGGTGCTCACCGCGACCGGCCCAATGCTCTGTGTGCGAAGAAGCCGCTTCTTCGCCTCCGGGAGACTCGGCGAGCGGCAGCTTCCCAAAGGCGAAGATGCAAGCCGCATCACGCAGGCACAGTGTTGGCAGCATTCAGACTTAGAGAAAACAGTACTTTACCACTCTCCTGCCTTTTCCATTGTTATTATATTCGAAAAGAACGAGTTTTGGACAACTATATGTTCCTTCTTGCAAAACTCTTTGCAGACCTCCGTGCAAGCTTTAGAACAAGATTTTGGATGTTTTCTTTACTGGCAGAGTTTCTCTTTGCAAGATATGGTGGAAAAGCATTTTGCTGAGTGTTGAGCGACAAGACACGCAGAAGACGCAGATACGGAGCTCTCGGAAGCTAAATGCCGGTCCACGGCTTCTTTCGGCAGAAGCCGCTCTTAGGTGCTCACCGCGACCGGCCCAATGCTCTGTGTGCGAAAAAGCCGCTTCTTCGCCTCCGGGAGACTCGGCGAGCGGCAGCTTCCCAAAGGCGAAGGTGCAAGCCGCACCATGCAGGCACAGTGTGGGCAGCATTCAGACTTAGAGAAAACAGTACTTTACCACTCTCCTGCCTTTTCCATTGTTATTATAGTCGAAAAGAACGAGTTTTGGACAACTAGATGTTCCTTCTTGCAAAACTCTTTGCAGACCTCCGTGCAAGCTTTAGAACAAGATTTTGGAAGTTTTATTTACTGGCAGAGTTTCTCTTTGCAAGATATGGTGGAAAAGCTTTTTGCTGAGTGTTGAGCGACAAGACACGCAGAAGACGCAGATACGGAGCTCTCGGAAGCTAAATGCCGGTCCACGGCTTCTTTCGGCAGAAGCCGCTCTTAGGTGCTCACCGCGACCGGCCCAATGCTCTGTGTGCGAAGAAGCCGCTTCTTCGCCTCCGGGAGACTCGGCGAGCGGCAGCTTCCCAAAGGCGAAGATGCAAGCCGCCCCACGCAGGCACAGTGTGGGCAGCATTCAGACTTAGAGAAAACAGTACTTTACCACTCTCCTGCCTTTTCCATTGTTATTATATTCGAAAAGAACGAGTTTTGGACAACTAGATTTCATTCTTGCAAAACTCTTTGCAGACCTCCGTGCAAGCTTTAGAACAAGATTTTGGATGTTTTATTTACGGGCAGTGTTTCTCTTTGCAAGATATGGTGGAAAAGCTTTTTGCTGAGTGTTGAGCGAAGAGACACGCAGAAGACGCAGATACAGAGCTCTCCAAAGCTAAATGCCGGTCCACAGCTTCTTTCGGCAGAAGCCGCTCTTAGGTGCTCACAGCGACCGGCCCAATGCTCTGTGTGCGAAGAAGCCGCTTCCTCGCCTCCGGGAGACTCGGCGAGCGGCAGCTTCCCAAAGGCGAAGATGCAAGCCGCATCACGCAGGCACAGTGTTGGCAGCATTCAGACTTAGAGAAAACAGTACTTTACCACTCTCCTGCCTTTTCCATTGTTATTATATTCGAAAAGAACGAGTTTTGGACAACTATATGTTCCTTCTTGCAAAACTCTTTGCAGACCTCCGTGCAAGCTTTAGAACAAGATTTTGGATGTTTTATTTACTGGCAGAGTTTCTCTTTGCAAGATATGGTGGAAAAGCATTTTGCTGAGTGTTGAGCGACAAGACACGCAGAAGACGCAGGTACGGAGCTCTCGGAAGCTAAATGCCGGTCCACGGCTTCTTTCGGCAGAAGCCGCTCTTAGGTGCTCACCGCGACCGGCCCAATGCTCTGTGTGCGAAGAAGCCGCTTCTTCGCCTCCGGGAGACTCGGCGAGCGGCAGCTTCCCAAAGGCGAAGATGCAAGCCGCATCACGCAGGCACAGTGTGGGCAGCATTCAGACTTAGAGAAAACAGTACTTTACCACTCTCCTGCCTTTTCCATTGTTATTATATTCGAAAAGAACGAGTTTTGGACAACTATATGTTCCTTCTTGCAAAACTCTTTGCAGACCTCCGTGCAAGCTTTAGAAAAGGATTTTGGATGTTTTCTTTACTGGCAGAGTTTCTCTTTGCAAGATATGGTGGAAAAGCCTTTTGCTGAGTCTTGAGCGACAAGACACGCAGAAGACGCAGATACGGAGCTCTGGGAAGCTAAATGCCGGTCCACGGCTTCTTTCGGCAGAAGCCGCTCTTAGGTGCTCACCGCGACCGGCCCAATACTCTGTGTGCGAAGAAGCCGCTTCTTCGCCTCCGGGAGACTGGGCGAGCGGCAGCTTCCCAAAGGCGAAGATGCAAGCCGCATCACGCAGGCACAGTGTTGGCAGCATTCAGACTTAGAGAAAACAGTACTTTACCACTCTCCTGCCTTTTCCATTGTTATTATATTCGAAAAGAACGAGTTTTGGTCGATTAGCTTTCATTCTTGCAAAACTCTTTGCAGTCCTCTGTGCAAACTTTAGAACAAGATTTTGGATGTTTTATTTACTTGCTGTGTTTCTCTTTGCAAGATATAGTGGAAAAGCTTTTTGCTGAGTGTTGAGCGACAAGACACGCAGAAGACGCAGATACGGAGCTCTCGGAAGCTAAATGCCGGTCCACGGCTTCTTTCGGCAGAAGCCGCTCTTAGGTGCTCACCGCGACCGGCCCAATGCTCTGTGTGCGAAAAAGCCGCTTCTTCGCCTCCGGGAGACTCGGCGAGCGGCAGCTTCCCAAAGGCGAAGGTGCAAGTCGCACCATGCAGGCACAGTGTTGGCAGCATTCAGACTTAGAGAAAACAGTACTTTACCACTCTCCTGCCTTTTCCATTGTTATTATATTCGAAAAGAACGAGTTTTGGACAACTATATGTTCCTTCTTGCAAAACTCTTTGCAGACCTCCGTGCAAGCTTTAGAACAAGATTTTGGATGTTTTATTTACTGGCAGAGTTTCTCTTTGCAAGATATGGTGGAAAAGCCTTTTGCTGAGTGTTGAGCGACAAGACACGCAGAAGACGCAGATACGGAGCTCTCGGAAGCTAAATGCCGGTCCACGGCTTCTTTCGGCAGAAGCCGCTCTTAGGTGCTCACCGCGACCGGCCCAATGCTCTCTGTGCGAAGAAGCCGCTTCTTCGCCTCCGGGAGACTCGGCGAGCGGCAGCTTCCCAAAGGCGAAGATGCAAGCCGCCCCACGCAGGCACAGTGTGGGCAGCATTCAGACTTAGAGAAAACAGTACTTTACCACTCTCCTGCCTTTTCCATTGTTATTATATTCGAAAAGAACGAGTTTTGGACAACTAGATTTCATTCTTGCAAAACTCTTTGCAGACCTCCATGCAAGCTTTAGAACAAGATTTTGGATGTTTTATTTACGGGCAGTGTTTCTCTTTGCAAGATATGGTGGAAAAGCTTTTTGCTGAGTGTTGAGCGAAGAGACACGCAGAAGACGCAGATACAGAGCTCTCCAAAGCTAAATGCCGGTCCACCGCTTCTTTCAGCAGAAGCCGCTCTTAGGTGCTCACAGCGACCGGCCCAATGCTCTGTGTGCGAAGAAGCCGCTTCCTCGCCTCCGGGAGACTCGGCGAGCGGCAGCTTCCCAAAGGCGAAGATGCAAGCCGCATCACGCAGGCACAGTGTTGGCAGCATTCAGACTTAGAGAAAACAGTACTTTACCACTCTCCTGCCTTTTCCATTGTTATTATATTCGAAAAGAACGAGTTTTGGACAACTATATGTTCCTTCTTGCAAAACTCTTTGCAGACCTCCGTGCAAGCTTTAGAACAAGATTTTGGATGTTTTATTTACTGGCAGAGTTTCTCTTTGCAAGATATAGTGGAAAAGCATTTTTCTTAGTGTTGAGCGACAAGACACGCAGAAGACGCAGATACGGAGCTCTCGGAAGCTAAATGCCGGTCCACGGCTTCTTTCGACAGAAGCCGCTCTTAGGTGCTCACCGCGACCGGCGCAATGCTCTGTGTGCGAAGAAGCCGCTTCTTCGCCTCCGGGAGACTCGGCGAGCGGCAGCTTCCCAAAGGCGAAGATGCAAGCCGCATCACGCAGGCACAGTGTGGGCAGCATTCAGACTTAGAGAAAACAGTACTTTACCACTCTCCTGCCTTTTCCATTGTTATTATATTCGAAAAGAACGAGTTTTGGACAACTATATGTTCCTTCTTGCAAAACTCTTTGCAGACCTCCGTGCAAGCTTTAGAACAAGATTTTGGATGTTTTATTTACTGGCAGAGTTTCTCTTTGCAAGATATGGTGGAAAAGCATTTTGCTGAGTGTTGAGCGACAAGACACGCAGAAGACGCAGGTACGGAGCTCTCGGAAGCTAAATGCCGGTCCACGGCTTCTTTCGGCAGAAGCCGCTCTTAGGTGCTCACCGCGACCGGCCCAATGCTCTGTGTGCGAAGAAGCCGCTTCTTCGCCTCCGGGAGACTGGGCGAGCGGCAGCTTCCCAAAGGCGAAGATGCAAGCCGCATCACGCAGGCACAGTGTGGGCAGCATTCAGACTTAGAGAAAACAGTACTTTACCACTCTCCTGCCTTTTCCATTGTTATTATATACGAAAAGAACGAGTTTTGGACAACTATATGTTCCTTCTTGCAAAACTCTTTGCAGACCTCCGTGCAAGCTTTAGAACAAGATTTTGGATGTTTTATTTACTGGCAGAGTTTCTCTTTGCAAGATATGGTGGAAAAGCCTTTTGCTGAGTGTAGAGCGACAAGACACGCAGAAGACGCAGATACGGAGCTCTGGGAAGCTAAATGCCGGTCCACGGCTTCTTTCGGCAGAAGCCGCTCTTAGGTGCTCACCGCGACCGGCCCAATGCTCTGTGTGCGAAGAAGCCGCTTCTTCGCCTCCGGGAGACTGGGCGAGCGGCAGCTTCCCAAAGGCGAAGATGCAAGCCGCATCACGCAGGCACAGTGTTGGCAGCATTCAGACTTAGAGAAAACAGTACTTTACCACTCTCCTGCCTTTTCCATTGTTATTATATTCGAAAAGAACGAGTTTTGGACAACTATATGTTCCTTCTTGCAAAACTCTTTGCAGACCTCCGTGCAAGCTTTAGAACAAGATTTTGGATGTTTTCTTTACTGGCAGAGTTTCTCTTTGCAAGATATGGTGGAAAAGCATTTTGCTGAGTGTTGAGCGACAAGACACGCAGAAGACGCAGATACGGAGCTCTCGGAAGCTAAATGCCGGTCCACGGCTTCTTTCGGCAGAAGCCGCTCTTAGGTGCTCACCGCGACCGGCCCAATGCTCTGTGTGCGAAAAAGCCGCTTCTTCGCCTCCGGGAGACTCGGCGAGCGGCAGCTTCCCAAAGGCGAAGGTGCAAGCCGCACCATGCAGGCACAGTGTGGGCAGCATTCAGACTTAGAGAAAACAGTACTTTACCACTCTCCTGCCTTTTCCATTGTTATTATAGTCGAAAAGAACGAGATTTGGACAACTAGATGTTCCTTCTTGCAAAACTCTTTGCAGACCTCCGTGCAAGCTTTAGAACAAGATTTTGGAAGTTTTATTTACTGGCAGAGTTTCTCTTTGCAAGATATGGTGGAAAAGCTTTTTGCTGAGTGTTGAGCGACAAGACACGCAGAAGACGCAGATACGGAGCTCTCGGAAGCTAAATGCCGGTCCACGGCTTCTTTCGGCAGAAGCCGCTCTTAGGTGCTCACCGCGACCGGCCCAATGCTCTGTGTGCGAAGAAGCCGCTTCTTCGCCTCCGGGAGACTCGGCGAGCGGCAGCTTCCCAAAGGCGAAGATGCAAGCCGCCCCACGCAGGCACAGTGTGGGCAGCATTCAGACTTAGAGAAAACAGTACTTTACCACTCTCCTGCCTTTTCCATTGTTATTATATTCGAAAAGAACGAGTTTTGGGACACTAGATTTCATTCTTGCAAAACTCTTTGCAGACCTCCGTGCAAGCTTTAGAACAAGATTTTGGATGTTTTCTTTACTGGCAGAGTTTCTCTTTGCAAGATATGGTGGAAAAGCCTTTTGCTGAGTCTTGAGCGACAAGACACGCAGAAGACGCAGATACGGAGCTCTGGGAAGCTAAATGCCGGTCCACGGCTTCTTTCGGCAGAAGCCGCTCTTAGGTGCTCACCGCGACCGGCCCAATACTCTGTGTGCGAAGAAGCCGCTTCTTCGCCTCCGGGAGACTGGGCGAGCGGCAGCTTCCCAAAGGCGAAGATGCAAGCCGCATCACGCAGGCACAGTGTTGGCAGCATTCAGACTTAGAGAAAACAGTACTTTACCACTCTCCTGCCTTTTCCATTGTTATTATATTCGAAAAGAACGAGTTTTGGTCGATTAGCTTTCATTCTTGCAAAACTCTTTGCAGTCCTCTGTGCAAACTTTAGAACAAGATTTTGGATGTTTTATTTACTTGCTGTGTTTCTCTTTGCAAGATATAGTGGAAAAGCTTTTTGCTGAGTGTTGAGCGACAAGACACGCAGAAGACGAAGATACGGAGCTCTCCGAAGCTAAATGCCGGTCCACGGCTTCTTTCGGCAGAAGCCGCTCTTAGGTGCTCACCGCGACCGGCCCAATGCTCTGTGTGCGAAAAAGCCGCTTCTTCGCCTCCGGGAGACTCGGCGAGCGGCAGCTTCCCAAAGGCGAAGGTGCAAGTCGCACCATGCAGGCACAGTGTTGGCAGCATTCAGACTTAGAGAAAACAGTACTTTACCACTCTCCTGCCTTTTCCATTGTTATTATATTCGAAAAGAACGAGTTTTGGACAACTATATGTTCCTTCTTGCAAAACTCTTTGCAGACCTCCGTGCAAGCTTTAGAACAAGATTTTGGATGTTTTATTTACTGGCAGAGTTTCTCTTTGCAAGATATGGTGGAAAAGCCTTTTGCTGAGTGTTGAGCGACAAGACACGCAGAAGACGCAGATACGGAGCTCTGGGAAGCTAAATGCCGGTCCACGGCTTCTTTCCGCAGAAGCCGCTCTTAGGTGCTCACCGCGACCGGCCCAATGCTCTGTGTGCGAAGAAGCCGCTTCTTCGCCTCCGGGAGACTCGGCGAGCGGCAGCTTCCCAAAGGCGAAGATGCAAGCCGCCCCACGCAGGCACAGTGTGGGCAGCATTCAGACTTAGAGAAAACAGTACTTTACCACTCTCCTGCCTTTTCCATTGTTATTATATTCGAAAAGAACGAGTTTTGGACAACTAGATTTCATTCTTGCAAAACTCTTTGCAGACCTCCGTGCAAGCTTTAGAACAAGATTTTGGATGTTTTATTTACGGGCAGTGTTTCTCTTTGCAAGATATGGTGGAAAAGCTTTTTGCTGAGTGTTGAGCGAAGAGACACGCAGAAGACGCAGATACAGAGCTCTCCAAAGCTAAATGCCGGTCCACAGCTTCTTTCAGCAGAAGCCGCTCTTAGGTGCTCACAGCGACCGGCCCAATGCTCTGTGTGCGAAGAAGCCGCTTCCTCGCCTCCGGGAGACTCGGCGAGCGGCAGCTTCCCAAAGGCGAAGATGCAAGCTGCATCACGCAGGCACAGTGTTGGCAGCATTCAGACTTAGAGAAAACAGTACTTTACCACTCTCCTGCCTTTTCCATTGTTATTATATTCGAAAAGAACGAGTTTTGGACAACTATATGTTCCTTCTTGCAAAACTCTTTGCAGACCTCCGTGCAAGCTTTAGAACAAGATTTTGGATGTTTTATTTACTGGCAGAGTTTCTCTTTGCAAGATATAGTGGAAAAGCATTTTTCTTAGTGTTGAGCGACAAGACACGCTGAAGTCGCAGATACGGATCTCTCGGAAGCTAAATCCCGGTCCACGGCTTCTTTCGACAGAAGCCGCTCTTAGGTGCTCACCGCGACCGGCCCAATGCTCTGTGTGCGAAGAAGCCGCTTCTTCGCCTCCGGGAGACTCGGCGAGCGGCAACTTCCCAAAGGCGAAGATGCAAGCCGCATCACGCAGGCACAGTGTGGGCAGCATTCAGACTTAGAGAAAACAGTACTTTACCACTCTCCTGCCTTTTCCATTGTTATTATATTCGAAAAGAACGAGTTTTGGACAACTATATGTTCCTTCTTGCAAAACTCTTTGCAGACCTCCGTGCAAGCTTTAGAACAAGATTTTGGATGTTTTATTTACTGGCAGAGTTTCTCTTTGCAAGATATGGTGGAAAAGCATTTTGCTGAGTGTTGAGCGACAAGACACGCAGAAGACGCAGGTACGGAGCTCTCGGAAGCTAAATGCCGGTCCACGGCTTCTTTCGGCAGAAGCCGCTCTTAGGTGCTCACCGCGACCGGCCCAATGCTCTGTGTGCGAAGAAGCCGCTTCTTCGCCTCCGGGAGACTGGGCGAGCGGCAGCTTCCCAAAGGCGAAGATGCAAGCCGCATCACGCAGGCACAGTGTGGGCAGCATTCAGACTTAGAGAAAACAGTACTTTACCACTCTCCTGCCTTTTCCATTGTTATTATATACGAAAAGAACGAGTTTTGGACAACTATATGTTCCTTCTTGCAAAACTCTTTGCAGACCTCCGTGCAAGCTTTAGAACAAGATTTTGGATGTTTTATTTACTGGCAGAGTTTCTCTTTGCAAGATATGGTGGAAAAGCCTTTTGCTGAGTGTTGAGCGACAAGACACGCAGAAGACGCAGATACGGAGCTCTGGGAAGCTAAATGCCGGTCCACGGCTTCTTTCGGCAGAAGCCGCTCTTAGGTGCTCACCGCGACCGGCCCAATGCTCTGTGTGCGAAGAAGCCGCTTCTTCGCCTCCGGGAGACTCGGCGAGCGGCAGCTTCCCAAAGGCGAAGATGCAAGCCGCATCACGCAGGCACAGTGTTGGCAGCATTCAGACTTAGACAAAACAGTACTTTACCACTCTCCTGCCTTTTCCATTGTTATTATATTCGAAAAGAACGAGTTTTGGACAACTATATGTTCCTTCTTGCAAAACTCTTTGCAGACCTCCGTGCAAGCTTTAGAACAAGATTTTGGATGTTTTCTTTACTGGCAGAGTTTCTCTTTGCAAGATATGGTGGAAAAGCATTTTGCTGAGTGTTGAGCGACAAGACACGCAGAAGACGCAGATACGGAGCTCTCGGAAGCTAAATGCCGGTCCACGGCTTCTTTCGGCAGAAGCCGCTCTTAGGTGCTCACCGCGACCGGCCCAATACTCTGTGTGCGAAGAAGCCGCTTCTTCGCCTCCGGGAGACTGGGCGAGCGGCAGCTTCCCAAAGGCGAAGATGCAAGGCGCATCACGCAGGCACAGTGTTGGCAGCATTCAGACTTAGAGAAAACAGTACTTTACCACTCTCCTGCCTTTTCCATTGTTATTATACTCGAAAAGAACGAGTTTTGGACAAATATATGTTCCTTCTTGCAAAACTCTTTGCAGACCTCCGTGCAAGCTTTAGAACAAGATTTTGGATGTTTTATTTACTGGCAGAGTTTCTCTTTGCAAGATATGGTGGAAAAGCATTTTGCTGAGTGTTGAGCGACAAGACACGCAGAAGACGCAGATACGGAGCTCTCGGAAGCTAAATGCCGGTCCACGGCTTCTTTCGGCAGAAGCCGCTCTTAGGTGCTCACCGCGACCGGCCCAATGCTCTGTGTGCGAAGAAGCCGCTTCTTCGCCTCCGGGAGACTGGGCGAGCGGCAGCTTCCCAAAGGCGAAGATGCAAGCCGCACCACGCAAGCACAGTGTGGGCAGCATTCAGACTTAGAGAAAACAGTACTTTACCACTCTCCTGCCTTTTCCATTGTTATTATATTCGAAAAGAACGAGTTTTGGACAACTTGCTTTCATTCTTGCAAAACTCTTTGCAGACCTCCGTGCAAGCTTTAGAACAAGATTTTGGATGTTTTCTTTACTGGCAGAGTTTCTCTTTGCAAGATATGGTGGAAAAGCATTTTGCTGAGTGTTGAGCGACAAGACACGCAGAAGACGCAGATACGGAGCTCTCGGAAGCTAAATGCCGGTCCACCGCTTCTTTCGGCAGAAGCCGCTCTTAGGTGCTCACCGCGACCGGCCCAATGCTCTGTGTGCGAAAAAGCCGCTTCTTCGCCTCCGGGAGACTGGGCGAGCGGCAGCTTCCCAAAGGCGAAGGTGCAAGCCGCACCATGCAGGCACAGTGTGGGCAGCATTCAGACTTAGAGAAAACAGTACTTTACCACTCTCCTGCCTTTTCCATTGTTATTATAGTCGAAAAGAACGAGTTTTGGACAACTAGATGTTCCTTCTTGCAAAACTCTTTGCAGACCTCCGTGCAAGCTTTAGAACAAGATTTTGGAAGTTTTATTTACTGGCAGAGTTTCTCTTTGCAAGATATGGTGGAAAAGCTTTTTGCTGAGTGTTGAGCGACAAGACACGCAGAAGACGCAGATACGGAGCTCTCGGAAGCTAAATGCCGGTCCACGGCTTCTTTCGGCAGAAGCCGCTCTTAGGTGCTCACCGCGACCGGCCCAATGCTCTGTGTGCGAAGAAGCCGCTTCTTCGCCTCCGGGAGACTGGGCGAGCGGCAGCTTCCCAAAGGCGAAGATGCAAGCCGCACCACGCAAGCACAGTGTGGGCAGCATTCAGACTTAGAGAAAACAGTACTTTACCACTCTCCTGCCTTTTCCATTGTTATTATAGTCGAAAAGAACGAGTTTTGGACAACTATATGTTCCTTCTTGCAAAACTCTTTGCAGACCTCCGTGCAAGCTTTAGAACAAGATTTTGGAAGTTTTATTTACTGGCAGAGTTTCTCTTTGCAAGATATGGTGGAAAAGCATTTTGCTGAGTGTTGAGCGACAAGACACGCAGAAGACGCAGATACGGAGCTCTCGGAAGCTAAATGCCGGTCCACGGCTTCTTTCGGCAGAAGCCGCTCTTAGGTGCTCACCGCGACCGGCCCAATGCTCTGTGTGCGAAGAAGCCGCTTCTTCGCCTCCGGGAGACTCGGCGAGCGGCAGCTTCCCAAAGGTGAAGATGCAAGCCGCATCACGCAGGCACAGTGTTGGCAGCATTCAGACTTAGAGAAAACAGTACTTTACCACTCTCCTGCCTTTTCCATTGTTATTATATTCGAAAAGAACGAGTTTTGGACAACTATATGTTCCTTCTTGCAAAACTCTTTGCAGACCTCCATGCAAGCTTTAGAACAAGATTTTGGATGTTTTATTTACTGGCAGAGTTTCTCTTTGCAAGATATGGTGGAAAAGCCTTTTGCTGAGTGTTGAGCGACAAGACACGCAGAAGACGCAGATACGGAGCTCTGGGAAGCTAAATGCCGGTCCACGGCTTCTTTCCGCAGAAGCCGCTCTTAGGTGCTCACCGCGACCGGCCCAATGCTCTGTGTGCGAAGAAGCCGCTTCTTCGCCTCCGGGAGACTCGGCGAGTGGCAGCTTCCCAAAGGCGAAGATGCAAGCCGCCCCACGCAGGCACAGTGTGGGCAGCATTCAGACTTAGAGAAAACAGTACTTTACCACTCTCCTGCCTTTTCCATTGTTATTATATTCGAAAAGAACGAGTTTTGGACAACTAGATTTCATTCTTGCAAAACTCTTTGCAGACCTCCGTGCAAGCTTTAGAACAAGATTTTGGATGTTTTATTTACGGGCAGTGTTTCTCTTTGCAAGATATGGTGGAAAAGCTTTTTGCTGAGTGTTGAGCGAAGAGACACGCAGAAGACGCAGATACAGAGCTCTCCAAAGCTAAATGCCGGTCCACAGCTTCTTTCGGCAGAAGCCGCTCTTAGGTGCTCACAGCGACCGGCCCAATGCTCTGTGTGCGAAGAAGCCGATTCCTCGCCTCCGGGAGACTCGGCGAGCGGCAGCTTCCCAAAGGCGAAGATGCAAGCCGCATCACGCAGGCACAGTGTTGGCAGCATTCAGACTTAGAGAAAACAGTACTTTACCACTCTCCTGCCTTTTCCATTGTTATTATATTCGAAAAGAACGAGTTTTGGACAACTATATGTTCCTTCTTGCAAAACTCTTTGCAGACCTCCGTGCAAGCTTTAGAACAAGATTTTGGATGTTTTATTTACTGGCAGAGTTTCTCTTTGCAAGATATGGTGGAAAAGCTTTTTGCTGAGTGTTGAGCGACAAGACACGCAGAAGACGCAGATACGGAGCTCTCGGAAGCTAAATGCCGGTCCACGGCTTCTTTCGGCAGAAGCCGCTCTTAGATGCTCACCGCGACCGGCCCAATGCTCTGTGTGCGAAGAAGCCGCTTCTTCGCCTCCGGGAGACTGGGCGAGCGGCAGCTTCCCAAAGGCGAAGATGCAAGCCGCACCACGCAAGCACAGTGTTGGCAGCATTCAGACTTAGAGAAAACAGTACTTTACCACTCTCCTGCCTTTTCCATTGTTATTATATTCGAAAAGAACGAGTTTTGGGACACTAGATTTCATTCTTGCAAAACTCTTTGCAGACCTCCGTGCAAGCTTTAGAACAAGATTTTGGATGTTTTATTTACTGGCAGAGTTTCTCTTTGCAAGATATGGTGGAAAAGCATTTTGCTGAGGGTTGAGCGACAAGACACGCAGAAGACGCAGATACGGAGCTCTCGGAAGCTAATACAGGTCTACGGCTTCTTTCGACAGAAGCCGCTCTTAGGTGCTCACCGCGACCGGCCCAATGCTCTGTGTGCGAAGAAGCCGCTTCTTTGCCTCCGGGAGACTGGGCGAGCGGCAGCTTCCCAAAGGCGAAGATGCAAGCCGCATCACGCAGGCACAGTGTGGGCAGCATTCAGACTTAGAGAAAACAGTACTTTACCACTCTCCTGCCTTTTCCATTGTTATTATATACGAAAAGAACGAGTTTTGGACAACTATATATTCCTTCTTGCAAAACTCTTTGCAGACCTCCGTGCAAGCTTTAGAACAAGATTTTGGATGTTTTATTTACTTGCAGAGTTTCTCTTTGCAAGATATGGTGGAAAAGCCTTTTGCTGAGTGTTGAGCGACAAGACACGCAGAAGACGCAGATACGGAGCTCTCGGAAGCTAAATGCCGGTCCACGGCTTCTTTCGGCAGAAGCCGCTCTTAGGTGCTCACCGCGACCGGCCCAATGCTCTGTGTGCGAAAAAGCCGCTTCTTCGCCTCCGGGAGACTGGGCGAGCGGCAGCTTCCCAAAGGCGAAGGTGCAAGCCGCACCATGCAGGCACAGTGTGGGCAGCATTCAGACTTAGAGAAAACAGTACTTTACCACTCTCCTGCCTTTTCCATTGTTATTATATTCGAAAAGAACGAGTTTTGGACAACTATATGTTCCTTCTTGCAAAACTCTTTGCAGACCTCCGTGCAAGCTTTAGAACAAGATTTTGGATGTTTTCTTTACTGGCAGACTTTCTCTTTGCAAGATATGGTGGAAAAGCATTTTGCTGAGTGTTGAGCGACAAGACACGCAGAAGACGCAGATACGGAGCTCTCGGAAGCTAAATGCCGGTCCACGGCTTCTTTCGGCAGAAGCCGCTCTTAGGTGCTCACCGCGACCGGCCCAATGCTCTGTGTGCGAAGAAGCCGCTTCTTCGCCTCCGGGAGACTCGGCGAGCGGCAGCTTCCCAAAGGCGAAGATGCAAGCCGCATCACGCAGGCACAGTGTTGGCAGCATCCAGACTTAGAGAAAACAGTACTTTACCACTCTCCTGCCTTTTCCATTGTTATTATATTCGAAAAGAACGAGTTTTGGACAACTATATGTTCCTTCTTGCAAAACTCTTTGCAGACCTCCGTGCAAGCGTTAGAACAAGATTTTGGATGTTTTCTTTACTGGCAGAGTTTCTCTTTGCAAGATATGGTGGAAAAGCATTTTGCTGAGTGTTGAGCGACAAGACACGCAGAAGACGCAGATACGGAGCTCTCGGAAGCTAAATGCCGGTCCACGGCTTCTTTCGGCAGAAGCCGCTCTTAGGTGCTCACCGCGACCGGCCCAATGCTCTGTGTGCGAAGAAGCCGCTTCTTCGCCTCCGGGAGACTCGGCGAGCGGCAGCTTCCCAAAGGCGAAGATGCAAGCCGCACCACGCAAGCACAGTGTGGGCAGCATTCAGACTTAGAGAAAACAGTACTTTACCACTCTCCTGCCTTTTCCATTGTTATTATATTCGAAAAGAACGAGTTTTGGGACACTAGATTTCATTCTTGCAAAACTCTTTGCAGACCTCCGTGCAAGCTTTAGAACAAGATTTTGGATGTTTTATTTACTGGCAGAGTTTCTCTTTGCAAGATTTGGTGGAAATGCATTTTGCTGAGTGTTGAGCGACAAGACACGCAGAAGACGCAGATACGGAGCTCTGGGAAGCTAAATGCCGGTCCACGGCTTCTTTCCGCAGAAGCCGCTCTTAGGTGCTCACCGCGACCGGCCCAATGCTCTGTGTGCGAAGAAGCCGCTTCTTGGCCTCCGGGAGACTCGGCGAGCGGCAGCTTCCCAAAGGCGAAGATGCAAGCCGCATCACGCAGGCACAGTGTTGGCAGCATTCAGACTTAGAGAAAACCGTACTTTACCACTCTCCTGCCTTTTCCATTGTTATTATATTCGAATGGAACGAGTTTTGGACAACTATATGTTCCTTATGCAAAACTCTTTGCAGACCTCCGTGCAAGCTTTAGAACAAGATTTTGGATGTTTTATTTACTGGCAGAGTTTCTCTTTGCAAGATATGGTGGAAAAGCCTTTTGCTGAGTGTTGAGCGACAAGACACGCAGAAGACGCAGATACGGAGCTCTCGGAAGCTAAATGCCGGTCCACGGCTTCTTTCGGCAGAAGCCGCTCTTAGGTGCTCACCGCGACCGGCCCAATGCTCTGTGTGCGAAAAAGCCGCTTCTTCGCCTCCGGGAGACTCGGCGAGCGGCAGCTTCCCAAAGGCGAAGATGCAAGCCGCCCCATGCAGGCACAGTGTGGGCAGCATTCAGACTTAGAGAAAACAGTACTTTACCACTCTCCTGCCTTTTCCATTGTTATTATATTCGAAAAGAACGAGTTTTGGACAACTATATGTTCCTTCTTGCAAAACTCTTTGCAGACCTCCGTGCAAGCGTTAGAACAAGATTTTGGATGTTTTCTTTACTGGCAGAGTTTCTCTTTGCAAGATATGGTGGAAAAGCATTTTGCTGAGTGTTGAGCGACAAGACACGCAGAAGACGCAGATACGGAGCTCTCGGAAGCTAAATGCCGGTCCACGGCTTCTTTCGGCAGAAGCCGCTCTTAGGTGCTCACCGCGACCGGCCCAATGCTCTGTGTGCGAAGAAGCCGCTTCTTCGCCTCCGGGAGACTCGGCGAGCGGCAGCTTCCCAAAGGCGAAGATGCAAGCCGCACCACGCAAGCACAGTGTGGGCAGCATTCAGACTTAGAGAAAACAGTACTTTACCACTCTCCTGCCTTTTCCATTGTTATTATATTCGAAAAGAACGAGTTTTGGGACACTAGATTTCATTCTTGCAAAACTCTTTGCAGACCTCCGTGCAAGCTTTAGAACAAGATTTTGGATGTTTTATTTACTGGCAGAGTTTCTCTTTGCAAGATTTGGTGGAAATGCATTTTGCTGAGTGTTGAGCGACAAGACACGCAGAAGACGCAGATACGGAGCTCTGGGAAGCTAAATGCCGGTCCACGGCTTCTTTCGGCAGAAGCCGCTCTTAGGTGCTCACCGCGACCGGCCCAATGCTCTGTGTGCGAAGAAGCCGCTTCTTGGCCTCCGGGAGACTCGGCGAGCGGCAGCTTCCCAAAGGCGAAGATGCAAGCCGCATCACGCAGGCACAGTGTTGGCAGCATTCAGACTTAGAGAAAACCGTACTTTACCACTCTCCTGCCTTTTCCATTGTTATTATATTCGAATGGAACGAGTTTTGGACAACTATATGTTCCTTATGCAAAACTCTTTGCAGACCTCCGTGCAAGCTTTAGAACAAGATTTTGGATGTTTTATTTACTGGCAGAGTTTCTCTTTGCAAGATATGGTGGAAAAGCCTTTTGCTGAGTGTTGAGCGACAAGACACGCAGAAGACGCAGATACGGAGCTCTCGGAAGCTAAATGCCGGTCCACGGCTTCTTTCGGCAGAAGCCGCTCTTAGGTGCTCACCGCGACCGGCCCAATGCTCTGTGTGCGAAAAAGCCGCTTCTTCGCCTCCGGGAGACTCGGCGAGCGGCAGCTTCCCAAAGGCGAAGATGCAAGCCGCCCCATGCAGGCACAGTGTGGGCAGCATTCAGACTTAGAGAAAACAGTACTTTACCACTCTCCTGCCTTTTCCATTGTTATTATATTCGAAAAGAACGAGTTTTGGACAACTATATGTTCCTTCTTGCAAAACTCTTTGCAGACCTCCGTGCAAGCGTTAGAACAAGATTTTGGATGTTTTCTTTACTGGCAGAGTTTCTCTTTGCAAGATATGGTGGAAAAGCATTTTGCTGAGTGTTGAGCGACAAGACACGCAGAAGACGCAGATACGGAGCTCTCGGAAGCTAAATGCCGGTCCACGGCTTCTTTCGGCAGAAGCCGCTCTTAGGTGCTCACCGCGACCGGCCCAATGCTCTGTGTGCGAAGAAGCCGCTTCTTCGCCTCCGGGAGACTCGGCGAGCGGCAGCTTCCCAAAGGCGAAGATGCAAGCCGCACCACGCAAGCACAGTGTGGGCAGCATTCAGACTTAGAGAAAACAGTACTTTACCACTCTCCTGCCTTTTCCATTGTTATTATATTCGAAAAGAACGAGTTTTGGGACACTAGATTTCATTCTTGCAAAACTCTTTGCAGACCTCCGTGCAAGCTTTAGAACAAGATTTTGGATGTTTTATTTACTGGCAGAGTTTCTCTTTGCAAGATTTGGTGGAAATGCATTTTGCTGAGTGTTGAGCGACAAGACACGCAGAAGACGCAGATACGGAGCTCTGGGAAGCTAAATGCCGGTCCACGGCTTCTTTCCGCAGAAGCCGCTCTTAGGTGCTCACCGCGACCGGCCCAATGCTCTGTGTGCGAAGAAGCCGCTTCTTCGCCTCCGGGAGACTCGGCGAGCGGCAGCTTCCCAAAGGCGAAGATGCAAGCCGCATCACGCAGGCACAGTGTTGGCAGCATTCAGACTTAGAGAAAACAGTACTTTACCACTCTCCTGCCTTTTCCATTGTTATTATATTCGAAAAGAACGAGTTTTGGACAACTAGATTTCATTCTTGCAAAACTCTTTGCAGACCTCCGTGCAAGCTTTAGAACAAGATTTTGGATGTTTTATTTACTGGCAGAGTTTCTCTTTGCAAGATATGGTGGAAAAGCTTTTTGCTGAGTGTTGAGCGACAAGACACGCAGAAGACGCAGATACGGAGCTCTCGGAAGCTAAATGCCGGTCCACGGCTTCTTTCTGCAGAAGCCGCTCTTAGGTGCTCACCGCGAGCGGCCCAATGCTCTGTGTGCGAAGAAGCCGCTTCTTCGCCTCCGGGAGACTGGGCGAGCGGCAGCTTCCCAAAGGCGAAGATGCAAGCCGCACCACGCAAGCACAGTGTGGGCAGCATTCAGACTTAGAGAAAACAGTACTTTACCACTCTCCTGCCTTTTCCATTGTTATTATATTCGAAAAGAACGAGTTTTGGGACACTAGATTTCATTCTTGCAAAACTCTTTGCAGACCTCCGTGCAAGCTTTAGAACAAGATTTTGGATGTTTTATTTACTGGCAGAGTTTCTCTTTGCAAGATATGGTGGAAATGCATTTTGCTGAGTGTTGAGCGACAAGACACGCAGAAGACGCAGATACGGAGCTCTGGGAAGCTAAATGCCGGTCCACGGCTTCTTTCCGCAGAAGCCGCTCTTAGGTGCTCACCGCGACCGGCCCAATGCTCTGTGTGCGAAGAAGCCGCTTCTTCGCCTCCGGGAGACTCGGCGAGTGGCAGCTTCCCAAAGGCGAAGATGCAAGCCGCATCACGCAGGCACAGTGTTGGCAGCATTCAGACTTAGAGAAAACAGTACTTTACCACTCTCCTGCCTTTTCCATTGTTATTATATTCGAAAAGAACGAGTTTTGGACAACTTGCTTTCATTCTTGCAAAACTCTTTGCAGACCTCCGTGCAAGCTTTAGAACAAGATTTTGGATGTTTTATTTACTGGCAGAGTTTCTCTTTGCAAGATATGGTGGAAAAGCATTTTGCTGAGTGTTGAGCGACAAGACACGCAGAAGACGCAGATACGGAGCTCTCGGAAGCTAAATGCCGGTCCACGGCTTCTTTCGGCAGAAGCCGCTCTTAGGTGCTCACCGCGACCGGCCCAATGCTCTGTGTGCGAAGAAGCCGCTTCTTCGCCTCCGGGAGACTCGGCGAGCGGCAGCTTCCCAAAGGCGAAGATGCAAGCCGCATCACGCAGGCACAGTGTTGGCAGCATCCAGACTTAGAGAAAACAGTACTTTACCACGCTCCTGCCTTTTCCATTGTTATTATACTCGAAAAGAACGAGTTTTGGACAACTATATGTTCCTTCTTGCAAAACTCTTTGCAGACCTCCGTGCAAGCTTTAGAACAAGATTTTGGATGTTTTCTTTACTGGCAGAGTTTCTCTTTGCAAGATATGGTGGAAAAGCATTTTGCTGAGTGTTGAGCGACAAGACACGCAGAAGACGCAGATACGGAGCTCTGGGAAGCTAAATGCCGGTCCACGGCTTCTTTCGGCAGAAGCCGCTCTTAGGTGCTCACCGCGACCGGCCCAATGCTCTGTGTGCGAAGAAGCCGCTTCTTTGCCTCCGGGAGACTCGGCGAGCGGCAGCTTCCCAAAGGCGAAGATGCAAGCCGCACCACGCAAGCACAGTGTGGGCAGCATTCAGACTTAGAGAAAACAGTACTTTACCACTCTCCTGCCTTTTCCATTGTTATTATACTCGAAAAGAACGAGTTTTGGACAACTATATGTTCCTTCTTGCAAAACTCTTTGCAGACCTCCGTGCAAGCTTTAGAACAAGATTTTGGATGTTTTATTTACTTGCAGAGTTTCTCTTTGCAAGATATGGTGGAAAAGCATTTTGCTGAGTGTTGAGCGACAAGACACGCAGAAGACGCAGATACGGAGCTCTCGGAAGCTAAATGCCGGTCTACAGCTTCTTTCAGCAGAAGCCGCTCTTAGGTGCTCACCGCGACCGGCCCAATGCTCTGTGTGCGAAGAAGCCGCTTCTTCGCCTCCGGGAGACTGGGCGAGCGGCAGCTTCCCAAAGGCGAAGATGCAAGCCGCACCACGCAAGTACAGTGTGGGCAGCATTCAGACTTAGAGAAAACAGTACTTTACCACTCTCCTGCCTTTTCCATTGTTATTATATTCGAAAAGAACGAGTTTTGGGACACTAGATTTCATTCTTGCAAAACTCTTTGCAGACCTCCGTGCAAGCTTTAGAACAAGATTTTGGATGTTTTATTTACTGGCAGAGTTTCTCTTTGCAAGATTTGGTGGAAATGCATTTTGCTGAGTGTTGAGCGACAAGACACGCAGAAGACGCAGATACGGAGCTCTGGGAAGCTAAATGCCGGTCCACGGCTTCTTTCCGCAGAAGCCGCTCTTAGGTGCTCACCGCGACCGGCCCAATGCTCTGTGTGCGAAGAAGCCGCTTCTTGGCCTCCGGGAGACTCGGCGAGCGGCAGCTTCCCAAAGGCGAAGATGCAAGCCGCATCACGCAGGCACAGTGTTGGCAGCATTCAGACTTAGAGAAAACAGTACTTTACCACTCTCCTGCCTTTTCCATTGTTATTATATTCGAATAGAAGGAGTTTTGGACAACTATATGTTCCTTATGCAAAACTCTTTGCAGACCTCCGTGCAAGCTTTAGAACAAGATTTTGGATGTTTTATTTACTGGCAGAGTTTCTCTTTGCAAGATATGGTGGAAAAGCCTTTTGCTGAGTGTTGAGCGACAAGACACGCAGAAGACGCAGATACGGAGCTCTCGGAAGATAAATGCCGGTCCACGGCTTCTTTCGGCAGAAGCCGCTCTTAGGTGCTCACCGCGACCGGCCCAATGCTCTGTGTGCGAAAAAGCCGCTTCTTCGCCTCCGGGAGACTGGGCGAGCGGCAGCTTCCCAAAGGCGAAGATGCAAGCCGCCCCACGCAGGCACAGTGTTGGCAGCATTCAGACTTAGAGAAAACAGTACTTTACCACTCTCCTGCCTTTTCCATTGTTATTATATTCGAAAAGAACGAGTTTTGGACAACTATATGTTCCTTCTTGCAAAACTCTTTGCAGACCTCCGTGCAAGCTTTAGAACAAGATTTTGGATGTTTTATTTACTGGCAGAGTTTCTCTTTGCAAGATATGGTGGAAAAGCATTTTGCTGAGTGTTGAGCGACAAGACACGCAGAAGACGCAGATACGGAGCACTGGGAAGCTAAATGCCGGTCCACGGCTTCTTTCCGCAGAAGCCGCTCTTAGGTGCTCACCGCGACCGGCCCAATGCTCTGTGTGCGAAGAAGCCGCTTCTTCGCCTCCGGGAGACTCGGCGAGCGGCAGCTTCCCAAAGGCGAAGATGCAAGCCGCATCACGCAGGCACAGTGTTGGCAGCATTCAGACTTAGAGAAAACAGTACTTTACCACTCACCTGCCTTTTCCATTGTTATTATATTCGAAAAGAACGAGTTTTGGACAACTATATGTTCCTTCTTGCAAAACTCTTTGCAGACCTCCGTGCAAGCTTTAGAACAAGATTTTGGATGTTTTATTTACTGGCAGAGTTTCTCTTTGCAAGATATGGTGGAAAAGCTTTTTGCTGAGTGTTGAGCGACAAGACACGCAGAAGACGCAGATACGGAGCTCTCGGAAGCTAAATGCCGGTCCACGGCTTCTTTCGGCAGAAGCCGCTCTTAGGTGCTCACCGCGACCGGCCCAATGCTCTGTGTGCGAAGAAGCCGCTTCTTTGCCTCCGGGAGACTCGGCGAGCGGCAGCTTCCCAAAGGCGAAGATGCAAGCCGCACCACGCAGGCACAGTGTGGGCAGCATTCAGACTTAGAGAAAACAGTACTTTACCACTCTCCTGCCTTTTCCATTGTTATTATATTCGAAAAGAACGAGTTTTGGACAACTAGATGTTCCTTCTTGCAAAACTCTTTGCAGACCTCCGTGCAAGCTTTAGAACAAGATTTTGGATGTTTTATTTACTGGCAGAGTTTCTCTTTGCAAGATATGGTGGAAAAGCATTTTGCTGAGTGTTGAGCGACAAGACACGCAGAAGACGCAGATACGGAGCTCTGGGAAGCTAAATGCCGGTCCACGGCTTCTTTCGGCAGAAGCCGCTCTTAGGTGCTCACCGCGACCGGCCCAATGCTCTGTGTGCGAAGAAGCCGCTTCTTCGCCTCCGGGAGACTCGGCGAGCGGCAGCTTCCCAAATGCGAAGATGCAAGCCGCACCACGCAAGAACAGTGTGGGCAGCATTCAGACTTAGAGAAAACAGTACTTTACCACTCTCCTGCCTTTTCCATTGTTATTATATTCGAAAAGAACGAGTTTTGGGACACTAGATTTCATTCTTGCAAAACTCTTTGCAGACCTCCGTGCAAGCTTTAGAACAAGATTTTGGATGTTTTATTTACTGGCAGAGTTTCTCTTTGCAAGATATGGTGGAAAAGCATTTTGCTGAGTGTTGAGCGACAAGACACGCAGAAGACGCAGATACGGAGCTCTCGGAAGCTAAATGCCGGTCCACGGCTTCTTTCGGCAGAAGCCGCTCTTAGGTGCTCACCGCGACCGGCCCAATGCTCTGTGTGCGAAGAAGCCGCTTCTTTGCCTCCGGGAGACTCGGCGAGCGGCAGCTTCCCAAAGGCGAAGATGCAAGCCGCATCACGCAGGCACAGTGTGGGCAGCATTCAGACTTAGAGAAAACAGTACTTTACCACTCTCCTGCCTTTTCCATTGTTATTATATTGGGAAAGAACGAGTTTTGGACAACTATATGTTCCTTCTTGCAAAACTCTTTGCAGACCTCCGTGCAAGCTTTAGAACAAGATTTTGGATGTTTTCTTTCCTGGCCGAGTTTCTCTTTGCAAGATATGGTGGAAAAGAATTTTGCTGAGTGTTGAGCGACAAGACACGCAGAAGACGCAGATACGGAGCTCTGGGAAGCTAAATGCCGGTCCACGGCTTCTTTCGGCAGAAGCCGCTCTTAGGTGCTCACCGCGACCGGCCCAATGCTCTGTGTGCGAAGAAGCCGCTTCTTCGCCTCCGGGAGACTCGGCGAGCGGCAGCTTCCCAAAGGCGAAGATGCAAGCCGCATCACGCAGGCACAGTGTTGGCAGCATTCAGACTTAGAGAAAACAGTACTTTACCACTCTCCTGCCTTTTCCATTGTTATTATATTCGAAAAGAACGAGTTTTGGACAACTAGCTGTCATTCTTGCAAAACTCTTTGCAGACCTCCGTGCAAGCTTTAGAACAAGATTTTGGATGTTTTATTTACTGGCAGAGTTTCTCTTTGCAAGATATGGTGGAAAAGCCTTTTGCTGAGTGTTGAGCGACAAAACACGCAGAAGACGCAGATACGGAGCTCTCGGAAGCTAAATGCCGGTCCACGGCTTCTTTCGGCAGGAGCCGCTCTTAGGTGCTCACTGGGGCCGGCCCAATGCTCTGTGTGCGAAGAAGCCGCTTCTTCGCCTCCGGGAGACTCGGCGAGCGGCAGCTTCCCAAAGGCGAAGATGCAAGCCGCATCACGCAGGCACAGTGTTGGCAGCATTCAGACTTAGAGAAAACAGTACTTTACCACTCTCCTGCCTTTTCCATTGTTATTATATTCGAAAAGAACGAGTTTTGGACAACTATATGTTCCTTCTTGCAAAACTCTTTGCAGACCTCCGTGCAAGCTTTAGAACAAGATTTTGGATGTTTTCTTTACTGGCAGAGTTTCTCTTTGCAAGATATGGTGGAAAAGCATTTTGCTGAGTGTTGAGCGACAAGACACGCAGAAGACGCAGATACGGAGCTCTCGGAAGCTAAATGCCGGTCCACGGCTTCTTTCGGCAGAAGCCGCTCTTAGGTGCTCACCGCGACCGGCCCAATGCTCTGTGTGCGAAGAAGCCGCTTCTTCGCCTCCGGGAGAATCGGCGAGCGGCAGCTTCCCAAAGGCGAAGATGCAAGCCGCACCACGCAAGCACAGTGTGGGCAGCATTCAGACTTAGAGAAAACAGTACTTTACCACTCTCCTGCCTTTTCCATTGTTATTATATTCGAAAAGAACGAGTTTTGGGACACTAGGTTTCATTCTTGCAAAACTCTTTGCAGACCTCCGTGCAAGCTTTAGAACAAGATTTTGGATGTTTTATTTACTGGCAGAGTTTCTCTTTGCAAGATATGGTGGAAAAGCATTTTGCTGAGTGTTGAGCGACAAGACACGCAGAAGACGCAGATACGGAGCTCTGGGAAGCTAAATCCCGGTCCACCGCTTCTTTCCGCAGAAGCCGCTCTTAGGTGCTCACCGCGACCGGCCCAATGCTCTGTGTGCGAAGAAGCCGCTTCTTCGCCTCCGGGAGACTCGGCGAGCGGCAGCTTCCCAAAGGCGAAGATGCAAGCCGCATCACGCAGGCACAGTGTTGGCAGCATTCAGACTTAGAGAAAACAGTACTTTACCACTCTCCTGCCTTTTCCATTGTTATTATATTCGAAAAGAACGAGTTTTGGGACACTAGGTTTCATTCTTGCAAAACTCTTTGCAGACCTCCGTGCAAGCTTTAGAACAAGATTTTGGATGTTTTATTTACTGGCAGAGTTTCTCTTTGCAAGATATGGTGGAAAAGCTTTTTGCTGAGTGTTGAGCGAAGAGACACGCAGAAGACGCAGATACGGAGCTCTCGGAAGCTAAATGCCGGTCCACGGCTTCTTTCGGCAGAAGCCGCTCTTAGGTGCTCACCGCGACCGGCACAATGCTCTGTGTGCGAAGAAGCCGCTTCTTCGCCTCCGGGAGACTCGGCGAGCGGCAGCTTCCCAAAGGCGAAGATGCAAGCCGCATCACGCAGGCACAGTGTTGGCAGCATTCAGACTTAGAGAAAACAGTACTTTACCACTCTCCTGCCTTTTCCGTTGTTATTATACTCGAAAAGAACGAGTTTTGGACAACTAGATGTTCCTTCTTGCAAAACTCTTTGCAGACCTCCGTGCAAGCTTTAGAACAAGATTTTGGATGTTTTATTTACTGGCAGAGTTTCTCTTTGCAAGATATGGTGGAAAAGCATTTTGCTGAGTGTTGAGCGACAAGACACGCAGAAGACGCAGATACGGAGCTCTGGGAAGCTAAATGCCGGTCCACGGCTTCTTTCGGCAGAAGCCGCTCTTAGGTGCTCACCGCGACCGGCCCAATGCTCTGTGTGCGAAAAACCCGCTTCTTCGCCTCCGGGAGACTCGGCGAGCGGCAGCTTCCCAAATGCGAAGATGCAAGCCGCACCACGCAAGAACAGTGTGGGCAGCATTCAGACTTAGAGAAAACAGTACTTTACCACTCTCCTGCCTTTTCCATTGTTATTATATTCGAAAAGAACGAGTTTTGGGACACTAGATTTCATTCTTGCAAAACTCTTTGCAGACCTCCGTGCAAGCTTTAGAACAAGATTTTGGATGTTTTATTTACTGGCAGAGTTTCTCTTTGCAAGATATGGTGGAAAAGCATTTTGCTGAGTGTTGAGCGACAAGACACGCAGAAGACGCAGATACGGAGCTCTCGGAAGCTAAATGCCGGTCCACGGCTTCTTTCGGCAGAAGCCGCTCTTAGGTGCTCACCGCGACCGGCCCAATGCTCTGTGTGCGAAGAAGCCGCTTCTTTGCCTCCGGGAGACTCGGCGAGCGGCAGCTTCCCAAAGGCGAAGATGCAAGCCGCACCACGCAGGCACAGTGTGGGCAGCATTCAGACTTAGAGAAAACAGTACTTTACCACTCTCCTGCCTTTTCCATTGTTATTATATTGGGAAAGAACGAGTTTTGGACAACTAGATGTTCCTTCTTGCAAAACTCTTTGCAGACCTCCGTGCAAGCTTTAGAACAAGATTTTGGATGTTTTCTTTCCTGGCCGAGTTTCTCTTTGCAAGATATGGTGGAAAAGAATTTTGCTGAGTGTTGAGCGACAAGACACGCAGAAGACGCAGATACGGAGCTCTGGGAAGCTAAATGCCGGTCCACGGCTTCTTTCGGCAGAAGCCGCTCTTAGGTGCTCACCGCGACCGGCCCAATGCTCTGTGTGCGAAGAAGCCGCTTCTTCGCCTCCGGGAGACTCGGCGAGCGGCAGCTTCCCAAAGGCGAAGATGCAAGCCACATCACGCAGGCACCGTGTTGGCAGCATTCAGACTTAGAGAAAACAGTACTTTACCGCTCTCCTGCCTTTTCCATTGTTATTATATTCGAAAAGAACGAGTTTTGGACAACTAGCTGTCATTCTTGCAAAACTCTTTGCAGACCTCCGTGCAAGCTTTAGAACAAGATTTTGGATGTTTTATTTACTGGCAGAGTTTCTCTTTGCAAGATATGGTGGAAAAGCCTTTTGCTGAGTGTTGAGCGACAAAACACGCAGAAGACGCAGATACGGAGCTCTCGGAAGCTAAATGCCGGTCCACGGCTTCTTTCGGCAGGAGCCGCTCTTAGGTGCTCACTGGGGCCGGCCCAATGCTCTGTGTGCGAAGAAGCCGCTTCTTTGCCTCCGGGAGACTCGGCGAGCGGCAGCTTCCCAAAGGCGAAGATGCAAGCCGCATCACGCAGGCACAGTGTTGGCAGCATTCAGACTTAGAGAAAACAGTACTTTACCACTCTCCTGCCTTTTCCATTGTTATTATATTCGAAAAGAACGAGTTTTGGACAACTATATGTTCCTTCTTGCAAAACTCTTTGCAGACCTCCGTGCAAGCTTTAGAACAAGATTTTGGATGTTTTCTTTACTGGCAGAGTTTCTCTTTGCAAGATATGGTGGAAAAGCATTTTGCTGAGTGTTGAGCGACAAGACACGCAGAAGACGCAGATACGGAGCTCTCGGAAGCTAAATGCCGGTCCACGGCTTCTTTCGGCAGAAGCCGCTCTTAGGTGCTCACCGCGACCGGCCCAATGCTCTGTGTGTGAAGAAGCCGCTTCTTCGCCTCCGGGAGAATCGGCGAGCGGCAGCTTCCCAAAGGCGAAGATGCAAGCCGCACCACTCAAGCACAGTGTGGGCAGCATTCAGACTTAGAGAAAACAGTACTTTACCACTCTCCTGCCTTTTCCATTGTTATTATATTCGAAAAGAACGAGTTTTGGGACACTAGGTTTCATTCTTGCAAAACTCTTTGCAGACCTCCGTGCAAGCTTTAGAACAAGATTTTGGATGTTTTATTTACTGGCAGAGTTTCTCTTTGCAAGATATGGTGGAAAAGCATTTTGCTGAGTGTTGAGCGACAAGACACGCAGAAGACGCAGATACGGAGCTCTGGGAAGCTAAATCCCGGTCCACCGCTTCTTTCCGCAGAAGCCGCTCTTAGGTGCTCACCGCGACCGGCCCAATGCTCTGTGTGCGAAGAAGCCGCTTCTTCGCCTCCGGGAGACTCGGCGAGCGGCAGCTTCCCAAAGGCGAAGATGCAAGCCGCATCACGCAGGCACAGTGTTGGCAGCATTCAGACTTAGAGAAAACAGTACTTTACCACTCTCCTGCCTTTTCCATTGTTATTATATTCGAAAAGAACGAGTTTTGGGACACTAGGTTTCATTCTTGCAAAACTCTTTGCAGACCTCCGTGCAAGCTTTAGAACAAGATTTTGGATGTTTTATTTACTGGCAGAGTTTCTCTTTGCAAGATATGGTGGAAAAGCTTTTTGCTGAGTGTTGAGCGAAGAGACACGCAGAAGACGCAGATACGGAGCTCTCGGAAGCTAAATGCCGGTCCACGGCTTCTTTCGGCAGAAGCCGCTCTTAGGTGCTCACCGCGACCGGCACAATGCTCTGTGTGCGAAGAAGCCGCTTCTTCGCCTCCGGGAGACTCGGCGAGCGGCAGCTTCCCAAAGGCGAAGATGCAAGCCGCATCACGCAGGCACAGTGTTGGCAGCATTCAGACTTAGAGAAAACAGTACTTTACCACTCTCCTGCCTTTTCCGTTGTTATTATACTCGAAAAGAACGAGTTTTGGACAACTATATGTTCCTTCTTGCAAAACTCTTTGCAGACCTCCGTGCAAGCTTTAGAACAAGATTTTGGATGTTTTCTTTACTGGCAGAGTTTCTCTTTGCAAGATATGGTGGAAAAGCATTTTGCTGAGTGTTGAGCGACAAGACACGCAGAAGACGCAGATACGGAGCTCTGGGAAGCTAAATGCCGGTCCACGGCTTCTTTCGGCAGAAGCCGCTCTTAGGTGCTCACCGCGACCGGCCCAATGCTCTGTGTGCGAAAAAGCCGCTTCTTCGCCTCCGGGAGACTCGGCGAGCGGCAGCTTCCCAAAGGCGAAGATGCAAGCCGCACCACGCAAGCACAGTGTGGGCAGCATTCAGACTTAGAGAAAACAGTACTTTACCACTCTCCTGCCTTTTCCATTGTTATTATATTCGAAAAGAACGAGTTTTGGACAACTATATGTTCCTTCTTGCAAAACTCTTTGCAGACCTCCGTGCAAGCTTTAGAACAAGATTTTGGATGTTTTATTTACTGGCAGAGTTTCTCTTTGCAAGATATGGTGGAAAAGCATTTTGCTGAGTGTTGAGCGACAAGACACGCAGAAGACGCAGATACGGAGCTCTCGGAAGCTAAATGACGGTCCACGGCTTCTTTCGGCAGAAGCCACTCTTAGGTCCCCTCCGCGACCGGCCCAATGCTCTGTGTGCGAAGAAGCCGCTTCTTCGCCTCCGGGAGAATCGGCGAGCGGCAGCGTCCCAAAGGCGAAGATGCAAGCCGCTCCACGCAAGCACAGTGTGGGCAGCATTCAGACTTAGAGAAAACAGTACTTTACCACTCTCCTGCCTTTTCCATTGTTATTATATTCGAAAAGAACGAGTTTTGGACAACTATATGTTCCTTCTTGCAAAACTCTTTGCAGACATCCGTGCGAGCTTTAGAACAAGATTTTGGATGTTTTATTTACTGGCAGAGTTTCTCTTTGCAAGATATGGTGGAAAAGCATTTTGCTGAGTGTTGAGCGACAAGACCCGCAGAAGACGCAGATACGGAGCTCTCGGAAGCTAAATGCCGGTCCACGGCTTCTTTCGGCAGAAGCCGCTCTTAGGTGCTCACCGCGACCGGCCCAATGCTCTGTGTGCGAAGAAGCCGCTTCTTCGCCTCCGGGAGACTGGGCGAGCGGCAGCTTTCCAAAGGCGAAGATGCAAGCCGCACCACGCAAGCACAGTGTGGGCAGCATTCAGACTTAGAGAAAACAGTACTTTACCACTCTCCTGCCTTTTCCATTGTTATTATATTCGAAAAGAACGAGTTTTGGGACACTAGATTTTATTCTTGCAAAACTCTTTGCAGACCTCCGTGCAAGCTTTAGAACAAGATTTCGGATGTTTTATTTACTGGCAGAGTTTCTCTTTGCAAGATATGGTGGAAAAGCTTTTTGCTGAGTGTTGAGCGACAAGACACGCAGAAGATGTAGATACGGAGCTCTCGGAAGCTAAATGCCGGTCCACGGCTTCTTTCGGCAGAAGCCGCTCTTAGGTGCTCACCACGACCGGCCCAATGCTCTGTGTGCGAAGAAGCCGCTTCTTCGCCTCCGGGAGACTCGGCGAGCGGCGGCGTCCCAAAGGCGAAGATGCAAGCCGCATCACGCAGGCACAATGTTGGCAGCATTCAGACTTAGAGAAAACAGTACTTTACCACTCTCCTGCCTTTTCCATTGTTATTATATTCGAAAAGAACGAGTTTTGGACAACTATATGTTCCTTCTTGCAAAACTCTTTGCAGACCTCCGTGCAAGCTTTAGAACAAGATTTTGGATGTTTTATTTACTGGCAGTGTTTCTCTTTGCAAGATATGGTGGAAAAGCCTTTTGCTGAGTGTTGAGCGACAAGACACGCAGAAGACGCAGATACGGAGCTCTGGGAAGCTAAATGCCGGTCCACGGCTTCTTTCGGCAGAAGCCGCTCTTAGGTGCTCACCGCGACCGGCCCAATGCTCTGTGTGCGAAGAAGCCGCTTCTTCGCCTCCGGGAGACTGGGCGAGCGGCAGCTTCCCAAAGGCGAAGATGCAAGCCGCACCACGCAGGCACAGTGTGAGCAGCATTCAGACTTAGAGAAAACAGTACTTTACCACTCTCCTGCCTTTTCCATTGTTATTATATTCGAAAAGAACGAGTTTTGGACAACTAGATTTCATTCTTGCAAAACACTTTGCAGACCTCCGTGCAAGCTTTAGAACAAGATTTTGGATGTTTTCTTTACTGGCAGTGTTTCTCTTTGCATGATATGGTGGAAAAGCTTTTTGCTGAGTGTTGAGCGACAAGACACGCAGAAGATGCAGATACAGATCTCGCGGAAGCTAAATGCTGGTCCACGGCTTCTTTCGGCAGAAGCCGCTCTTAGGTGCTCACCGCGACCGGCCCAATGCTCTGTGTGCGAAGAAGCCGCTTCTTCGCCTCCGGGAGACTGGGCGAGCGGCAGCTTCCCAAAGGCGAAGAAGCAAGCCGCAACACGCAGGCACAGTGTGGGCAGCATTCAGACTTAGAGAAAACAGTACTTTACCACTCTCCTGCCTTTTCCATTGTTATTATATTCGAAAAGAACGAGTTTTGGACAACTAGATGTTCCTTCTTGCAAAACTCTTTGCAGACCTCCGTGCAAGCTTTAGAACAAGATTTTGGATGTTTTATTTACTGGCAGAGTTTCTCTTTGCAAGATATGGTGGAAAAGCATTTTGCTGAGTGTTGAGTGACAAGACACGCAGAAGACGCAGATACAGATCTCGCGGAAGCTAAATGCTGGTCCACGGCTTCTTTCGGCAGAAGCCGCTCTTAGGTGCTCACCGTGACCGGCCCAATGCTTTGTGTGCGAAGAAGCCGCTTCCTCGCCTCCGGGAGACTCGGCGAGCGGCAGCTTCCCAAAGGCGAAGTTGCAAGCCGCATCACGCAAGCACAGTGTTGGCAGCATTCAGACTTAGAGAAAACAGTACTTTACCACTCTCCTGCCTTTTCCATTGTTATTATATTCGAAAAGAACGAGTTTTGGTCGACTAGCTTTCATTCTTGCAAAACACTTTGCAGACCTCCGTGCAAATTTTAGAACAAGATTTTGGATGTTTTATTTACTGGCAGAGTTTTTCTTTGCAAGATATGGTGG
This sequence comes from Molothrus aeneus, assembly GCF_037042795.1. NCBI lineage: Eukaryota > Metazoa > Chordata > Aves > Passeriformes > Icteridae > Molothrus > Molothrus aeneus. The sequence goes on along the minus strand of NW_027099144.1, from coordinate 90,789 downwards.
AAAAGCATTTTGCTGTGTGTTGAGCGGCAAGACACGCAGAAGAAAGAGATACGGAGCTCTCGGAAGCTAAATGCCGGTCCACGGCTTCTTTCGGCAGAAGCCGCTCTTAGGTGCTCACTGCGACCGGCCCAATGCTCTGTGTGCGAAGAAGCCGCTTCTTCGCCTCTGGGGGAATCGTCGAGCGGCAGCTTCCCAAAGGCGAAGATGCAAGCCGCACCATGGAGGCACAGTGTGGGCAGCATTCAGACTTAGAGAAAACAGTACTTTACCACTCTCCTGCCTTTTCCATTGTTATTATATTCGAAAAGAACGAGTTTTGGTCAACGAGCTTTCCTTCTTGCAAAACTCTTTGCAGACCTCCGTGCAAGCTTTAGAACAAGATTTTGGATGTTTTATTTACTGGCAGTGTTTCTCTTTGCAAGATATGGTGGAAAAGCCTTTTGCTGAGTGTTGAGCGACAAGACACGCAGAAGACGCAGATACGGAGCTCTCGGAAGCTAAATGCCGGTCCACGGCTTCTTTCGGCAGAAGCCGCTCTTAGGTGCTCACCGCGACCGGCCCAATGCTCTGTGTGCGAAGAAGCCGCTTCTTCGCCTCCGGGAGACTGGGCGAGCGGCAGCTTCCCAAAGGCGAAGATGCAAGCCGCACCACGCAGGCACAGTGTGGGCAGCATTCAGACTTAGAGAAAACAGTACTTTACCACTCTCCTGCCTTTTCCATTGTTATTATATTCGAAAAGAACGAGTTTTGGACAACTAGATTTCATTCTTGCAAAACACTTTGCAGACCTCCGTGCAAGCTTTAGAACAAGATTTTGGATGTTTTCTTTACTGGCAGTGTTTCTCTTTGCATGATATGGTGGAAAAGCTTTTTGCTGAGTGTTGAGCGACAAGACACGCAGAAGACGCAGATACAGATCTCGCGGAAGCTAAATGCTGGTCCACGGCTTCTTTCGGCAGAAGCCGCTCTTAGGTGCTCACCGCGACCGGCCCAATGCTCTGTGTGCGAAGAAGCCGCTTCTTCGCCTCCGGGAGACTCGGCGAGCGGCAGCTTCCCAAAGGCGAAGGTGCAAGCCGCACCATGCAGGCACAGTGTGGGCAGCATTCAGACTTAGAGAAAACAGTACTTTACCACTCTCCTGCCTTTTCCATTGTTATTATATTCGAAAAGAACGAGTTTTGGACAACTATATGTTCCTTCTTGCAAAACTCTTTGCAGACCTCCGTGCAAGCTTTAGAACAAGATTTTGGATGTTTTATTTACTGGCAGTGTTTCTCTTTGCAAGATATGGTGGAAAAGCTTTTTGCTGAGTGTTGAGCGACAAGACACGCAGAAGTCGCAGATACAGAGCTCGCGGAAGCTAAATGCCGGTCCACGGCTTCTTTCGGCAGAAGCCGCTCTTAGGTGCTCACCGCGACCGGCCCAATGCTCTGTGTGCGAAGAAGCCGCTTCTTCGCCTCCGGGAGACTGGGCGAGCGGCAGCTTCCCAAAGGCGAAGATGCAAGCCGCATCACGCAGGCACAGTGTGGGCAGCATTCAGACTTAGAGAAAACAGTACCTTACCACTCTCCTGCCTTTTCCATTGTTATTATATTCGAAAAGAACGAGTTTTGGTCAACGAGCTTTCCTTCTTGCAAAACTGTTTGCAGACCTCCGTGCAAGCTTTAGAACAAGATTTTGGATGTTTTATTTACTGGCAGTGTTTCTCTTTGCAAGATATGGTGGAAAAGCCTTTTGCTGAGTGTTGAGCGACAAGACACGCAGAAGACGCAGATACGGAGCTCTCGGAAGCTAAATGCCGGTCCACGGCTTCTTTCGGCAGAAGCCGCTCTTAGGTGCTCACCGCGACCGGCCCAATGCTCTGTGTGCGAAGAAGCCGCTTCTTCGCCTCCGGGAGACTGGGCGAGCGGCAGATTCCCAAAGGCGAAGAAGCAAGCCGCAACACGCAGGCACAGTGTGGGCAGCATTCAGACTTAGAGAAAACAGTACTTTACCACTCTCCTGCCTTTTCCATTGTTATTATATTCGAAAAGAACGAGTTTTGGACAACTATATGTTCCTTCTTGCAAAACTCTTTGCAGACCTCCGTGCAAGCTTTAGAACAAGATTTTGGATGTTTTATTTACTGGCAGAGTTTCTCTTTGCAAGATATGGTGGAAAAGCATTTTGCTGAGTGTTGAGCGACAAGACACGCAGAAGACGCAGATACGGAGCTCTCGGAAGCTAAATGCCGGTCCACGGCTTCTTTCGGCAGAAGCCGCTCTTAGGTGCTCATCGCGACCGGCCCAATGCTCTGTGTGCGAAGAAGCCGCTTCTTCGCCTCCGGGAGACTGGGCGAGCGGCAGCTTCCCAAAGGCGAAGATGCAAGCCGCATCACGCAGGCACAGTGTTGGCAGCATTCAGACTTAGAGAAAATAGTACTTTACCACTCTCCTGCCTTTTCCATTGTTATTATATTCGAAAAGAACGAGTTTTGGACAACTAGATGTTCCTTCTTGCAAAACTCTTTGCAGACCTCCGTGCAAGCTTTAGAACAAGATTTTGGATGTTTTATTTACGGGCAGTGTTTCTCTTTGCAAGTTATGGTGGAAAAGCTTTTTGCTGAGTGTTGAGCGAAGAGACACGCAGAAGACGCAGATACGGAGCTCTCCGAAGCTAAATGCCGGTCCACGGCTTCTTTCGGCAGAAGCCGCTCTTAGGTGCTCACCGCGACCGGCCCAATGCTCTGTGTGCGAAGAAGCCGCTTCTTCGCCTCCGGGAGACTCGGGGAGCGGCAGCTTCCCAAAGGCGAAGATGCAAGCCGCATCACGCAGGCACAGTGTGGGCAGCATTCAGACTTAGAGAAAACAGTACTTTACCACTCTCCTGCCTTTTCCATTGTTATTATATTCGAAAAGAACGAGTTTTGGACAACTAGATTTCATTCTTGCAAAACTCTTTGCAGACCTCCGTGCAAGCTTTAGAACAAGATTTTGGATGTTTTATTTACTGGCAGTGTTTCTCTTTGCAAGATATGGTGGAAAAGCCTTTTGCTGAGTGTTGAGTGACAAGACACGCAGAAGACGCAGATACAGATCTCGCGGAAGCTAAATGCTGGTCCACGGCTTCTTTCGGCAGAAGCCGCTCTTAGGTGCTCACCGCGACCGGCCCAATGCTCTGTGTGCGAAGAAGCCGCTTCTTCGCCTCCGGGAGACTGGGCGAGCGGCAGCTTCACAAAGGCGAAGATGCAAGCCGCATCACGCAGGCACAGTGTGGGCAGCATTCAGACTTAGAGAAAACAGTACTTTACCACTCTCCTGCCTTTTCCATTGTTATTATATTCGAAAAGAACGAGTTTTGGTCAACGAGCTTTCCTTCTTGCAAAACTCTTTGCAGACCTCCGTGCAAGCTTTAGAACAAGATTTTGGATGTTTTATTTACTGGCAGTGTTTCTCTTTGCATGATATGGTGGAAAAGCCTTTTGCTGAGTGTTGAGCGACAAGACACGCAGAAGACGCAGATACGGAGCTCTCGGAAGCTAAATGCCGGTCCACGGCTTCTTTCGGCAGAAGCCGCTCTTAGGTGCTCACCCCGACTGGCCCAATGCTCTGTGTGCGAAGAAGCCGCTTCTTCGCCTCCGGGAGACTGGGCGAGCGGCAGCTTCCCAAAGGCGAAGAAGCAAGCCGCAACACGCAGGCACAGTGTGGGCAGCATTCAGACTTAGAGAAAACAGTACTTTACCACTCTCCTGCCTTTTCCATTGTTATTATATTCGAAAAGAACGAGTTTTGGACAACTAGATGTTCATTCTTGCAAAACACTTTGCAGACCTCCGTGCAAGCTTTAGAACAAGATTTTGGATGTTTTATTTACTGGCAGTGTTTCTCTTTGCATGATATGGTGGAAAAGCTTTTTGCTGAGTGTTGAGCGACAAGACACGCAGAAGACGCAGATACAGATCTCGCAGAAGCTAAATGCTGGTCCACGGCTTCTTTCGGCAGAAGCCGCTCTTAGGTGCTCACCGCGACCGGCCCAATGCTCTGTGTGCGAAGAAGCCGCTTCTTCGCCTCCGGGAGACTCGGCGAGCGGCAGCTTCCCAAAGGCGAAGGTGCAAGCCGCACCATGCAGGCACAGTGTGGGCAGCATTCAGACTTAGAGAAAACAGTACTTTACCACGCTCTTGCCTTTTCCATTGTTATTATATTCGAAAAGAACGAGTTTTGGACAACTATATGTTCCTTCTTGCAAAACTCTTTGCAGACCACCGTGCAAGCTTTAGAACAAGATTTTGGATGTTTTATTTACTGGCAGTGTTTCTCTTTGCAAGATATGGTGGAAAAGCCTTTTGCTGAGTGTTGAGCGACAAGACACGCAGAAGACGCAGATACGGAGCTCTGGGAAGCTAAATGCCGGTCCACGGCTTCTTTCGGCAGAAGCCGCTCTTAGGTGCTCACCGCGACCGGCCCAATGCTCTGTGTGCGAAGAAGCCGCTTCTTCGCCTCCGGGAGACTGGGCGAGCGGCAGCTTCCCAAAGGCGAAGATGCAAGCCGCACCACGCAGGCACAGTGTGAGCAGCATTCAGACTTAGAGAAAACAGTACTTTACCACTCTCCTGCCTTTTCCATTGTTATTATATTCGAAAAGAACGAGTTTTGGACAACTAGATTTCATTCTTGCAAAACACTTTGCAGACCTCCGTGCAAGCTTTAGAACAAGATTTTGGATGTTTTCTTTACTGGCAGTGTTTCTCTTTGCATGATATGGTGGAAAAGCTTTTTGCTGAGTGTTGAGCGACAAGACACGCAGAAGATGCAGATACAGATCTCGCGGAAGCTAAATGCTGGTCCACGGCTTCTTTCGGCAGAAGCCGCTCTTAGGTGCTCACCGCGACCGGCCCAATGCTCTGTGTGCGAAGAAGCCGCTTCTTCGCCTCCGGGAGACTGGGCGAGCGGCAGCTTCCCAAAGGCGAAGAAGCAAGCCGCAACACGCAGGCACAGTGTGGGCAGCATTCAGACTTAGAGAAAACAGTACTTTACCACTCTCCTGCCTTTTCCATTGTTATTATATTCGAAAAGAACGAGTTTTGGACAACTAGATGTTCCTTCTTGCAAAACTCTTTGCAGACCTCCGTGCAAGCTTTAGAACAAGATTTTGGATGTTTTATTTACTGGCAGAGTTTCTCTTTGCAAGATATGGTGGAAAAGCATTTTGCTGAGTGTTGAGTGACAAGACACGCAGAAGACGCAGATACAGATCTCGCGGAAGCTAAATGCTGGTCCACGGCTTCTTTCGGCAGAAGCCGCTCTTAGGTGCTCACCGTGACCGGCCCAATGCTTTGTGTGCGAAGAAGCCGCTTCCTCGCCTCCGGGAGACTCGGCGAGCGGCAGCTTCCCAAAGGCGAAGTTGCAAGCCGCATCACGCAAGCACAGTGTTGGCAGCATTCAGACTTAGAGAAAACAGTACTTTACCACTCTCCTGCCTTTTCCATTGTTATTATATTCGAAAAGAACGAGTTTTGGTCGACTAGCTTTCATTCTTGCAAAACACTTTGCAGACCTCCGTGCAAATTTTAGAACAAGATTTTGGATGTTTTATTTACTGGCAGAGTTTTTCTTTGCAAGATATGGTGGAAAAGCATTTTGCTGTGTGTTGAGCGGCAAGACACGCAGAAGAAAGAGATACGGAGCTCTCGGAAGCTAAATGCCGGTCCACGGCTTCTTTCGGCAGAAGCCGCTCTTAGGTGCTCACTGCGACCGGCCCAATGCTCTGTGTGCGAAGAAGCCGCTTCTTCGCCTCTGGGAGAATCGTCGAGCGGCAGCTTCCCAAAGGCGAAGATGCAAGCCGCACCATGGAGGCACAGTGTGGGCAGCATTCAGACTTAGAGAAAACAGTACTTTACCACTCTCCTGCCTTTTCCATTGTTATTATATTCGAAAAGAACGAGTTTTGGTCAACGAGCTTTCCTTCTTGCAAAACTCTTTGCAGACCTCCGTGCAAGCTTTAGAACAAGATTTTGGATGTTTTATTTACTGGCAGTGTTTCTCTTTGCAAGATATGGTGGAAAAGCCTTTTGCTGAGTGTTGAGCGACAAGACACGCAGAAGACGCAGATACGGAGCTCTCGGAAGCTAAATGCCGGTCCACGGCTTCTTTCGGCAGAAGCCGCTCTTAGGTGCTCACCGCGACCGGCCCAATGCTCTGTGTGCGAAGAAGCCGCTTCTTCGCCTCCGGGAGACTGGGCGAGCGGCAGCTTCCCAAAGGCGAAGATGCAAGCCGCACCACGCAGGCACAGTGTGGGCAGCATTCAGACTTAGAGAAAACAGTACTTTACCACTCTCCTGCCTTTTCCATTGTTATTATATTCGAAAAGAACGAGTTTTGGACAACTAGATTTCATTCTTGCAAAACACTTTGCAGACCTCCGTGCAAGCTTTAGAACAAGATTTTGGATGTTTTCTTTACTGGCAGTGTTTCTCTTTGCATGATATGGTGGAAAAGCTTTTTGCTGAGTGTTGAGCGACAAGACACGCAGAAGACGCAGATACAGATCTCGCGGAAGCTAAATGCTGGTCCACGGCTTCTTTCGGCAGAAGCCGCTCTTAGGTGCTCACCGCGACCGGCCCAATGCTCTGTGTGCGAAGAAGCCGCTTCTTCGCCTCCGGGAGACTCGGCGAGCGGCAGCTTCCCAAAGGCGAAGGTGCAAGCCGCACCATGCAGGCACAGTGTGGGCAGCATTCAGACTTAGAGAAAACAGTACTTTACCACTCTCCTGCCTTTTCCATTGTTATTATATTCGAAAAGAACGAGTTTTGGACAACTATATGTTCCTTCTTGCAAAACTCTTTGCAGACCTCCGTGCAAGCTTTAGAACAAGATTTTGGATGTTTTATTTACTGGCAGTGTTTCTCTTTGCAAGATATGGTGGAAAAGCTTTTTGCTGAGTGTTGAGCGACAAGACACGCAGAAGTCGCAGATACAGAGCTCGCGGAAGCTAAATGCCGGTCCACGGCTTCTTTCGGCAGAAGCCGCTCTTAGGTGCTCACCGCGACCGGCCCAATGCTCTGTGTGCGAAGAAGCCGCTTCTTCGCCTCCGGGAGACTGGGCGAGCGGCAGCTTCCCAAAGGCGAAGATGCAAGCCGCATCACGCAGGCACAGTGTGGGCAGCATTCAGACTTAGAGAAAACAGTACCTTACCACTCTCCTGCCTTTTCCATTGTTATTATATTCGAAAAGAACGAGTTTTGGTCAACGAGCTTTCCTTCTTGCAAAACTGTTTGCAGACCTCCGTGCAAGCTTTAGAACAAGATTTTGGATGTTTTATTTACTGGCAGTGTTTCTCTTTGCAAGATATGGTGGAAAAGCCTTTTGCTGAGTGTTGAGCGACAAGACACGCAGAAGACGCAGATACGGAGCTCTCGGAAGCTAAATGCCGGTCCACGGCTTCTTTCGGCAGAAGCCGCTCTTAGGTGCTCACCGCGACCGGCCCAATGCTCTGTGTGCGAAGAAGCCGCTTCTTCGCCTCCGGGAGACTGGGCGAGCGGCAGATTCCCAAAGGCGAAGAAGCAAGCCGCAACACGCAGGCACAGTGTGGGCAGCATTCAGACTTAGAGAAAACAGTACTTTACCACTCTCCTGCCTTTTCCATTGTTATTATATTCGAAAAGAACGAGTTTTGGACAACTAGATTTCATTCTTGCAAAACACTTTGCAGACCTCCGTGCAAGCTTTAGAACAAGATTTTGGATGTTTTCTTTACTGGCAGTGTTTCTCTTTGCATGATATGGTGGAAAAGCTTTTTGCTGAGTGTTGAGCGACAAGACACGCAGAAGACGCAGATACAGATCTCGCGGAAGCTAAATGCTGGTCCACGGCTTCTTTCGGCAGAAGCCGCTCTTAGGTGCTCACCGCGACCGGCCCAATGCTCTGTGTGCGAAGAAGCCGCTTCTTCGCCTCCGGGAGACTCGGCGAGCGGCAGCTTCCCAAAGGCGAAGGTGCAAGCCGCACCATGCAGGCACAGTGTGGGCAGCATTCAGACTTAGAGAAAACAGTACTTTACCACTCTCCTGCCTTTTCCATTGTTATTATATTCGAAAAGAACGAGTTTTGGACAACTATATGTTCCTTCTTGCAAAACTCTTTGCAGACCTCCGTGCAAGCTTTAGAACAAGATTTTGGATGTTTTATTTACTGGCAGTGTTTCTCTTTGCAAGATATGGTGGAAAAGCTTTTTGCTGAGTGTTGAGCGACAAGACACGCAGAAGTCGCAGATACAGAGCTCGCGGAAGCTAAATGCCGGTCCACGGCTTCTTTCGGCAGAAGCCGCTCTTAGGTGCTCACCGCGACCGGCCCAATGCTCTGTGTGCGAAGAAGCCGCTTCTTCGCCTCCGGGAGACTGGGCGAGCGGCAGCTTCCCAAAGGCGAAGATGCAAGCCGCATCACGCAGGCACAGTGTGGGCAGCATTCAGACTTAGAGAAAACAGTACCTTACCACTCTCCTGCCTTTTCCATTGTTATTATATTCGAAAAGAACGAGTTTTGGTCAACGAGCTTTCCTTCTTGCAAAACTGTTTGCAGACCTCCGTGCAAGCTTTAGAACAAGATTTTGGATGTTTTATTTACTGGCAGTGTTTCTCTTTGCAAGATATGGTGGAAAAGCCTTTTGCTGAGTGTTGAGCGACAAGACACGCAGAAGACGCAGATACGGAGCTCTCGGAAGCTAAATGCCGGTCCACGGCTTCTTTCGGCAGAAGCCGCTCTTAGGTGCTCACCGCGACCGGCCCAATGCTCTGTGTGCGAAGAAGCCGCTTCTTCGCCTCCGGGAGACTGGGCGAGCGGCAGATTCCCAAAGGCGAAGAAGCAAGCCGCAACACGCAGGCACAGTGTGGGCAGCATTCAGACTTAGAGAAAACAGTACTTTACCACTCTCCTGCCTTTTCCATTGTTATTATATTCGAAAAGAACGAGTTTTGGACAACTATATGTTCCTTCTTGCAAAACTCTTTGCAGACCTCCGTGCAAGCTTTAGAACAAGATTTTGGATGTTTTATTTACTGGCAGAGTTTCTCTTTGCAAGATATGGTGGAAAAGCATTTTGCTGAGTGTTGAGCGACAAGACACGCAGAAGACGCAGATACGGAGCTCTCGGAAGCTAAATGCCGGTCCACGGCTTCTTTCGGCAGAAGCCGCTCTTAGGTGCTCATCGCGACCGGCCCAATGCTCTGTGTGCGAAGAAGCCGCTTCTTCGCCTCCGGGAGACTGGGCGAGCGGCAGCTTCCCAAAGGCGAAGATGCAAGCCGCATCACGCAGGCACAGTGTTGGCAGCATTCAGACTTAGAGAAAATAGTACTTTACCACTCTCCTGCCTTTTCCATTGTTATTATATTCGAAAAGAACGAGTTTTGGACAACTAGATGTTCCTTCTTGCAAAACTCTTTGCAGACCTCCGTGCAAGCTTTAGAACAAGATTTTGGATGTTTTATTTACGGGCAGTGTTTCTCTTTGCAAGTTATGGTGGAAAAGCTTTTTGCTGAGTGTTGAGCGAAGAGACACGCAGAAGACGCAGATACGGAGCTCTCCGAAGCTAAATGCCGGTCCACGGCTTCTTTCGGCAGAAGCCGCTCTTAGGTGCTCACCGCGACCGGCCCAATGCTCTGTGTGCGAAGAAGCCGCTTCTTCGCCTCCGGGAGACTCGGGGAGCGGCAGCTTCCCAAAGGCGAAGATGCAAGCCGCATCACGCAGGCACAGTGTGGGCAGCATTCAGACTTAGAGAAAACAGTACTTTACCACTCTCCTGCCTTTTCCATTGTTATTATATTCGAAAAGAACGAGTTTTGGACAACTAGATTTCATTCTTGCAAAACTCTTTGCAGACCTCCGTGCAAGCTTTAGAACAAGATTTTGGATGTTTTATTTACTGGCAGTGTTTCTCTTTGCAAGATATGGTGGAAAAGCCTTTTGCTGAGTGTTGAGTGACAAGACACGCAGAAGACGCAGATACAGATCTCGCGGAAGCTAAATGCTGGTCCACGGCTTCTTTCGGCAGAAGCCGCTCTTAGGTGCTCACCGCGACCGGCCCAATGCTCTGTGTGCGAAGAAGCCGCTTCTTCGCCTCCGGGAGACTGGGCGAGCGGCAGCTTCACAAAGGCGAAGATGCAAGCCGCATCACGCAGGCACAGTGTGGGCAGCATTCAGACTTAGAGAAAACAGTACTTTACCACTCTCCTGCCTTTTCCATTGTTATTATATTCGAAAAGAACGAGTTTTGGTCAACGAGCTTTCCTTCTTGCAAAACTCTTTGCAGACCTCCGTGCAAGCTTTAGAACAAGATTTTGGATGTTTTATTTACTGGCAGTGTTTCTCTTTGCATGATATGGTGGAAAAGCCTTTTGCTGAGTGTTGAGCGACAAGACACGCAGAAGACGCAGATACGGAGCTCTCGGAAGCTAAATGCCGGTCCACGGCTTCTTTCGGCAGAAGCCGCTCTTAGGTGCTCACCCCGACTGGCCCAATGCTCTGTGTGCGAAGAAGCCGCTTCTTCGCCTCCGGGAGACTGGGCGAGCGGCGGCTTCCCAAAGGCGAAGAAGCAAGCCGCAACACGCAGGCACAGTGTGGGCAGCATTCAGACTTAGAGAAAACAGTACTTTACCACTCTCCTGCCTTTTCCATTGTTATTATATTCGAAAAGAACGAGTTTTGGACAACTAGATGTTCATTCTTGCAAAACACTTTGCAGACCTCCGTGCAAGCTTTAGAACAAGATTTTGGATGTTTTATTTACTGGCAGTGTTTCTCTTTGCATGATATGGTGGAAAAGCTTTTTGCTGAGTGTTGAGCGACAAGACACGCAGAAGACGCAGATACAGATCTCGCAGAAGCTAAATGCTGGTCCACGGCTTCTTTCGGCAGAAGCCGCTCTTAGGTGCTCACCGCGACCGGCCCAATGCTCTGTGTGCGAAGAAGCCGCTTCTTCGCCTCCGGGAGACTCGGCGAGCGGCAGCTTCCCAAAGGCGAAGGTGCAAGCCGCACCATGCAGGCACAGTGTGGGCAGCATTCAGACTTAGAGAAAACAGTACTTTACCACGCTCTTGCCTTTTCCATTGTTATTATATTCGAAAAGAACGAGTTTTGGACAACTATATGTTCCTTCTTGCAAAACTCTTTGCAGACCACCGTGCAAGCTTTAGAACAAGATTTTGGATGTTTTATTTACTGGCAGTGTTTCTCTTTGCAAGATATGGTGGAAAAGCTTTTTGCTGAGTGTTGAGCGACAAGACACGCAGAAGTCGCAGATACAGAGCTCTTGGAAGCTAAATGCTGGTACACGGCTTTTTTCGGCAGAAGCCGCTCTTAGGTGCTCACCGCGACCGGCCCAATGCTCTGTGTGCGAAGAAGCCGCTTCTTCGCCTCCGGGAGACTCGGCGAGCGGCAGCTTCCCAAAGGCGAAGATGCAAGCCGCGTCACGCAGGCACAGTGTGGGCAGCATTCAGACTTAGAGAAAACAGTACTTTACCACTCTCCTGCCTTTTCCATTGTTATTATATTCGAAAAGAACGAGTTTTGGTCAACGAGCTTTCCTTCTTGCAAAACTCTTTGCAGACCTCCGTGCAAGCTTTAGAACAAGATTTTGGATGTTTTATTTACTGGCAGTGTTTCTCTTTGCAAGATATGGTGGAAAAGCCTTTTGCTGAGTGTTGAGCGACAAGACACGCAGAAGACGCAGATACGGAGCTCTCGGAAGCTAAATGCCGGTCCACGGCTTCTTTCGGCAGAAGCCGCTCTTAGGTGCTCACCCCGACCGGCCCAATGCTCTGTGTGCGAAGAAGCCGCTTCTTCGCCTCCGGGAGACTGGGCGAGCGGCAGCTTCCCAAAGGCGAAGAAGCAAGCCGCAACACGCAGGCACAGTGTGGGCAGCATTCAGACTTAGAGAAAACAGTACTTTACCACTCTCCTGCCTTTTCCATTGTTATTATATTCGAAAAGAACGAGTTTTGGACAACTAGATGTTCATTCTTGCAAAACACTTTGCAGACCTCCGTGCAAGCTTTAGAACAAGATTTTGGATGTTTTATTTACTGGCAGTGTTTCTCTTTGCATGATATGGTGGAAAAGCTTTTTGCTGAGTGTTGAGCGACAAGACACGCAGAAGACGCAGATACAGATCTCGCAGAAGCTAAATGCTGGTCCACGGCTTCTTTCGGCAGAAGCCGCTCTTAGGTGCTCACCGCGACCGGCCCAATGCTCTGTGTGCGAAGAAGCCGCTTCTTCGCCTCCGGGAGACTCGGCGAGCGGCAGCTTCCCAAAGGCGAAGGTGCAAGCCGCACCATGCAGGCACAGTGTGGGCAGCATTCAGACTTAGAGAAAACAGTACTTTACCACGCTCTTGCCTTTTCCATTGTTATTATATTCGAAAAGAACGAGTTTTGGACAACTATATGTTCCTTCTTGCAAAACTCTTTGCAGACCACCGTGCAAGCTTTAGAACAAGATTTTGGATGTTTTATTTACTGGCAGTGTTTCTCTTTGCAAGATATGGTGGAAAAGCTTTTTGCTGAGTGTTGAGCGACAAGACACGCAGAAGTCGCAGATACAGAGCTCTTGGAAGCTAAATGCTGGTACACGGCTTTTTTCGGCAGAAGCCGCTCTTAGGTGCTCACCGCGACCGGCCCAATGCTCTGTGTGCGAAGAAGCCGCTTCTTCGCCTCCGGGAGACTCGGCGAGCGGCAGCTTCCCAAAGGCGAAGATGCAAGCCGCGTCACGCAGGCACAGTGTGGGCAGCATTCAGACTTAGAGAAAACAGTACTTTACCACTCTCCTGCCTTTTCCATTGTTATTATATTCGAAAAGAACGAGTTTTGGTCAACGAGCTTTCCTTCTTGCAAAACTCTTTGCAGACCTCCGTGCAAGCTTTAGAACAAGATTTTGGATGTTTTATTTACTGGCAGTGTTTCTCTTTGCAAGATATGGTGGAAAAGCCTTTTGCTGAGTGTTGAGCGACAAGACATGCAGAAGACGCAGATACGGAGCTCTCGGAAGCTAAATGCCGGTCCACCGCTTCTTTCGGCAGAAGCCGCTCTTAGGTGCTCACCGCGACCGGCCCAATGCTCTGTGTGCGAAGAAGCCGCTTCTTCGCCTCCGGGAGACTGGGCGAGCGGCAGCTTCCCAAAGGCGAAGATGCAAGCCGCATCACGCAGGCACAGTGTGGGCAGCATTCAGACTTAGAGAAAACAGTACTTTACCACTCTCCTGCCTTTTCCATTGTTATTATATTCGAAAAGAACGAGTTTTGGTCAACGAGCTTTCCTTCTTGCAAAACTCTTTGCAGACCTCCGTGCAAGCTTTAGAACAAGATTTTGGATGTTTTATTTACTGGCAGTGTTTCTCTTTGCAAGATATGGTGGAAAAGCCTTTTGCTGAGTGTTGAGCGACAAGACACGCAGAAGACGCAGATACGGAGCTCTCGGAAGCTAAATGCCGGTCCACGGCTTCTTTCGGCAGAAGCCGCTCTTAGGTGCTCACCCCGACCGGCCCAATGCTCTGTGTGCGAAGAAGCCGCTTCTTCGCCTCCGGGAGACTGGGCGAGCGGCAGCTTCCCAAAGGCGAAGAAGGAAGCCGCAACACGCAGGCACAGTGTGGGCAGCATTCAGACTTAGAGAAAACAGTACTTTACCACTCTCCTGCCTTTTCCATTGTTATTATATTCGAAAAGAACGAGTTTTGGTCAACGAGCTTTCCTTCTTGCAAAACTCTTTGCAGACCTCCGTGCAAGCTTTCGAACAAGATTTTGGATGTTTTATTTACTGGCAGTGTTTCTCTTTGCAAGATATGGTGGAAAAGCCTTTTGCTGAGTGTTGAGCGACAAGACACGCAGAAGACGCAGATACGGAGCTCTCGGAAGCTAAATGCCGGTCCACGGCTTCTTTCGGCAGAAGCCGCTCTTAGGTGCTCACCGCGACCGGCCCAATGCTCTGTGTGCGAAGAAGCCGCTTCTTCGCCTCCGGGAGACTGGGCGAGCGGCAGCTTCCCAAAGGCGAAGAAGCAAGCCGCAACACGCAGGCACAGTGTGGGCAGCATTCAGACTTAGAGAAAACAGTACTTTACCACTCTCCTGCCTTTTCCATTGTTATTATATTCGAAAAGAACGAGTTTTGGTCAACTAGATGTTCATTCTTGCAAAACACTTTGCAGACCTCCGTGCAAGCTTTAGAACAAGATTTTGGATGTTTTATTTACTGGCAGTGTTTCTCTTTGCATGATATGGTGGAAAAGCTTTTTGCTGAGTGTTGAGCGACAAGACACGCAGAAGACGCAGATACAGATCTCGCAGAAGCTAAATGCTGGTCCACGGCTTCTTTCGGCAGAAGCCGCTCTTAGGTGCTCACCGCGACCGGCCCAATGCTCTGTGTGCGAAGAAGCCGCTTCTTCGCCTCCGGGAGACTCGGCGAGCGGCAGCTTCCCAAAGGCGAAGGTGCAAGCCGCACCATGCAGGCACAGTGTGGGCAGCATTCAGACTTAGAGAAAACAGTACTTTACCACGCTCCTGCCTTTTCCATTGTTATTATATTCGAAAAGAACGAGTTTTGGACAACTATATGTTCCTTCTTGCAAAACTCTTTGCAGACCTCCGTGCAAGCTTTAGAACAAGATTTTGGATGTTTTATTTACTGGCAGTGTTTCTCTTTGCAAGATATGGTGGAAAAGCTTTTTGCTGAGTGTTGAGCGACAAGACACGCAGAAGTCGCAGATACAGAGCTCTCGGAAGCTAAATGCTGGTACACGGCTTTTTTCGGCAGAAGCCGCTCTTAGGTGCTCACCGCGACCGGCCCAATGCTCTGTGTGCGAAGAAGCCGCTTCTTCGCCTCCGGGAGACTCGGCGAGCGGCAGCTTCCCAAAGGCGAAGATGCAAGCCGCGTCACGCAGGCACAGTGTGGGCAGCATTCAGACTTAGAGAAAACAGTACTTTACCACTCTCCTGCCTTTTCCATTGTTATTATATTCGAAAAGAACGAGTTTTGGTCAACGAGCTTTCCTTCTTGCAAAACTCTTTGCAGACCTCCGTGCAAGCTTTAGAACAAGATTTTGGATGTTTTATTTACTGGCAGTGTTTCTCTTTGCAAGATATGGTGTAAAAGCCTTTTGCTGAGTGTTGAGCGACAAGACACGCAGAAGACGCAGATACGGAGCTCTCGGAAGCTAAATGCCGGTCCACCGCTTCTTTCGGCAGAAGCCGCTCTTAGGTGCTCACCGCGACCGGCCCAATGCTCTGTGTGCGAAGAAGCCGCTTCTTCGCCTCCGGGAGACTGGGCGAGCGGCAGCTTCCCAAAGGCGAAGATGCAAGCCGCATCACGCAGGCACAGTGTGGGCAGCATTCAGACTTAGAGAAAACAGTACTTTACCACTCTCCTGCCTTTTCCATTGTTATTATATTCGAAAAGAACGAGTTTTGGTCAACGAGCTTTCCTTCTTGCAAAACTCTTTGCAGACCTCCGTGCAAGCTTTAGAACAAGATTTTGGATGTTTTATTTACTGGCAGTGTTTCTCTTTGCAAGATATGGTGGAAAAGCCTTTTGCTGAGTGTTGAGCGACAAGACACGCAGAAGACGCAGATACGGAGCTCTCGGAAGCTAAATGCCGGTCCACGGCTTCTTTCGGCAGAAGCCGCTCTTAGGTGCTCACCCCGACCGGCCCAATGCTCTGTGTGCGAAGAAGCCGCTTCTTCGCCTCCGGGAGACTGGGCGAGCGGCAGCTTCCCAAAGGCGAAGAAGGAAGCCGCAACACGCAGGCACAGTGTGGGCAGCATTCAGACTTAGAGAAAACAGTACTTTACCACTCTCCTGCCTTTTCCATTGTTATTATATTCGAAAAGAACGAGTTTTGGTCAACGAGCTTTCCTTCTTGCAAAACTCTTTGCAGACCTCCGTGCAAGCTTTCGAACAAGATATTGGATGTTTTATTTACTGGCAGTGTTTCTCTTTGCAAGATATGGTGGAAAAGCCTTTTGCTGAGTGTTGAGCGACAAGACACGCAGAAGACGCAGATACGGAGCTCTCGGAAGCTAAATGCCGGTCCACGGCTTCTTTCGGCAGAAGCCGCTCTTAGGTGCTCACCGCGACCGGCCCAATGCTCTGTGTGCGAAGAAGCCGCTTCTTCGCCTCCGGGAGACTGGGCGAGCGGCAGCTTCCCAAAGGCGAAGAAGCAAGCCGCAACACGCAGGCACAGTGTGGGCAGCATTCAGACTTAGAGAAAACAGTACTTTACCACTCTCCTGCCTTTTCCATTGTTATTATATTCGAAAAGAACGAGTTTTGGTCAACTAGATGTTCATTCTTGCAAAACACTTTGCAGACCTCCGTGCAAGCTTTAGAACAAGATTTTGGATGTTTTATTTACTGGCAGTGTTTCTCTTTGCATGATATGGTGGAAAAGCTTTTTGCTGAGTGTTGAGCGACAAGACACGCAGAAGACGCAGATACAGATCTCGCAGAAGCTAAATGCTGGTCCACGGCTTCTTTCGGCAGAAGCCGCTCTTAGGTGCTCACCGCGACCGGCCCAATGCTCTGTGTGCGAAGAAGCCGCTTCTTCGCCTCCGGGAGACTCGGCGAGCGGCAGCTTCCCAAAGGCGAAGGTGCAAGCCGCACCATGCAGGCACAGTGTGGGCAGCATTCAGACTTAGAGAAAACAGTACTTTACCACGCTCCTGCCTTTTCCATTGTTATTATATTCGAAAAGAACGAGTTTTGGACAACTATATGTTCCTTCTTGCAAAACTCTTTGCAGACCTCCGTGCAAGCTTTAGAACAAGATTTTGGATGTTTTATTTACTGGCAGTGTTTCTCTTTGCAAGATATGGTGGAAAAGCTTTTTGCTGAGTGTTGAGCGACAAGACACGCAGAAGTCGCAGATACAGAGCTCTCGGAAGCTAAATGCTGGTACACGGCTTTTTTCGGCAGAAGCCGCTCTTAGGTGCTCACCGCGACCGGCCCAATGCTCTGTGTGCGAAGAAGCCGCTTCTTCGCCTCCGGGAGACTCGGCGAGCGGCAGCTTCCCAAAGGCGAAGATGCAAGCCGCGTCACGCAGGCACAGTGTGGGCAGCATTCAGACTTAGAGAAAACAGTACTTTACCACTCTCCTGCCTTTTCCATTGTTATTATATTCGAAAAGATCGAGTTTTGGTCAACGAGCTTTCCTTCTTGCAAAACTCTTTGCAGACCTCCGTGCAAGCTTTAGAACAAGATTTTGGATGTTTTATTTACTGGCAGTGTTTCTCTTTGCAAGATATGGTGTAAAAGCCTTTTGCTGAGTGTTGAGCGACAAGACACGCAGAAGACGCAGATACGGAGCTCTCGGAAGCTAAATGCCGGTCCACCGCTTCTTTCGGCAGAAGCCGCTCTTAGGTGCTCACCGCGACCGGCCCAATGCTCTGTGTGCGAAGAAGCCGCTTCTTCGCCTCCGGGAGACTGGGCGAGCGGCAGCTTCCCAAAGGCGAAGAAGCAAGCCGCAACACGCAGGCACAGTGTGGGCAGCATTCAGACTTAGAGAAAACAGTACTTTACCACTCTCCTGCCTTTTCCATTGTTATTATATTCGAAAAGAACGAGTTTTGGACAACTATATGTTCCTTCTTGCAAAACTCTTTGCAGACCTCCGTGCAAGCTTTAGAACAAGATTTTGGATGTTTTATTTACTGGCAGAGTTTCTCTTTGCAAGATATGGTGGAAAAGCATTTTGCTGAGTGTTGAGCGACAAGACACGCAGAAGACGCAGATACGGAGCTCTCGGAAGCTAAATGCCGGTCCACGGCTTCTTTCGGCAGAAGCCGCTCTTAGGTGCTCACCGCGACCGGCCCAATGCTCTGTGTGCGAAGAAGCCGCTTCTTCGCCTCCGGGAGACTCGGCGAGCGGCAGCTTCCCAAAGGCGAAGATGCAAGCCGCATCACGCAGGCACAGTGTTGGCAGCATTCAGACTTAGAGAAAATAGTACTTTACCACTCTCCTGCCTTTTCCATTGTTATTATATTCGAAAAGAACGAGTTTTGGACAACTAGATGTTCCTTCTTGCAAAACTCTTTGCAGACCTCCGTGCAAGCTTTAGAACAAGATTTTGGATGTTTTATTTACGGGCAGTGTTTCTCTTTGCAAGATATGGTGGAAAAGCTTTTTGCTGAGTGTTGAGCGAAGAGACACGCAGAAGACGCAGATACGGAGCTCTCCGAAGCTAAATGCCGGTCCACGGCTTCTTTCGGCAGAAGCCGCTCTTAGGTGCTCACCGCGACCGGCCCAATGCTCTGTGTGCGAAGAAGCCGCTTCTTCGCCTCCGGGAGACTCGGCGAGCGGCAGCTTCCCAAAGGCGAAGATGCAAGCCGCATCATGCAGGCACAGTGTGGGCAGCATTCAGACTTAGAGAAAACAGTACTTTACCACTCTCCTGCCTTTTCCATTGTTATTATATTCGAAAAGAACGAGTTTTGGACAACTATATGTTCCTTCTTGCAAAACTCTTTGCAGACCTCCGTGCAAGCTTTAGAACAAGATTTTGGATGTTTTATTTACTGGCAGAGTTTCTCTTTGCAAGATATGGTGGAAAAGCATTTTGCTGAGTGTTGAGTGACAAGACACGCAGAAGACGCAGATACAGATCTCGCGGAAGCTAAATGCTGGTCCACGGCTTCTTTCGGCAGAAGCCGCTCTTAGGTGCTCACCGCGACCGGCCCAATGCTCTGTGTGCGAAGAAGCCGCTTCTTCGCCTCCGGGAGACTGGGCGAGCGGCAGCTTCACAAAGGCGAAGATGCAAGCCGCATCACGCAGGCACAGTGTGGGCAGCATTCAGACTTAGAGAAAACAGTACTTTACCACTCTCCTGCCTTTTCCATTGTTATTATATTCGAAAAGAACGAGTTTTGGTCAACGAGCTTTCCTTCTTGCAAAACTCTTTGCAGACCTCCGTGCAAGCTTTAGAACAAGATTTTGGATGTTTTATTTACTGGCAGTGTTTCTCTTTGCATGATATGGTGGAAAAGCCTTTTGCTGAGTGTTGAGCGACAAGACACGCAGAAGACGCAGATACGGAGCTCTCGGAAGCTAAATGCCGGTCCACGGCTTCTTTCGGCAGAAGCCGCTCTTAGGTGCTCACCCCGACTGGCCCAATGCTCTGTGTGCGAAGAAGCCGCTTCTTCGCCTCCGGGAGACTGGGCGAGCGGCAGCTTCCCAAAGGCGAAGAAGCAAGCCGCAACACGCAGGCACAGTGTGGGCAGCATTCAGACTTAGAGAAAACAGTACTTTACCACTCTCCTGCCTTTTCCATTGTTATTATATTCGAAAAGAACGAGTTTTGGACAACTATATGTTCCTTCTTGCAAAACTCTTTGCAGACCTCCGTGCAAGCTTTAGAACAAGATTTTGGATGTTTTATTTACTGGCAGAGTTTCTCTTTGCAAGATATGGTGGAAAAGCTTTTTGCTGAGTGTTGAGCGACAAGACACGCAGAAGGCGCAGATACAGATCTCGCAGAAGCTAAATGCTGGTCCACGGCTTCTTTCGGCAGAAGCCGCTCTTAGGTGCTCACCGCGACCGGCCCAATGCTCTGTGTGCGAAGAAGCCGCTTCTTCGCCTCCGGGAGACTGGGCGAGGGGCAGCTTCACAAAGGCGAAGATGCAAGCCGCATCACGCAGGCACAGTGTGGGCAGCATTCAGACTTAGAGAAAACAGTACTTTACCACTCTCCTGCCTTTTCCATTGTTATTATATTCGAAAAGAACGAGTTTTGGTCAACGAGCTTTCCTTCTTGCAAAACTCTTTGCAGACCTCCGTGCAAGCTTTAGAACAAGATTTTGGATGTTTTATTTACTGGCAGTGTTTCTCTTTGCAAGATATGGTGGAAAAGCCTTTTGCTGAGTGTTGAGCGACAAGACACGCAGAAGACGCAGATACGGAGCTCTCGGAAGCTAAATGCCGGTCCACGGCTTCTTTCGGCAGAAGCCGCTCTTAGGTGCTCACCGCGACCGGCCCAATGCTCTGTGTGCGAAGAAGCCGCTTCTTCGCCTCCGGGAGACTGGGCGAGCGGCAGCTTCCCAAAGGCGAAGAAGCAAGCCGCAACACGCAGGCACAGTGTGGGCAGCATTCAGACTTAGAGAAAACAGTACTTTACCACTCTCCTGCCTTTTCCATTGTTATTATATTCGAAAAGAACGAGTTTTGGACAACTAGATGTTCATTCTTGCAAAACACTTTGCAGACCTCCGTGCAAGCTTTAGAACAAGATTTTGGATGTTTTATTTACTGGCAGTGTTTCTCTTTGCATGATATGGTGGAAAAGCTTTTTGCTGAGTGTTGAGCGACAAGACACGCAGAAGACGCAGATACAGATCTCGCAGAAGCTAAATGCTGGTCCACGGCTTCTTTCGGCAGAAGCCGCTCTTAGGTGCTCACCGCGACCGGCCCAATGCTCTGTGTGCGAAGAAGCCGCTTCTTCGCCTCCGGGAGACTCGGCGAGCGGCAGCTTCCCAAAGGCGAAGGTGCAAGCCGCACCATGCAGGCACAGTGTGGGCAGCATTCAGACTTAGAGAAAACAGTACTTTACCACGCTCCTGCCTTTTCCATTGTTATTATATTCGAAAAGAACGAGTTTTGGACAACTATATGTTCCTTCTTGCAAAACTCTTTGCAGACCTCCGTGCAAGCTTTAGAACAAGATTTTGGATGTTTTATTTACTGGCAGTGTTTCTCTTTGCAAGATATGGTGGAAAAGCTTTTTGCTGAGTGTTGAGCGACAAGACACGCAGAAGTCGCAGATACAGAGCTCTCGGAAGCTAAATGCTGGTACACGGCTTTTTTCGGCAGAAGCCGCTCT
This sequence comes from Molothrus aeneus, assembly GCF_037042795.1. NCBI lineage: Eukaryota > Metazoa > Chordata > Aves > Passeriformes > Icteridae > Molothrus > Molothrus aeneus. Next base: position 69,970 of record NW_027099144.1, on the reverse strand, counting down.
TAGGTGCTCACCGCGACCGGCCCAATGCTCTGTGTGCGAAGAAGCCGCTTCTTCGCCTCCGGGAGACTCGGCGAGCGGCAGCTTCCCAAAGGCGAAGATGCAAGCCGCGTCACGCAGGCACAGTGTGGGCAGCATTCAGACTTAGAGAAAACAGTACTTTACCACTCTCCTGCCTTTTCCATTGTTATTATATTCGAAAAGAACGAGTTTTGGTCAACGAGCTTTCCTTCTTGCAAAACTCTTTGCAGACCTCCGTGCAAGCTTTAGAACAAGATTTTGGATGTTTTATTTACTGGCAGTGTTTCTCTTTGCAAGATATGGTGTAAAAGCCTTTTGCTGAGTGTTGAGCGACAAGACACGCAGAAGACGCAGATACGGAGCTCTCGGAAGCTAAATGCCGGTCCACCGCTTCTTTCGGCAGAAGCCGCTCTTAGGTGCTCACCGCGACCGGCCCAATGCTCTGTGTGCGAAGAAGCCGCTTCTTCGCCTCCGGGAGACTCGGCGAGGGGCAGCTTCACAAAGGCGAAGATGCAAGCCGCATCACGCAGGCACAGTGTGGGCAGCATTCAGACTTAGAGAAAACAGTACTTTACCACTCTCCTGCCTTTTCCATTGTTATTATATTCGAAAAGAACGAGTTTTGGACAACTAGATGTTCCTTCTTGCAAAACTCTTTGCAGACCTCCGTGCAAGCTTTAGAACAAGATTTTGGATGTTTTATTTACTGGCAGAGTTTCTCTTTGCAAGATATGGTGGAAAAGCATTTTGCTGAGTGTTGAGTGACAAGACACGCAGAAGACGCAGATACAGATCTCGCGGAAGCTAAATGCTGGTCCACGGCTTCTTTCGGCAGAAGCCGCTCTTAGGTGCTCACCGCGACCGGCCCAATGCTCTGTGTGCGAAGAAGCCGCTTCTTCGCCTCCGGGAGACTGGGCGAGCGGCAGCTTCACAAAGGCGAAGATGCAAGCCGCATCACGCAGGCACAGTGTGGGCAGCATTCAGACTTAGAGAAAACAGTACTTTACCACTCTCCTGCCTTTTCCATTGTTATTATATTCGAAAAGAACGAGTTTTGGTCAACGAGCTTTCCTTCTTGCAAAACTCTTTGCAGACCTCCGTGCAAGCTTTAGAACAAGATTTTGGATGTTTTATTTACTGGCAGTGTTTCTCTTTGCAAGATATGGTGGAAAAGCCTTTTGCTGAGTGTTGAGCGACAAGACACGCAGAAGACGCAGATACGGAGCTCTCGGAAGCTAAATGCCGGTCCACGGCTTCTTTCGGCAGAAGCCGCTCTTAGGTGCTCACCGCGACCGGCCCAATGCTCTGTGTGCGAAGAAGCCGCTTCTTCGCCTCCGGGAGACTGGGCGAGCGGCAGCTTCCCAAAGGCGAAGAAGCAAGCCGCAACACGCAGGCACAGTGTGGGCAGCATTCAGACTTAGAGAAAACAGTACTTTACCACTCTCCTGCCTTTTCCATTGTTATTATATTCGAAAAGAACGAGTTTTGGACAACTAGATGTTCATTCTTGCAAAACACTTTGCAGACCTCCGTGCAAGCTTTAGAACAAGATTTTGGATGTTTTATTTACTGGCAGTGTTTCTCTTTGCATGATATGGTGGAAAAGCTTTTTGCTGAGTGTTGAGCGACAAGACACGCAGAAGACGCAGATACAGATCTCGCAGAAGCTAAATGCTGGTCCACGGCTTCTTTCGGCAGAAGCCGCTCTTAGGTGCTCACCGCGACCGGCCCAATGCTCTGTGTGCGAAGAAGCCGCTTCTTCGCCTCCGGGAGACTCGGCGAGCGGCAGCTTCCCAAAGGCGAAGGTGCAAGCCGCACCATGCAGGCACAGTGTGGGCAGCATTCAGACTTAGAGAAAACAGTACTTTACCACTCTCCTGCCTTTTCCATTGTTATTATATTCGAAAAGAACGAGTTTTGGACAACTATATGTTCCTTCTTGCAAAACTCTTTGCAGACCTCCGTGCAAGCTTTAGAACAAGATTTTGGATGTTTTATTTACTGGCAGTGTTTCTCTTTGCAAGATATGGTGGAAAAGCTTTTTGCTGAGTGTTGAGCGACAAGACACGCAGAAGTCGCAGATACAGAGCTCTCGGAAGCTAAATGCTGGTACACGGATTTTTTCGGCAGAAGCCGCTCTTAGGTGCTCACCGCGACCGGCCCAATGCTCTGTGTGCGAAGAAGCCGCTTCTTCGCCTCCGGGAGACTCGGCGAGCGGCAGCTTCCCAAAGGCGAAGATGCAAGCCGCGTCACGCAGGCACAGTGTGGGCAGCATTCAGACTTAGAGAAAACAGTACTTTACCACTCTCCTGCCTTTTCCATTGTTATTATATTCGAAAAGAACGAGTTTTGGTCAACGAGCTTTCCTTCTTGCAAAACTCTTTGCAGACCTCCGTGCAAGCTTTAGAACAAGATTTTGGATGTTTTATTTACTGGCAGTGTTTCTCTTTGCAAGATATGGTGTAAAAGCCTTTTGCTGAGTGTTGAGCGACAAGACACGCAGAAGACGCAGATACGGAGCTCTCGGAAGCTAAATGCCGGTCCACCGCTTCTTTCGGCAGAAGCCGCTCTTAGGTGCTCACCGCGACCGGCCCAATGCTCTGTGTGCGAAGAAGCCGCTTCTTCGCCTCCGGGAGACTGGGCGAGCGGCAGCTTCCCAAAGGCGAAGAAGCAAGCCGCAACACGCAGGCACAGTGTGGGCAGCATTCAGACTTAGAGAAAACAGTACTTTACCACTCTCCTGCCTTTTCCATTGTTATTATATTCGAAAAGAACGAGTTTTGGACAACTATATGTTCCTTCTTGCAAAACTCTTTGCAGACCTCCGTGCAAGCTTTAGAACAAGATTTTGGATGTTTTATTTACTGGCAGAGTTTCTCTTTGCAAGATATGGTGGAAAAGCATTTTGCTGAGTGTTGAGCGACAAGACACGCAGAAGACGCAGATACGGAGCTCTCGGAAGCTAAATGACGGTCCACGGCTTCTTTCGGCAGAAGCCGCTCTTAGGTGCTCACCGCGACCGGCCCAATGCTCTGTGTGCGAAGAAGCCGCTTCTTCTCCTCCGGGAGACTCGGCGAGCGGCAGCTTCCCAAAGGCGAAGATGCAAGCCGCATCACGCAGGCACAGTGTTGGCAGCATTCAGACTTAGAGAAAATAGTACTTTACCACTCTCCTGCCTTTTCCATTGTTATTATATTCGAAAAGAACGAGTTTTGGACAACTAGATGTTCCTTCTTGCAAAACTCTTTGCAGACCTCCGTGCAAGCTTTAGAACAAGATTTTGGATGTTTTATTTACGGGCAGTGTTTCTCTTTGCAAGATATGGTGGAAAAGCTTTTTGCTGAGTGTTGAGCGAAGAGACACGCAGAAGACGCAGATACGGAGCTCTCCGAAGCTAAATGCCGGTCCACGGCTTCTTTCGGCAGAAGCCGCTCTTAGGTGCTCACCGCGACCGGCCCAATGCTCTGTGTGCGAAGAAGCCGCTTCTTCGCCTCCGGGAGACTCGGCGAGCGGCAGCTTCCCAAAGGCGAAGATGCAAGCCGCATCATGCAGGCACAGTGTTGGCAGCATTCAGACTTAGAGAAAACAGTACTTTACCACTCTCCTGCCTTTTCCATTGTTATTATATTCGAAAAGAACGAGTTTTGGACAACTATATGTTCCTTCTTGCAAAACTCTTTGCAGACCTCCGTGCAAGCTTTAGAACAAGATTTTGGATGTTTTATTTACTGGCAGAGTTTCTCTTTGCAAGATATGGTGGAAAAGCATTTTGCTGAGTGTTGAGTGACAAGACACGCAGAAGACGCAGATACAGATCTCGCGGAAGCTAAATGCTGGTCCACGGCTTCTTTCGGCAGAAGCCGCTCTTAGGTGCTCACCGCGACCGGCCCAATGCTCTGTGTGCGAAGAAGCCGCTTCTTCGCCTCCGGGAGACTGGGCGAGCGGCAGCTTCACAAAGGCGAAGATGCAAGCCGCATCACGCAGGCACAGTGTGGGCAGCATTCAGACTTAGAGAAAACAGTACTTTACCACTCTCCTGCCTTTTCCATTGTTATTATATTCGAAAAGAACGAGTTTTGGTCAACGAGCTTTCCTTCTTGCAAAACTCTTTGCAGACCTCCGTGCAAGCTTTAGAACAAGATTTTGGATGTTTTATTTACTGGCAGTGTTTCTCTTTGCAAGATATGGTGGAAAAGCCTTTTGCTGAGTGTTGAGCGACAAGACACGCAGAAGACGCAGATACGGAGCTCTCGGAAGCTAAATGACGGTCCACGGCTTCTTTCGGCAGAAGCCGCTCTTAGGTGCTCACCGCGACCGGCCCAATGCTCTGTGTGCGAAGAAGCCGCTTCTTCGCCTCCGGGAGACTGGGCGAGCGGCAGCTTCCCAAAGGCGAAGAAGCAAGCCGCAACACGCAGGCACAGTGTGGGCAGCATTCAGACTTAGAGAAAACAGTACTTTACCACTCTCCTGCCTTTTCCATTGTTATTATATTCGAAAAGAACGAGTTTTGGACAACTAGATGTTCATTCTTGCAAAACACTTTGCAGACCTCCGTGCAAGCTTTAGAACAAGATTTTGGATGTTTTATTTACTGGCAGTGTTTCTCTTTGCATGATATGGTGGAAAAGCTTTTTGCTGAGTGTTGAGCGACAAGACACGCAGAAGACGCAGATACAGATCTCGCAGAAGCTAAATGCTGGTCCACGGCTTCTTTCGGCAGAAGCCGCTCTTAGGTGCTCACCGCGACCGGCCCAATGCTCTGTGTGCGAAGAAGCCGCTTCTTCGCCTCCGGGAGACTCGGCGAGCGGCAGCTTCCCAAAGGCGAAGGTGCAAGCCGCACCATGCAGGCACAGTGTGGGCAGCATTCAGACTTAGAGAAAACAGTACTTTACCACGCTCCTGCCTTTTCCATTGTTATTATATTCGAAAAGAACGAGTTTTGGACAACTATATGTTCCTTCTTGCAAAACTCTTTGCAGACCTCCGTGCAAGCTTTAGAACAAGATTTTGGATGTTTTATTTACTGGCAGTGTTTCTCTTTGCAAGATATGGTAGAAAAGCTTTTTGCTGAGTGTTGAGCGACAAGACACGCAGAAGTCGCAGATACAGAGCTCTCGGAAGCTAAATGCTGGTACACGGATTTTTTCGGCAGAAGCCGCTCTTAGGTGCTCACCGCGACCGGCCCAATGCTCTGTGTGCGAAGAAGCCGCTTCTTCGCCTCCGGGAGACTCGGCGAGCGGCAGCTTCCCAAAGGCGAAGATGCAAGCCGCATCACGCAGGCACAGTGTGGGCAGCATTCAGACTTAGAGAAAACAGTACTTTACCACTCTCCTGCCTTTTCCATTGTTATTATATTCGAAAAGAACGAGTTTTGGTCAACGAGCTTTCCTTCTTGCAAAACTCTTTGCAGACCTCCGTGCAAGCTTTAGAACAAGATTTTGGATGTTTTATTTACTGGCAGTGTTTCTCTTTGCAAGATATGGTGGAAAAGCCTTTTGCTGAGTGTTGAGCGACAAGACACGCAGAAGACGCAGATACGGGGCTCTCGGAAGCTAAATGCCGGTCCACCGCTTCTTTCGGCAGAAGCCGCTCTTAGGTGCTCACCGCGACCGGCCCAATGCTCTGTGTGCGAAGAAGCCGCTTCTTCGCCTCCGGGAGACTGGGCGAGCGGCAGCTTCCCAAAGGCGAAGAAGCAAGCCGCAACACGCAGGCACAGTGTGGGCAGCATTCAGACTTAGAGAAAACAGTACTTTACCACTCTCCTGCCTTTTCCATTGTTATTATATTCGAAAAGAACGAGTTTTGGACAACTATCTGTTCCTTCTTGCAAAACTCTTTGCAGACCTCCGTGCAAGCTTTAGAACAAGATTTTGGATGTTTTATTTACTGGCAGAGTTTCTCTTTGCAAGATATGGTGGAAAAGCATTTTGCTGAGTGTTGAGCGACAAGACACGCAGAAGACGCAGATACGGAGCTCTCGGAAGCTAAATGCCGGTCCACGGCTTCTTTCGGCAGAAGCCGCTCTTAGGTGCTCACCGCGACCGGCCCAATGCTCTGTGTGCGAAGAAGCCGCTTCTTCGCCTCCGGGAGACTGGGCGAGCGGCAGCTTCCCAAAGGCGAAGATGCAAGCCGCATCACGCAGGCACAGTGTTGGCAGCATTCAGACTTAGAGAAAATAGTACTTTACCACTCTCCTGCCTTTTCCATTGTTATTATATTCGAAAAGAACGAGTTTTGGACAACTATATGTTCCTTCTTGCAAAACTCTTTGCAGACCTCCGTGCAAGCTTTAGAACAAGATTTTGGATGTTTTATTTACGGGCAGTGTTTCTCTTTGCAAGATATGGTGGAAAAGCTTTTTGCTGAGTGTTGAGCGAAGAGACACGCAGAAGACGCAGATACGGAGCTCTCCGAAGCTAAATGCCGGTCCACGGCTTCTTTCGGCAGAAGCCGCTCTTAGGTGCTCACCGCGACCGGCCCAATGCTCTGTGTGCGAAGAAGCCGCTTCTTCGCCTCCGGGAGACTCGGCGAGCGGCAGCTTCCCAAAGGCGAAGATGCAAGCCGCATCATGCAGGCACAGTGTGGGCAGCATTCAGACTTAGAGAAAACAGTACTTTACCACTCTCCTGCCTTTTCCATTGTTATTATATTCGAAAAGAACGAGTTTTGGACAACTATATGTTCCTTCTTGCAAAACTCTTTGCAGACCTCCGTGCAAGCTTTAGAACAAGATTTTGGATGTTTTATTTACTGGCAGAGTTTCTCTTTGCAAGATATGGTGGAAAAGCATTTTGCTGAGTGTTGAGTGACAAGACACGCAGAAGACGCAGATACAGATCTCGCGGAAGCTAAATGCTGGTCCACGGCTTCTTTCGGAAGAAGCCGCTCTTAGGTGCTCACCGCGACCGGCCCAATGCTCTGTGTGCGAAGAAGCCACTTCTTCGCCTCCGGGAGACTGGGCGAGCGGCAGCTTCACAAAGGCGAAGATGCAAGCTGCATCACGCAGGCACAGTGTGGGCAGCATTCAGACTTAGAGAAAACAGTACTTTACCACTCTCCTGCCTTTTCCATTGTTATTATATTCGAAAAGAACGAGTTTTGGTCAACGAGCTTTCCTTCTTGCAAAACTCTTTGCAGACCTCCGTGCAAGCTTTAGAACAAGATTTTGGATGTTTTATTTACTGGCAGTGTTTCTCTTTGCAAGATATGGTGTAAAAGCCTTTTGCTGAGTGTTGAGCGACAAGACACGCAGAAGACGCAGATACGGAGCTCTCGGAAGCTAAATGCCGGTCCACGGCTTCTTTCGGCAGAAGCCGCTCTTAGGTGCTCACCCCGACCGGCCCAATGCTCTGTGTGCGAAGAAGCCGCTTCTTCGCCTCCGGGAGACTGGGCGAGCGGCAGCTTCCCAAAGGCGAAGAAGCAAGCCGCAACACGCAGGCACAGTGTGGGCAGCATTCAGACTTAGAGAAAACAGTACTTTACCACTCTCCTGCCTTTTCCATTGTTATTATATTCGAAAAGAACGAGTTTTGGACAACTAGATGTTCATTCTTGCAAAACACTTTGCAGACCTCCGTGCAAGCTTTAGAACAAGATTTTGGATGTTTTATTTACTGGCAGTGTTTCTCTTTGCATGATATGGTGGAAAAGCTTTTTGCTGAGTGTTGAGCGACAAGACACGCAGAAGACGCAGATACAGTTCTCGCAGAAGCTAAATGCTGGTCCACGGCTTCTTTCGGCAGAAGCCGCTCTTAGGTGCTCACCGCGACCGGCCCAATGCTCTGTGTGCGAAGAAGCCGCTTCTTCGCCTCCGGGAGACTCGGCGAGCGGCAGCTTCCCAAAGGCGAAGGTGCAAGCCGCACCATGCAGGCACAGTGTGGGCAGCATTCAGACTTAGAGAAAACAGTACTTTACCACTCTCCTGCCTTTTCCATTGTTATTATATTCGAAAAGAACGAGTTTTGGACAACTATATGTTCCTTCTTGCAAAACTCTTTGCAGACCTCCGTGCAAGCTTTAGAACAAGATTTTGGATGTTTTATTTACTGGCAGAGTTTCTCTTTGCAAGATATGGTGGAAAAGCATTTTGCTGAGTGTTGAGTGACAAGACACGCACAAGACACAGATACAGATCTCGCGGAAGCTAAATGCTGGTCCACAGCTTCTTTCGGCAGAAGCCGCTCTTAGGTGCTCACCGCGACCGGCCCAATGCTCTGTGTGCGAAGAAGCCGCTTCTTCGCCTCCGGGAGACTGGGCGAGCGGCAGCTTCCCAAAGGCGAAGAAGCAAGCCGCAACACGCAGGCACAGTGTGGGCAGCATTCAGACTTAGAGAAAACAGTACTTTACCACTCTCCTGCCTTTTCCATTGTTATTATATTCGAAAAGAACGAGTTTTGGACAACTATATGTTCCTTCTTGCAAAACTCTTTGCAGACCTCCGTGCAAGCTTTAGAACAAGATTTTGGATGTTTTATTTACTGGCAGAGTTTCTCTTTGCAAGATATGGTGGAAAAGCATTTTGCTGAGTGTTGAGCGACAAGACACGCAGAAGACGCAGATACGGAGCTCTCGGAAGCTAAATGCCGGTCCACAGCTTCTTTCGGCAGAAGCCGCTCTTAGGTGCTCACCGCGACCGGCCCAATGCTCTGTGTGCGAAGAAGCCGCTTCTTCGCCTCCGGGAGACTCGGGGAGCGGCAGCTTCCCAAAGGCGAAGATGCAAGCCGCATCATGCAGGCACAGTGTGGGCAGCATTCAGACTTAGAGAAAACAGTACTTTACCACTCTCCTGCCTTTTCCATTGTTATTATATTCGAAAAGAACGAGTTTTGGACAACTATATGTTCCTTCTTGCAAAACTCTTTGCAGACCTCCGTGCAAGCTTTAGAACAAGATTTTGGATGTTTTATTTACTGGCAGTGTTTCTCTTTGCAAGATATGGTGGAAAAGCCTTTTGCTGAGTGTTGAGCGACAAGACACGCAGAAGACGCAGATACAGTTCTCGCAGAAGCTAAATGCTGGTCCACGGCTTCTTTCGGCAGAAGCCGCTCTTAGGTGCTCACCGCGACCGGCCCAATGCTCTGTGTGCGAAGAAGCCGCTTCTTCGCCTCTGGGAGACTCGGCGAGCGGCAGCTTCCCAAAGGCGAAGGTGCAAGCCGCACCATGCAGGCACAGTGTGGGCAGCATTCAGACTTAGAGAAAACAGTACTTTACCACTCTCCTGCCTTTTCCATTGTTATTATATTCGAAAAGAACGAGTTTTGGACAACTATATGTTCCTTCTTGCAAAACTCTTTGCAGACCTCCGTGCAAGCTTTAGAACAAGATTTTGGATGTTTTATTTACTGGCAGAGTTTCTCTTTGCAAGATATGGTGGAAAAGCATTTTGCTGAGTGTTGAGTGACAAGACACGCAGAAGACGCAGATACAGATCTCGCGGAAGCTAAATGCTGGTCCACAGCTTCTTTCGGCAGAAGCCGCTCTTAGGTGCTCACCGCGACCGGCCCAATGCTCTGTGTGCGAAGAAGCCGCTTCTTCGCCTCCGGGAGACTGGGCGAGCGGCAGCTTCCCAAAGGCGAAGATGCAAGCCGCACCACGCAGGCACAGTGTGGGCAGCATTCAGACTTAGAGAAAACAGTACTTTACCACTCTCCTGCCTTTTCCATTGTTATTATATTCGAAAAGAACGAGTTTCTTTCAACGAGCTTTCCTTCTTGCAAAACTCTTTGCAGACCTCCGTGCAAGCTTTAGAACAAGATTTTGGATGTTTTATTTACTGGCAGTGTTTCTCTTTGCAAGATATGGTGGAAAAGCCTTTTGCTGAGTGTTGAGCGACAAGACACGCAGAAGACGCAGATACGGAGCTCTCGGAAGCTAAATGCCGGTCCACGGCTTCTTTCGGCAGAAGCCGCTCTTAGGTGCTCACCGCGACCGGCCCAATGCTCTGTGTGCGAAGAAGCCGCTTCTTCGCCTCCGGGAGACTGGGCGAGCGGCAGCTTCCCAAAGGCGAAGAAGCAAGCCGAAACACGCAGGCACAGTGTGGGCAGCATTCAGACTTAGAGAAAACAGTACTTTACCACTCTCCTGCCTTTTCCATTGTTATTATATTCGAAAAGAACGAGTTTTGGACAACTATATGTTCCTTCTTGCAAAACTCTTTGCAGACCTCCGTGCAAGCTTTAGAACAAGATTTTGGATGTTTTATTTACTGGCAGAGTTTCTCTTTGCAAGATATAGTGGAAAAGCATTTTGCTGAGTGTTGAGCGACAAGACACGCAGAAGACGCAGATACGGAGCTCTCGGAAGCTAAATGCCGGTCCACGGCTTCTTTCGGCAGAAGCCGCTCTTAGGTGCTCACCGCGACCGGCCCAATGCTCTGTGTGCGAAGAAGCCGCTTCTTCGCCTCCGGGAGACTCGGCGAGCGGCAGCTTCCCAAAGGCGAAGATGCAAGCCGCATCACGCAGGCACAGTGTGGGCAGCATTCAGACTTAGAGAAAACAGTACTTTACCACTCTCCTGCCTTTTCCATTGTTATTATATTCGAAAAGAACGAGTTTTGGACAACTAGATGTTCCTTCTTGCAAAACTCTTTGCAGACCTCCGTGCAAGCTTTAGAACAAGATTTTGGATGTTTTATTTACGGGCAGTGTTTCTCTTTGCAAGATATGGTGGAAAAGCTTTTTGCTGAGTGTTGAGCGAAGAGACACGCAGAAGACGCAGATACGGAGCTCTCCGAAGCTAAATGCCGGTCCACGGCTTCTTTCGGCAGAAGCCGCTCTTAGGTGCTCACCGCGACCGGCCCAATGCTCTGTGTGCGAAGAAGCCGCTTCTTCGCCTCCGGGAGACTCGGGGAGCGGCAGCTTCCCAAAGGCGAAGATGCAAGCCGCATCATGCAGGCACAGTGTGGGCAGCATTCAGACTTAGAGAAAACAGTACTTTACCACTCTCCTGCCTTTTCCATTGTTATTATATTCGAAAAGAACGAGTTTTGGACAACTAGATTTCATTCTTGCAAAACTCTTTGCAGACCTCCGTGCAAGCTTTAGAACAAGATTTTGGATGTTTTATTTACTGGCAGAGTTTCTCTTTGCAAGATATGGTGGAAAAGCCTTTTGCTGAGTGTTGAGCGACAAGACACGCAGAAGACGCAGATACGGAGCTCTGGGAAGCTAAATGCCGGTCCACGGCTTCTTTCGGCAGAAGCCGCTCTTAGGTGCTCACCGCGACCGGCCCAATGCTCTGTGTGCGAAGAAGCCGCTTCTTCGCCTCCGGGAGACTCGGCGAGCGGCAGCTTCCCAAAGGCGAAGATGCAAGCCGCATCACGCAGGCACAGTGTTGGCAGCATTCAGACTTTGAGAAAACAGTACTTTACCACTCTCCTGCCTTTTCCATTGTTATTATATTCGAAAAGAACGAGTTTTGGACAACTATATGTTCCTTCTTGCAAAACACTTTGCAGACATCCGTGCAAGCTTTAGAACAAGATTTTGGATGTTTTATTTACTGGCAGTGTTTCTCTTTGCAAGATATGGTGGAAAAGCTTTTTGCTGAGTGTTGAGCGACAAGACACGCAGAAGTCGCAGATACAGAGCTCTCGGAAGCTAAATGCTGGTACACGGCTTCTTTCGGCAGAAGCCGCTCTTAGGTGCTCACCGCGACCGGCCCAATGCTCTGTGTGCGAAGAAGCTGCTTCTTCGCCTCCGGGAGACTCGGCGAGCGGCAGCTTCCCAAAGGCGAAGACACAAGCCGCATCACGCAGGCACAGTGTGGGCAGAATTCAGACTTAGAGAAAACAGTACTTTACCACTCTCCTGCCTTTTCCATTGTTATTATATTCGAAAAGAACGAGTCGTGGTCAACGAGCTTTCCTTCTTGCAAAACTCTTTGCAGACCTCCGTGCAAGCTTTAGAACAAGATTTTGGATGTTTTATTTACTGGCAGTGTTTCTCTTTGCAAGATATGGTGGAAAAGCATTTTGCTGAGTGTTGAGCGACAAGACACGCAGAAGACGCAGATACGGAGCTCTCGGAAGCTAAATGCCGGTCCACGGCTTCTTTCGGCAGAAGCCGCTCTTAGGTGCTCACCGCGACTGGCCCAATGCTCTGTGTGCGAAGAAGCCGCTTCTTCGCCTCCGGGAGACTCGGCGAGCGGCAGCTTCCCAAAGGCGAAGATGCAAGCCGCATCACGCAGGCACAGTGTTGGCAGCATTCAGACTTAGAGAAAACAGTACTTTACCACTCTCCTGCCTTTTCCATTGTTATTATATTCGAAAAGAACGAGTTTTGGAGAACTATATGTTCCTTCTTGCAAAACTCTTTGCAGACCTCCGTGCAAGCTTTAGAAAAAGATTTTGGATTTTTTATTTACTGGCAGTGTTTCTCTTTGCAAGATATGGTGGAAAAGCCTTTTGCTGAGTGTTGAGCGACAAGACACGCAGAAGACGCAGATACGGAGCTCTGGGAAGCTAAATGCCGGTCCACGGCTTCTTTTGGCAGAAGCCGCTCTTAGGTGCTCACCGCGACCGGCCCAATGCTCTGTGTGCGAAGAAGCCGCTTCTTCGCCTCCGGGAGAATCGGCGAGCAGCAGCTTCCCAAAGGCGAAGATGCAAGCCGCATCACGCAGGCACAGTGTGGGCAGCATTCAGACTTAGAGAAAACAGTACTTTACCACTCTCCTGCCTTTTCCATTGTTATTATATTCGAAAAGAACGAGTTTTGGTCAACTAGCTTTCAATCTTTCAAAACTCTTTGCAGACCGCCGTGCAAGCTTTAGAACAAGATTTTGGATGTTTTATTTACTGGCAGTGTTTCTCTTTGCAAGATATGGTGGAAAAGCCTTTTGCTGAGTGTTGAGCGACAAGACACGCAGAAGACGCAGATACGGAGCTCTCGGAAGCTAAATGACGGTCCACGGCTTCTTTCGGCAGAAGCCGCTCTTAGGTGCTCACCGCGACCGGCCCAATGCTCTGTGTGCGAAGAAGCCGCTTCTTCGCCTCCGGGAGAATCGGCGAGCTGCAGCTTCCCAAAGGCGAAGATGCAAGCCGCATCACGCAGGCACAGTGTTGGCAGCATTCAGACTTAGAGAAAACAGTACTTTTCCACTCTCCTGCCTTTTCCATTGTTTTTATATTCGAAAAGAACGAGTTTTGGACAACTATATGTTCCTTCTTGCAAAACTCTTTGCAGACCTCCGTGCAAGCTTTCGAACAAGATTTTGCATGTTTTATTTACTGGCAGAGTTTCTCTTTGCAAGATATGGTGGAAAAGAATTTTGCTGAGAGTTGAGTGACAAGACACGCAGAAGACGCAGATACGGAGCTCTCGGAAGCTAAATGCCGGTCCACGGCTTCTTTCGGCAGAAGCCGCTCTTAGGTGCTCACCGCGACCGGCCCAATGCTCTGTGTGCGAAAAAGCCGCTTCTTCGCCTCCGGGAGACTCGGCGAGCGGCAGCTTCCCAAAGGCGAATGTGCAAGCCGCACCATGCAGGCACAGTGTGGGCAGCATTCAGACTTAGACAAAACAGTACTTTACCACTCTCCTGCCTTTTCCATTGTTATTATATTCGAAAAGAACGAGTTTTAGACAACTAGATTTCATTCTTGCAAAACTCTTTGCAGACCTCCGTGCAAGCTTTAGAACAAGATTTTGGATTTTTTATTTACTGGCAGAGTTTCTCTTTGCAAGATATGGTGGAAAAGCTTTTTGCTGAGTGTTGAGCGACAAGACACGCAGAAGACGCAGATACGGAGCTCTCGGAAGCTAAATGCCGGTCCACGGCTTCTTTCGGCAGAAGCCGCTCTTAGGTGCTCAATGCGACTGGCCCAATGCTCTGTGTGCGAAGAAGCCGCTTCTTCGCCTCCGGGAGACTGGGCGAGCGGCAGCTTCCCCAAGGCGAAGATGCAAGCCGCATAACCCAGGCACAGTGTTGGCAGCATTCAGACTTAGAGAAAACAGTACTTTACCACTCTCCTGCCTTTTCCATTGTTATTATATTCGAAAAGAACGAGTTTTGGACAACTATATGTTCCTTCTTGCAAAACTCTTTGCAGACCTCCGTGCAAGCTTTAGAACAAGATTTTGGATGTTTTATTTACTGGCAGAGTTTCTCTTTGCAAGATATGGTGGAAAAGCATTTTGCTTAGTGTTGAGCGACATACACGCAGAAGACGCAGATACGGAGCTCTCGGAAGCTAAATGCCGGTTCACGGCTTCATTCGGCAGAAGCCGCTCTTAGGTGCTCACCACGACCGGCCCAATGCTCTGTGTGCGAAGAAGCCGCTTCTTCGCCTCCGGGAGACTGGGCGAGCGGCAGCTTCCCAAAGGCGAAGATGCAAGCCGCACCACGCAGGCACAGTGTGGGCAGCATTCAGACTTAGAGAAAACAGTACTTTACCACTCTCCTGCCTTTTCCATTGTTATTATATTCAAAAAGAACGAGTTTTGGACGGCTAGATGTTCCTTCTTGCATAACTTTTTGCAGACCTCCATGCAAGCTTTAGAACAAGATTTTGGATGTTTTATTTACTGGCAGAGTTTCTCTTTGCAAGATATGGTGGAAAAGCCTTTTGCTGAGTGTTGAGCGACAAGACACGCAGAAGACGGAGATACGGCGCTCTCGGAAGCTAAATGCCGGTCCACGGCTTCTTTCGGCAGAAGCCGCTCTTAGGTGCTCACCGCGACCGGCCCAATGCTCTGTGTGCGAAAAAGCCGCTTCTTCGCCTCCGGGAGACTCGGCGAGCGGCAGCTTCCCAAAGGCGAAGATGCAAGCCGCATCACGCAGGCACAGTGTTGGCAGCATTCAGACTTAGAGAAAACAGTACTTTACCACTCTCCTGCCTTTTCCATTGTTATTATATTCGAAAAGAACGAGTTTTGGTCAACTAGCTTTCAATCTTGCAAAACTCTTTGCCGACCTCCGTGCAAGCTTTAGAACAAGATTTTGGATGTTTTATTTACTGGCAGAGTTTCTCTTTGCAAGATATGGTGGAAAAGCCTTTTGCTGAGTGTTGAGCGACAAGACACGCAGAAGACGCAGATACGGAGCTCTCGGAAGCTAAATGCCGGTCCACGGCTTCTTTCGGCAGAAGCCGCTCTTAGGTGCTCACCGCGACCGGCCCAATGCTCTGAGTGCGAAGAAGCCGCTTCTTCGCCTCCGGGAGACTCGGCGAGCGGCAGCTTCCCAAAGGCGAAGATGCAAGCCGCATCACGCAGGCACAGTGTGGGCAGCATTCAGACTTAGAGAAAACAGTACTTTACCACTCTCCTGCCTTTTCCATTGTTATTATATTCGAAAAGAACGAGTTTTGGACAACTATATGTTCCTTCTTGCAAAACTCTTTGCAGACCTCCGTGCAAGCTTTAGAACAAGATTTTGGATGTTTTCTTTACTGGCAGAGTATCTCTTTGCAAGATATGGTGGAAAAGCATTTTGCTGAGTGTTGAGCGACAAGACACGCAGAAGACGCAGATACGGAGCTCTCGGAAGCTAAATGCCGGTCCACGGCTTCTTTCGGCAGAAGCCGCTCTTAGGTGCTCACCGCGACCGGCCCAATGCTCTGTGTGCGAAGAAGCCGCTTCTTCGCCTCCGGGAGAATCAGCGAGCGGCAGCTTCCCAAAGGTGAAGATGCAAGCCGCATCACGCAGGCACAGTGTTGGCAGCATTCAGACTTAGAGAAAACAGTACTTTACCACTCTCCTGCCTTTTCCATTGTTATTATATTCAAAAAGAACGAGTTTTGGTCAACTAGCTTTCAATCTTTCAAAACTCTTTGCACACCTCCGTGCGAGCTTTAGAACAAGATTTTGGATGTTTTATTTACTGGCAGAGTTTCTCTTTGCAAGATATGGTGGAAAAGCCTTTTGCTGATTGTTGTGCGACAAGACACGCAGAAGACGCAGATACGGAGCTCTCGAAAGCTAAATGCCGGTCCACGGCTTCTTTCCGCAGAAGCCGCTCTTAGGTGCTCACCGCGACGGGCCCAATGCTCTGTGTGCGAAGAAGCCGCTTCTTTGCCTCCGGGAGAGTCGGCGAGCGGCAGCTTCCCAAAGGCGAAGATGCAAGCCGCATCACGCAGGCACGGTGTTGGCAGCATTCAGACTTAGAGAAAATAGTACTTTACCACTCTCCTGCCTTTTCCATTGTTATTATATTCGAAAAGAACGAGTTTTGGACAACTATATGTTCCTTCTTGCAAAACTCTTTGCAGACCTCCGTGCAAGCTTTAGAACAAGATTTTGGATGTTTTATTTACTGGCAGTGTTTCTCTTTGCAAGATATGGTGGAAAAGCATTTTGCTGAGTGTTGAGCGACAAGACACGCAGAAGACGCAGATACGGAGCTCTGGGAAGCTAAATGCCGGTCCACGGCTTCTTTCGGCAGAAGCCGCTCTTAAGTGCTCACCGCGACCGGCCCAATGCTCTGTGTGCGAAGAAGCCGCTTCTTCGCCTCCGGGAGACTCGGCGAGCGGCAGCTTCCCAAAGGCGAAGATGCAAGCCGCATCACGCAGGCACAGTGTTGGCAGCATTCAGACTTAGAGAAAACAGTACTTTACCACTCTCCTGCCTTTTCCATTGTTATTATATTCGAAAAAAACGAGTTTTGGTCAACTAGCTTTCAATCTTGCAAAACTCTTTGCAGACCTCCGTGCAAGCTTTAGAACAAGATTTTGGATGTTTTATTTACTGGCAGTGTTTCTCTTTGCAAGATATGGTGGAAAAGCTTTTTGCTGAGTGTTGAGCGACAAGACACGCAGAAGACGCAGATACGGAGCTCTCGGAAGCTAAATGCCGGTCCACGGCTTCTTTCGGCAGAAGCCGCTCTTAGGTGCTCACCGCGACCGGCCCAATGCTCTGTGTGCGAAGAAGCCGCTTCTTCGCCTCCGGGAGACTGGGCGAGCGGCAGCTTCCCAAAGGCGAAGATGCAAGCCGCATCACGCAGGCACAGTGTTGGCAGCATTCAGACTTAGAGAAAACAGCACTTTACCACTCTTCTGCCTTTTCCATTGTTATTATATTTGAAAAGAACGAGTTTTGGTCAACTAGCTGTCAATCTTGCAAAACTCTTTGCAGACCTCCGTGCAAGCTTTAGAACAAGATTTTGGATGTTTTATTTACTGGCAGAGTTTCTCTTTGCAAGATATGGTGGAAAAGCATTTTGCTGAGTGTTGAGCGACAAGACACGCAGAAGACGCAGATACGGAGCTCTCGGAAGCTAAATGCCGGTCCACGGCTTCTTTCGGCAGAAGCCGCTCTTAGGTGCTCACCGCGACCGGCCCAATGCTCTGTGTGCGAAGAAGCCGCTTCTTCGCCTCCGGGAGACTCGGCGAGCGGCAGCTTCCCAAAGGCGAAGATGCAAGCCGCATCACGCAGGCACAGTGTGGGCAGCATTCAGACTTTCAGAAAACAGTACTTTACCACTCTCCTGCCTTTTCCATTGTTATTATATTCGAAAAGAATGAGTTTTGGACAACTATATGTTCCTTCTTGCCAAACTCTTTGCAGACCTCCGTGCAAGCTTTAGAACAATATTTTGGATGTTTTATTTACTGGCAGAGTTTCTCTTTGCAAGATATGGTGGAAAAGCATTTTGCTGAGTGTTGAGCGACAAGACACGCAGAAGACGCAGATACGGAGCTCTGGGAAGCTAAATGCCGGTCCACGGCTTCTTTCGGCAGAAGCCGCTCTTAGGTGCTCACCGCGACCGGCCCAATGCTCTGTGTGCGAAGAAGCCGCTTCTTCGCCTCCGGGAGACTCGGCGAGCGGCAGCTTCCCAAAGGCGAAGATGCAAGCCGCATCACGCAGGCACAGTGTTGGCAGCATTCAGACTTTGAGAAAACAGTACTTTACCACTCTCCTGCCTTTTCCATTGTTATTATATTCGAAAAGAACGAGTTTTGGTCAACTAGCTTTCAATCTTGCAAAACTCTTTGCAGACCTCCGTGCAAGCTTTAGAACAAGATTTTGGATGTTTTATTTACTGGCAGAGTTTCTCTTTGCAAGATATGGTGGAAAAGCTTTTTGCTGAGTGTTGAGCGACAAGACACGCAGAAGACGCAGATACGGAGCTCTGGGAAGCTAAATGCCGGTCCACGGCTTCTTTCGGCAGAAGCCGCTCTTAGGTGCTCACCGCGACCGGCCTAATGCTCTGTGTGCGAAGAAGCCGCTTCTTCGCCTCCGGGAGACTCGGCGAGCGGCAGCTTCCCAAAGGCGAAGATGCAAGCCGCATCACGCAGGCACAGTGTGGGCAGCATTCAGACTTTGAGAAAACAGTACTTTACCACTCTCCTGCCTTTTCCATTGTTATTATATTCGAAAAGAACGAGTTTTGGACAACTATATGTTCCTTCTTGCAAAACTCTTTGCAGACCTCCGTGCAAGCTTTAGAACAAGATTTTGGATGTTTTATTTACTGGCAGAGTTTCTCTTTGCAAGATATGGTGGAAAAGCATTTTGCTGAGTGTTGAGCGACAAGACCCGCAGAAGACGCAGATACGGAGCTCTCGGAAGCTAAATGCCGGTCCACGGCTTCTTTCGGCAGAAGCCGCTCTTAGGTGCTCACCGCGACCGGCCCAATGCTCTGTGTGCGAAGAAGCCGCTTCTTCGCCTCCGGGAGACTCGGCGAGCGGCAGCTTCCCAAAGGCGAAGATGCAAGCCGCATCACGCAGGCACAGTGTGGGCAGCATTCAGACTTAGAGAAAACAGTACTTTACCACTCTCCTGCCTTTTCCATTGTTATTATATTCGAAAAGAACGAGTTTTGGTCAACTAGCTTTCAATCTTGCAAAACTCTTTGCAGACACCCGTGCAAGCTTTAGAACAAGATTTTGGATGTTTTATTTACTGGCAGAGTTTCTCTTTGCAAGATATGGTGGAAAAGCTTTTTGCTGAGTGTTGAGCGACAAGACACGCAGAAGACGCAGATACGGAGCTCTGGGAAGCTAAATGCCGGTCCACGGCTTCTTTCGGCAGAAGCCGCTCTTAGGTGCTCACCGCGACCGGCCTAATGCTCTGTGTGCGAAGAAGCCGCTTCTTCGCCTCCGGGAGACTCGGCGAGCGGCAGCTTCCCAAAGGCGAAGATGCAAGCCGCATCACGCAGGCACAGTGTGGGCAGCATTCAGACTTTGAGAAAACAGTACTTTACCACTCTCCTGCCTTTTCCATTGTTATTATATTCGAAAAGAACGAGTTTTGGACAACTATATGTTCCTTCTTGCAAAACTCTTTGCAGACCTCCGTGCAAGCTTTAGAACAAGATTTTGGATGTTTATTTACTGGCAGAGTTTCTCTTTGCAAGATATGGTGGAAAAGCCTTTTGCTGATTGTTGTGCGACAAGACACGCAGAAGACGCAGATACGGAGCTCTCGAAAGCTAAATGCCGGTCCACGGCTTCTTTCCGCAGAAGCCGCTCTTAGGTGCTCACCGCGACGGGCCCAATGCTCTGTGTGCGAAGAAGCCGCTTCTTTGCCTCCGGGAGAGTCGGCGAGCGGCAGCTTCCCAAAGGCGAAGATGCAAGCCGCATCACGCAGGCACGGTGTTGGCAGCATTCAGACTTAGAGAAAATAGTACTTTACCACTCTCCTGCCTTTTCCATTGTTATTATATTCGAAAAGAACGAGTTTTGGACAACTATATGTTCCTTCTTGCAAAACTCTTTGCAGACCTCCGTGCAAGCTTTAGAACAAGATTTTGGATGTTTTATTTACTGGCAGTGTTTCTCTTTGCAAGATATGGTGGAAAAGCATTTTGCTGAGTGTTGAGCGACAAGACACGCAGAAGACGCAGATACGGAGCTCTGGGAAGCTAAATGCCGGTCCACGGCTTCTTTCGGCAGAAGCCGCTCTTAAGTGCTCACCGCGACCGGCCCAATGCTCTGTGTGCGAAGAAGCCGCTTCTTCGCCTCCGGGAGACTCGGCGAGCGGCAGCTTCCCAAAGGCGAAGATGCAAGCCGCATCACGCAGGCACAGTGTTGGCAGCATTCAGACTTAGAGAAAACAGTACTTTACCACTCTCCTGCCTTTTCCATTGTTATTATATTCGAAAAGAACGAGTTTTGGTCAACTAGCTTTCAATCTTGCAAAACTCTTTGCAGACCTCCGTGCAAGCTTTAGAACAAGATTTTGGATGTTTTATTTACTGGCAGTGTTTCTCTTTGCAAGATATGGTGGAAAAGCTTTTTGCTGAGTGTTGAGCGACAAGACACGCAGAAGACGCAGATACGGAGCTCTCGGAAGCTAAATGCCGGTCCACGGCTTCTTTCGGCAGAAGCCGCTCTTAGGTGCTCACCGCGACCGGCCCAATGCTCTGTGTGCGAAGAAGCCGCTTCTTCGCCTCCGGGAGACTGGGCGAGCGGCAGCTTCCCAAAGGCGAAGATGCAAGCCGCATCACGCAGGCACAGTGTTGGCAGCATTCAGACTTAGAGAAAACAGCACTTTACCACTCTTCTGCCTTTTCCATTGTTATTATATTTGAAAAGAACGAGTTTTGGTCAACTAGCTGTCAATCTTGCAAAACTCTTTGCAGACCTCCGTGCAAGCTTTAGAACAAGATTTTGGATGTTTTATTTACTGGCAGAGTTTCTCTTTGCAAGATATGGTGGAAAAGCATTTTGCTGAGTGTTGAGCGACAAGACACGCAGAAGACGCAGATACGCAGCTCTCGGAAGCTAAATGCCGGTCCACGGCTTCTTTCGGCAGAAGCCGCTCTTAGGTGCTCACCGCGACCGGCCTAATGCTCTGTGTGCGAAGAAGCCGCTTCTTCGCCTCCGGGAGACTCGGCGAGCGGCAGCTTCCCAAAGGCGAAGATGCAAGCCGCATCACGCAGGCACAGTGTGGGCAGCATTCAGACTTTCAGAAAACAGTACTTTACCACTCTCCTGCCTTTTCCATTGTTATTATATTCGAAAAGAATGAGTTTTGGACAACTATATGTTCCTTCTTGCCAAACTCTTTGCAGACCTCCGTGCAAGCTTTAGAACAAGATTTTGGATGTTTTATTTACTGGCAGAGTTTCTCTTTGCAAGATATGGTGGAAAAGCATTTTGCTGAGTGTTGAGCGACAAGACACGCAGAAGACGCAGATACGGAGCTCTGGGAAGCTAAAAGCCGGTCCACGGCTTCTTTCGGCAGAAGCCGCTCTTAGGTGCTCACCGCGACCGGCCCAATGCTCTGTGTGCGAAGAAGCCGCTTCTTCGCCTCCGGGAGACTCGGCGAGCGGCAGCTTCCCAAAGGCGAAGATGCAAGCCGCATCACGCAGGCACAGTGTTGGCAGCATTCAGACTTTGAGAAAACAGTACTTTACCACTCTCCTGCCTTTTCCATTGTTATTATATTCGAAAAGAACGAGTTTTGGTCAACTAGCTTTCAATCTTGCAAAACTCTTTGCAGACCTCCGTGCAAGCTTTAGAACAAGATTTTGGATGTTTTATTTACTGGCAGAGTTTCTCTTTGCAAGATATGGTGGAAAAGCTTTTTGCTGAGTGTTGAGCGACAAGACACGCAGAAGACGCAGATACGGAGCTCTGGGAAGCTAAATGCCGGTCCACGGCTTCTTTCGGCAGAAGCCGCTCTTAGGTGCTCACCGCGACCGGCCTAATGCTCTGTGTGCGAAGAAGCCGCTTCTTCGCCTCCGGGAGACTCGGCGAGCGGCAGCTTCCCAAAGGCGAAGATGCAAGCCGCATCACGCAGGCACAGTGTGGGCAGCATTCAGACTTTGAGAAAACAGTACTTTACCACTCTCCTGCCTTTTCCATTGTAATTATATTCGAAAAGAACGAGTTTTGGACAACTATATGTTCCTTCTTGCAAAACTCTTTGCAGACCTCCGTGCAAGCTTTAGAACAAGATTTTGGATGTTTTATTTACTGGCAGAGTTTCTCTTTGCAAGATATGGTGGAAAAGCATTTTGCTGAGTGTTGAGCGACAAGACCCGCAGAAGACGCAGATACGGAGCTCTCGGAAGCTAAATGCCGGTCCACGGCTTCTTTCGGCAGAAGCCGCTCTTAGGTGCTCACTGCGACCGGCCCAATGCTCTGTGTGCGAAGAAGCCGCTTCTTTGCCTCCGGGAGACTCGGCGAGCGGCAGCTTCCCAAAGGCGAAGATGCAAGCCGCATCACGCAGGCACAGTGTGGGCAGCATTCAGACTTTGAGAAAACAGTACTTTACCACTCTCCTGCCGTTTCCATTGTTATTATATTCGAAAAGAACGAGTTTTGGTCAACTAGCTGTCAATCTTGCAAAACTCTTTGCAGACCTCCGTGCAAGCTTTAGAACAAGATTTTGGATGTTTTATTTACTGGCAGTGTTTCTCTTTGCAAGATATGGTGGAAAAGCATTTTGCTGAGTGTTGAGCGACAAGACACGCAGAAGACGCAGATACGCAGCTCTCGGAAGCTAAATGCCGGTCCACGGCTTCTTTCGGCAGGAGCCGCTCTTAGGTGCTCACTGCGGCCGGCCCAATGCTCTGTGTGCGAAGAAGCCGCTTCTTCACCTCCGGGAGACTCGGCGAGCGGCAGCTTCCCAAAGGCGAAGATGCAAGCCGCATCACGCAGGCACAGTGTGGGCAGCATTCAGACTTAGAGAAAACAGTACTTTACCACTCTCCTGCCGTTTCCATTGTTATTATATTCGAAAAGAACGAGTTTTGGTCAACTATATGTTCCTTCTTGCAAAACTCTTTGCAGACCTCCGTGCAAGCTTTAGAACAAGATTTTGGATGTTTTATTTACTGGCAGAGTTTCTCTTTGCAAGATATGGTGGAAAAGCATTTTGCTGAGTGTTGAGCGACAAGACACGCAGAAGACGCAGATACGGAGCTCTCGGAAGCTAAATGCCGGTCCACGGCTTCTTTCGGCAGAAGCCGCTCTTAGGTGCTCACCGCGACCGGCCTAATGCTCTGTGTGCGAAGAAGCCGCTTCTTCGCCTCCGGGAGACTCGGCGAGCGGCAGCTTCCCAAAGGCGAAGATGCAAGCCGCATCACGCAGGCACAGTGTGGGCAGCATTCAGACTTTCAGGAAACAGTACTTTACCACTCTCCTGCCTTTTCCATTGTTATTATATTCGAAAAGAACGAGTTTTGGACAACTATATGTTCCTTCTTGCCAAACTCTTTGCAGACCTCCGTGCAAGCTTTAGAACAAGATTTTGGATGTTTTATTTACTGGCAGAGTTTCTCTTTGCAAGATATGGTGGAAAAGCATTTTGCTGAGTGTTGAGCGACAAGACACGCCGAAGACGCAGATACGGAGCTCTGGGAAGCTAAATGCCGGTCCACGGCTTCTTTCGGCAGAAGCCGCTCTTAGGTGCTCACCGCGACCGGCCCAATGCTCTGTGTGCGAAGAAGCCGCTTCTTCGCCTCCGGGAGACTCGGCAAGCGGCAGCTTCCCAAAGGCGAAGATGCAAGCCGCATCACGCAGGCACAGTGTTGGCAGCATTCAGACTTAGAGAAAACAGTACTTTACCACTCTCCTGCCTTTTCCATTGTTATTATATTCGAAAAGAACGAGTTTTGGTCAACTAGCTTTCAATCTTGCAAAACTCTTTGCAGACCTCCGTGCAAGCTTTAGAACAAGATTTTGGATGTTTTATTTACTGGCAGAGTTTCTCTTTGCAAGATATGGTGGAAAAGCTTTTTGCTGAGTGTTGAGCGACAAGACACGCAGAAGACGCAGATACGGAGCTCTGGGAAGCTAAATGCCGGTCCACGGCTTCTTTCGGCAGAAGCCGCTCTTAGGTGCTCACCGCGACCGGCCTAATGCTCTGTGTGCGAAGAAGCCGCTTCTTCGCCTCCGGGAGACTCGGCGAGCGGCAGCTTCCCAAAGGCGAAGATGCAAGCCGCATCACGCAGGCACAGTGTGGGCAGCATTCAGACTTTGAGAAAACAGTACTTTACCACTCTCCTGCCTTTTCCATTGTTATTATATTCGAAAAGAACGAGTTTTGGACAACTATATGTTCCTTCTTGCAAAACTCTTTGCAGACCTCCGTGCAAGCTTTAGAACAAGATTTTGGATGTTTTATTTACTGGCAGAGTTTCTCTTTGCAAGATATGGTGGAAAAGCATTTTGCTGAGTGTTGAGCGACAAGACCCGCAGAAGACGCAGATACGGAGCTCTCGGAAGCTAAATGCCGGTCCACGGCTTCTTTCGGCAGAAGCCGCTCTTAGGTGCTCACTGCGACCGGCCCAATGCTCTGTGTGCGAAGAAGCCGCTTCTTCGCCTCCGGGAGACTCGGCGAGCGGCAACTTCCCAAAGGCGAAGATGCAAGCCGCATCACGCAGGCACAGTGTGGGCAGCATTCAGTCTTTGAGAAAACAGTACTTTACCACTCTCCTGCCGTTTCCATTGTTATTATATTCGAAAAGAACGAGTTTTGGTCAACTAGCTGTCAATCTTGCAAAACTCTTTGCAGACCTCCGTGCAAGCTTTAGAACAAGATTTTGGATGTTTTATTTACTGGCAGTGTTTCTCTTTGCAAGATATGGTGGAAAAGCATTTTGCTGAGTGTTGAGCGACAAGACACGCAGAAGACGCAGATACGCAGCTCTCGGAAGCTAAATGCCGGTCCACGGCTTCTTTCGGCAGGAGCCGCTCTTAGGTGCTCACTGCGGCCGGCCCAATGCTCTGTGTGCGAAGAAGCCGCTTCTTCGCCTCCGGGAGACTCGGCGAGCGGCAGCTTCCCAAAGGCGAAGATGCAAGCCGCATCACGCAGGCACAGTGTGGGCAGCATTCAGACTTAGAGAAAACAGTACTTTACCACTCTCCTGCCGTTTCCATTGTTATTATATTCGAAAAGAACGAGTTTTGGTCAACTATATGTTCCTTCTTGCAAAACTCTTTGCAGACCTCCGTGCAAGCTTTAGAACAAGATTTTGGATGTTTTATTTACTGGCAGAGTTTCTCTTTGCAAGATATGGTGGAAAAGCATTTTGCTGAGTGTTGAGCGACAAGACACGCAGAAGACGCAGATACGGAGCTCTCGGAAGCTAAATGCCGGTCCACGGCTTCTTTCGGCAGAAGCCGCTCTTAGGTGCTCACCGCGACCGGCCTAATGCTCTGTGTGCGAAGAAGCCGCTTCTTCGCCTCCGGGAGACTCGGCGAGCGGCAGCTTCCCAAAGGCGAAGATGCAAGCCGCATCACGCAGGCACAGTGTGGGCAGCATTCAGACTTTGAGAAAACAGTACTTTACCACTCTCCTGCCTTTTCCATTGTTATTATATTCGAAAAGAACGAGTTTTGGACAATTGTATGTTCCTTCTTGCAAAACTCTTTGCAGACCTCCGTGCAAGCTTTAGAACAAGATTTTGGATGTTTTATTTACTGGCAGAGTTTCTCTTTGCAAGATATGGTGGAAAAGCATTTTGCTTAGTGTTGAGCGACAAGACCCGCAGAAGACGCAGATACGGAGCTCTCGGAAGCTAAATGCCGGTCCACGGCTTCTTTCGGCAGAAGCCGCTCTTAGGTGCTCACCGCGACCGGGCTAATGCTCTGTGTGCGAAGAAGCCGCTTCTTCGCCTCCGGGAGACTCGGCGAGCGGCAGCTTCCCAAAGGCGAAGATGCAAGCCGCATCACGCAGGCACAGTGTGGGCAGCATTCAGACTTAGAGAAAACAGTACTTTACCACTCTCCTGCCGTTTCCATTGTTATTATATTCGAAAAGAACGAGTTTTGGTCAACTAGCTTTCAATCTTGCAAAACTCTTTGCAGACCTCCGTGCAAGCTTTAGAACAAGATTTTGGATGTTTTATTTACTGGCAGTGTTTCTCTTTGCAAGATATGGTGGAAAAGCATTTTGCTGAGTGTTGAGCGAGAAGTCACGCAGAAGACGCAGATACGGAGCTCTCGGAAGCTAAATGCCGGTCCACGGCTTCTTTCGGCAGAAGCCGCTCTTAGGTGCTCACCGCGACCGGCCTAATGCTCTGTGTGCGAAGAAGCCGCTTCTTCGCCTCCGGGAGACTCGGCGAGCGGCAGCTTCCCAAAGGCGAAGATGCAAGCCGCATCACGCAGGCACAGTGTGGGCAGCATTCAGACTTTGAGAAAACAGTACTTTACCACTCTCCTGCCTTTTCCATTGTTATTATATTCGAAAAGAACGAGTTTTGGACAACTATATGTTCCTTCTTGCAAAACTCTTTGCAGACCTCCGTGCAAGCTTTAGAACAAGATTTTGGATGTTTTATTTACTGGCAGAGTTTCTCTTTGCAAGATATGGTGGAAAAGCATTTTGCTTAGTGTTGAGCGACAAGACCCGCAGAAGACGCAGATACGGAGCTCTCGGAAGCTAAATGCCGGTCCACGGCTTCTTTCGGCAGAAGCCGCTCTTAGGTGCTCACCGCGACCGGCCTAATGCTCTGTGTGCGAAGAAGCCGCTTCTTCGCCTCCGGGAGACTCGGCGAGCGGCAGCTTCCCAAAGGCGAAGATGCAAGCCGCATCACGCAGGCACAGTGTGGGCAGCATTCAGACTTTGAGAAAACAGTACTTTACCACTCTCCTGCCTTTTCCATTGTTATTATATTCGAAAAGAACGAGTTTTGGACAACTATATGTTCCTTCTTGCAAAACTCTTTGCAGACCTCCGTGCAAGCTTTAGAACAAGATTTTGGATGTTTTATTTACTGGCAGAGTTTCTCTTTGCAAGATATGGTGGAAAAGCATTTTGCTTAGTGTTGAGCGACAAGACCCGCAGAAGACGCAGATACGGAGCTCTCGGAAGCTAAATGCCGGTCCACGGCTTCTTTCGGCAGAAGCCGCTCTTAGGTGCTCACTGCGACCGGCCCAATGCTCTGTGTGCGAAGAAGCCACTTCTTCGCCTCCGGGAGACTCGGCGAGCGGCAGCTTCCCAAAGGCGAAGATGCAAGCCGCATCACGCAGGCACAGTGTGGGCAGCATTCAGACTTAGAGAAAACAGTACTTTACCACTCTCCTGCCTTTTCCATTGTTATTATATTCGAAAAGAACGAGTTTTGGACAACTATATGTTCCTTCTTGCAAAACTCTTTGCAGACCTCCGTGCAAGCTTTAGAACAAGATTTTGGATGTTTTATTTACTGGCAGTGTTTCTCTTTGCAAGATATGGTGGAAAAGCTTTTTGCTGAGTGTTGAGCGACAAGACACGCCGAAGACGCAGATACAGATCTCTCGGAAGCTAAATGCTGGTCCACGGCTTCTTTCGGCAGAAGCCGCTCTTAGGTGCTCACCGCGACCGGCCCAATGCTCTGTGTGGGACGAAGCCGCTTCTTCGCCTCCGGGAGACTGGGCGAGCGGCAGCTTCCCAAAGGCGAAGATGCAAGACGCATCACGCAGGCACAGTGTGGGCAGCATTCAGACTTAGAGAAAACAGTACTTTACCACTCTCCTGCCGTTTCCATTGTTATTATATTCGAAAAGAACGAGTTTTGGTCAACTAGCTTTCAATCTTGCAAAACTCTTTGCAGACCTCCGTGCAAGCTTTAGAACAAGATTTTGGATGTTTTATTTACTGGCAGTGTTTCTCTTTGCAAGATATGGTGGAAAAGCATTTTGCTGAGTGTTGAGCGAGAAGTCACGCAGAAGACGCAGATACGCAGCTCTCGGAAGCTAAATGCTGGTACACGGCTTCTTTCGGCAGAAGCCGCTCTTAGGTGCTCACCGCGACCGGCCCAATGCTCTGTGTGCGAAGAAGCCGCTTCTTCGCCTCCGGGAGACTCGGCAAGCGGCAGCTTCCCAAAGGCGAAGATGCAAGCCGCATCACGCAGGCACAGTGTTGGCAGCATTCAGACTTAGAGAAAACAGTACTTTACCACTCTCCTGCCTTTTCCATTGTTATTATATTCGAAAAGAACGAGTTTTGGTCAACTAGCTTTCATTCTTGCAAAACTCTTTGCAGACCTCCGTGCAAGCTTTAGAACAAGATTTTGGATGTTTTATTTACTGGCAGAGTTTCTCTTTGCAAGATATGGTGGAAAAGCATTTTGCTGAGTGTTGAGCGACAAGACACGCAGAAGACGCAGATACGCAGCTCTCGGAAGCTAAATGCCGGTCCACGGCTTCTTTCGGCAGGAGCCGCTCTTAGGTGCTCACTGCGGCCGGCCCAATGCTCTGTGTGCGAAGAAGCCGCTTCTTCGCCTCCGGGAGACTCGGCGAGCGGCAGCTTCCCAAAGGCGAAGATGCAAGCCGCATCACGCAGGCACAGTGTGGGCAGCATTCAGACTTTGAGAAAACAGTACTTTACCACTCTCCTGCCTTTTCCATTGTTATTATATTCGAAAAGAACGAGTTTTGGACAACTATATGTTCCTTCTTGCAAAACTCTTTGCAGACCTCCGTGCAAGCTTTAGAACAAGATTTTGGATGTTTTATTTACTGGCAGTGTTTCTCTTTGCAAGATATGGTGGAAAAGCTTTTTGCTGAGTGTTGAGCGACAAGACACGCCGAAGACGCAGATACAGAGCTCTCGGAAGCTAAATGCTGGTCCACGGCTTCTTTCGGCAGAAGCCGCTCTTAGGTGCTCACCGCGACCGGCCCAATGCTCTGTGTGGGACGAAGCCGCTTCTTCGCCTCCGGGAGCCTGGGCGAGCGGCAGCTTCCCAAAGGCGAAGATGCAAGCCGCATCACGCAAGCACAGTGTGGGCAGCATTCAGACTTAGAGAAAACCGAACTTTACCACTCTCCTGCCGTTTCCATTGTTATTATATTCGAAAAGAACGAGTTTTGGTCAACTAGCTTTCAATCTTGCAAAACTCTTTGCAGACCTCCGTGCAAGCTTTAGAAAAAGATTTTGGATGTTTTATTTACTGGCAGTGTTTCTCTTTGCAAGATATGGTGGAAAAGCATTTTGCTGAGTGTTGAGCGACAAGACACGCAGAAGACGCAGATACGGAGATCTCGGAAGCTAAATGCTGGTACACGGCTTCTTTCGGCAGAAGCCGCTCTTAGGTGCTCACCGCGATCGGCCCAATGCTCTGTGTGCGAAGAAGCCGCTTCTTCGCCTCCGGGAGACTCGGCAAGCGGCAGCTTCCCAAAGGCGAAGATGCAAGCCGCATCACGCAGGCACAGTGTTGGCAGCATTCAGACTTAGAGAAAACAGTACTTTACCACTCTCCTGCCTTTTCCATTGTTATTATATTCGAAAAGAACGAGTTTTGGACAACTATATGTTCCGTCTTGCAAAACTCTTTGCAGACCTCCGTGCAAGCTTTAGAACAAGATTTTGGATGTTTTATTTACTGGCAGAGTTTCTCTTTGCAAGATATGGTGGAAAAGCATTTTGCTGAGTGTTGAGCGACAAGACACGCAGAAGACGCAGATACGGAGCTCTCGGAAGCTAAATGCCGGTCCACGGCTTCTTTCGGCAGAAGCCGCTCTTAGGTGCTCACCGCGACCGGCCCAATGCTCTGTGTGCGAAGAAGCCGCTTCTTCGCCTCCGGGAGACTCGGAGAGCGGCAGCTTCCCGAAGGCGAAGATGCAAGCCGCATCACGCAGGCACAGTGTTGGCAGCATTCAGACTTAGAGAAAACAGTACTTTACCACTCTCCTGCCTTTTCCATTGTTATTATATTTGAAAAGAACGAGTTTTGGTCAACTAGCTGTCAATCTTGCAAAACTCTTTGCAGACCTCCGTGCAAGCTTTAGAACAAGATTTTGGATGTTTTATTTACTGGCAGAGTTTCTCTTTGCAAGATATGGTGGAAAAGCATTTTGCTGAGTGTTGAGCGACAAGACACGCAGAAGACGCAGATACGGAGCTCTCCGAAGCTAAATGCCGGTCCACGGCTTCTTTCGGCAGATGCCGCTCTTAGGTGCTCACCGCGGCCGGCCTAATGCTCTGTGTGCGAAGAAGCCGCTTCTTCGCCTCCGGGAGACTCGGCGAGCGGCAGCTTCCCAAAGGCGAAGATGCAAGCCGCATCACGCAGGCACAGTGTTGGCAGCATTCAGACTTAGAGAAAACAGTACTTTACCACTCTCCTGCCTTTTCCATTGTTATTATATTCGAAAAGAACGAGTTTTGGACAACTATATGTTCCTTCTTGCAAAACTCTTTGCAGACCACCGTGCAAGCTTTAGAACAAGATTTTGGATGTTTTATTTACTGGCAGAGTTTCTCTTTACAAGATATGGTGGAAAAGCATTTTGCTTAGTGTTGAGCGACAAGACCCGCAGAAGACGCAGATACGGAGCTCTCGGAAGCTAAATGCCGGTCCACGGCTTCTTTCGGCAGAAGCTGCTCTTAGGTGCTCACTGCGACCGGCCCAATGCTCTGTGTGCGAAGAAGCCGCTTCTTCGCCTCCGGGAGACTCGGAGAGCGGCAACTTCCCAAAGGCGAAGATGCAAGCCGCATCACGCAGGCACAGTGTGGGCAGCATTCAGACTTAGAGAAAACAGTACTTTACCACTCTCCTGCCTTTTCCATTGTTATTATATTCGAAAAGAACGAGTTTTGGACAACTATATGTTCCTTCTTGCAAAACTCTTTGCAGACCTCCGTGCAAGCTTTAGAACAAGATTTTGGATGTTTTATTTACTGGCAGAGTTTCTCTTTGCAAGATATGGTGGAAAAGCATTTTGCTTAGTGTTGAGCGACAAGACCCGCAGAAGACGCAGATACAGAGCTCTCGGAAGCTAAATGCCGGTCCACGGCTTCTTTCGGCAGAAGCCGCTCTTAGGTGCTCACCGCGACCGGCCCAATGCTCTGTGTGCGAAGAAGCCGCTTCTTCGCCTCCGGGAGACTCGGCGAGCGGCAGCTTCCCAAAGGCGAAGATGCAAGCCACATCACGCAGGCACAGTGTGGGCAGCATTCAGACTTAGAGAAAACAGTACTTTACCACTCTCCTGCCGTTTCCATTGTTATTATATTCGAAAAGAACGAGTTTTGGTCAACTAGCTTTCAATCTTGCAAAACTCTTTGCAGACCTCCGTGCAAGCTTTAGAACAAGATTTTGGATGTTTTATTTACTGGCAGTGTTTCTCTTTGCAAGATATGGTGGAAAAGCATTTTGCTGAGTGTTGAGCGACAAGACACGCAGAAGACGCAGATACGCAGCTCTCGGAAGCTAAATGCTGGTACACGGCTTCTTTCGGCAGAAGCCGCTCTTAGGTGCTCACCGCGACCGGCCCAATGCTCTGTGTGCGAAGAAGCCGCTTCTTCGCCTCCGGGAGACTCGGCAAGCGGCAGCTTCCCAAAGGCGAAGATGCAAGCCGCACCACGCAAGCACAGTGTGGGCAGCATTCAGACTTAGAGAAAACAGTACTTTACCACTCTCCTGCCTTTTCCATTGTTATTATATTCGAAAAGAACGAGTTTTGGTCAACTAGCTTTCATTCTTGCAAAACTCTTTGCAGACCTCCGTGCAAGCTTTAGAACAAGATTTTGGATGTTTTATTTACTGGCAGAGTTTCTCTTTGCAAGATATGGTGGAAAAGCATTTTGCTGAGTGTTGAGCGACAAGACACGCAGAAGACGCAGATACGCAGCTCTCGGAAGCTAAATGCCGGTCTAAAGCTTCTTTCGGCAGAAGCCGCTCTTAGGTGCTCACTGCGGCCGGCCCAATGCTCTGTGTGCGAAGAAGCCGCTTCTTCGCCTCCGGGAGACTCGGCGAGCGGCAGCTTCCCAAAGGCGAAGATGCAAGCCGCATCACGCAGGCACAGTGTTGGCAGCATTCAGACTTAGAGAAAACAGTACTTTACCACTCTCCTGCCTTTTCCATTGTTATTATATTCGAAAAGAACGAGTTTTGGTCAACTATATGTTCCTTCTTGCAAAACTCTTTGCAGACCTCCGTGCAAGCTTTAGAACAAGATTTTGGATGTTTTATTTACTGGCAGAGTTTCTCTTTGCAAGATATGGTGGAAAAGCATTTTGCTTAGTGTTGAGCGACAAGACACGCAGAAGACGAAGATACGGAGCTCTCCGAAGCTAAATGCCGGTCCACGGCTTCTTTCGGCAGAAGCCGCTCTTAGGTGCTCACTGCGACCGGCCCAATGCTCTGTGTGCGAAGAAGCCGCTTCTTCGCCTCCGGGAGACTCGGCGAGCGGCAGCTTCCCAAAGGCGAAGATGCAAGCCGCATCACGCAGGCACAGTGTGGGCAGCATTCAGACTTAGAGAAAACAGTACTTTACCACTCTCCTGCCTTTTCCATTGTTATTATATTCGAAAAGAACGAGTTTTGGACAACTAGATGTTCCTTCTTGCAAAACTCTTTGCAGACCTCCGTGCAAGCTTTAGAACAAGATTTTGGATGTTTTATTTACTGGCAGTGTTTCTGTTTGCAAGATATGGTGGAAAAGCTTTTTGCTGAGTGTTGAGCGACAAGACACGCCGAAGACGCAGATACAGAGCTCTCGGAAGCTAAATGCTGGTCCACGGCTTCTTTCGGCAGAAGCCGCTCTTAGGTGCTCACCGCGACCGGCCCAATGCTCTGTGTGGGACGAGGCCGCTTCTTCGCCTCCGGGAGCCTGGGCGAGCGGCAGCTTCCCAAAGGCGAAGATGCAAGCCGCATCACGCAGGCACAGTGTGGGCAGCATTCAGACTTAGAGAAAACAGTACTTTACCACTCTCCTGCCGTTTCCATTGTTATTATATTCGAAAAGAACGAGTTTTGGTCAACTAGCTTTCAATCTTGCAAAACTCTTTGCAGACCTCCGTGCAAGCTTTAGAACAAGATTTTGGATGTTTTATTTACTGGCAGTGTTTCTCTTTGCAAGATATGGTGGAAAAGCATTTTGCTGAGTGTTGAGCGAGAAGTCACGCAGAAGACGCAGATACGGAGCTCTCGGAAGCTAAATGCCGGTCCACGGCTTCTTTCGGCAGAAGCCGCTCTTAGGTGCTCACCGCGACCGGCCTAATGCTCTGTGTGCGAAGAAGCCACTTCTTCGCCTCCGGGAGACTCGGCGAGCGGCAGCTTCCCAAAGGCGAAGATGCAAGCCGCATCACGCAGGCACAGTGTGGGCAGCATTCAGACTTTGAGAAAACAGTACTTTACCACTCTCCTGCCTTTTCCATTGTTATTATATTCGAAAAGAACGAGTTTTGGACAACTATATGTTCCTTCTTGCAAAACTCTTTGCAGACCTCCGTGCAAGCTTTAGAACAAGGTTTTGGATGTTTTATTTACTGGCAGAGTTTCTCTTTGCAAGATATGGTGGAAAAGCATTTTGCTTAGTGTTGAGCGACAAGACCCGCAGAAGACGCAGATACGGAGCTCTCGGAAGCTAAATGCCGGTCCACGGCTTCTTTCCGCAGAAGCCGCTCTTAGGTGCTCACTGCGACCGGCCCAATGCTCTGTGTGCGAAGAAGCCGCTTCTTCGCCTCCGGGAGACTCGGCGAGCGGCAGCTTCCCAAAGGCGAAGATGCAAGCCGCATCACGCAGGCACAGTGTGGGCAGCATTCAGACTTAGAGAAAACAGTACTTTACCACTCTCCTGCCTTTTCCATTGTTATTATATTCGAAAAGAACGAGTTTTGGACAACTATATGTTCCTTCTTGCAAAACTCTTTGCAGACCTCCGTGCAAGCTTTAGAACAAGATTTTGGATGTTTTATTTACTGGCAGTGTTTCTCTTTGCAAGATATGGTGGAAAAGCATTTTGCTGAGTGTTGAGCGAGAAGTCACGCAGAAGACGCAGATACGCAGCTCTCGGAAGCTAAATGCTGGTACACGGCTTCTTTCGGCAGAAGCCGCTCTTAGGTGCTCACCGCGACCGGCCCAATGCTCTGTGTGCGAAGAAGCCGCTTCTTCGCCTCCGGGAGACTCGGCGAGCGGCAGCTTCCCAAAGGCGAAGATGCAAGCCGCATCACGCAGGCACAGTGTTGGCAGCATTCAGACTTAGAGAAAACAGTACTTTACCACTCTCCTGCCTTTTCCATTGTTATTATATTCGAAAAGAACGAGTTTTGGTCAACTAGCTGTCAATCTTGCAAAACTCTTTGCAGACCTCCGTGCAAGCTTTAGAACAAGATTTTGGATGTTTTATTTACTGGCAGAGTTTCTCTTTGCAAGATATGGTGGAAAAGCTTTTTGCTGAGTGTTGAGCGACAAGACACGCAGAAGACGCAGATACGGAGCTCTCGGAAGCTAAATGCCGGTGCACGGCTTCTTTCGGCAGAAGCCGCTCTTAGGTGCTCACTGCGACCGGCCCAATGCTCTGTGTGCGAAGAAGCCGCTTCTTCGCCTCCGGGAGACTCGGCGAGCGGCAGCTTCCCAAAGGCGAAGATGCAAGCCGCATCACGCAGGCACAGTGTGGGCAGCATTCAGACTTTGAGAAAACAGTACTTTACCACTCTCCTGCCTTTTCCATTGTTATTATATTCGAAAAGAACGAGTTTTGGACAACTATATGTTCCTTCTTGCAAAACTCTTTGCAGACCTCCGTGCAAGCTTTAGAACAAGATTTTGGATGTTTTATTTACTGGCAGTGTTTCTCTTTGCAAGATATGGTGGAAAAGCTTTTTGCTGAGTGTTGAGCGACAAGACACGCCGAAGACGCAGATACAGAGCTCTCGGAAGCTAAATGCTGGTCCACGGCTTCTTTCGGCAGAAGCCGCTCTTAGGTGCTCACCGCGACCGGCCCAATGCTCTGTGTGGGACGAAGCCGCTTCTTCGCCTCCGGGAGCCTGGGCGAGCGGCAGCTTCCCAAAGGCGAAGATGCAAGCCGCATCACGCAGGCACAGTGTGGGCAGCATTCAGACTTAGAGAAAACCGAACTTTACCACTCTCCTGCCGTTTCCATTGTTATTATATTCGAAAAGAACGAGTTTTGGTCAACTAGCTTTCAATCTTGCAAAACTCTTTGCAGACCTCCGTGCAAGCTTTAGAAAAAGATTTTGGATGTTTTATTTACTGGCAGTGTTTCTCTTTGCAAGATATGGTGGAAAAGCATTTTGCTGAGTGTTGAGCGACAAGACACGCAGAAGACGCAGATACGGAGATCTCGGAAGCTAAATGCTGGTACACGGCTTCTTTTGGCAGAAGCCGCTCTTAGGTGCTCACCGCGATCGGCCCAATGCTCTGTGTGCGAAGAAGCCGCTTCTTCGCCTCCGGGAGACTCGGCAAGCGGCAGCTTCCCAAAGGCGAAGATGCAAGCCGCATCACGCAGGCACAGTGTGGGCAGCATTCAGACTTAGAGAAAACAGTACTTTACCACTCTCCTGCCTTTTCCATTGTTATTATATTCGAAAAGAACGAGTTTTGGACAACTATATGTTCCGTCTTGCAAAACTCTTTGCAGACCTCCGTGCAAGCTTTAGAACAAGATTTTGGATGTTTTATTTACTGGCAGAGTTTCTCTTTGCAAGATATGGTGGAAAAGCATTTTGCTGAGTGTTGAGCGACAAGACACGCAGAAGACGCAGATACGGAGCTCTCGGAAGCTAAATGCCGGTCCACGGCTTCTTTCGGCAGAAGCCGCTCTTAGGTGCTCACCGCGACCGGCCCAATGCTCTGTGTGCGAAGAAGCCGCTTCTTCGCCTCCGGGAGACTCGGAGAGCGGCAGCTTCCCAAAGGCGAAGATGCAAGCCGCATCACGCAGGCACAGTGTTGGCAGCATTCAGACTTTGAGAAAACAGTACTTTACCACTCTCCTGCCTTTTCCATTGTTATTATATTCGAAAAGAACGAGTTTTGGACAACTATATGTTCCTTCTTGCAAAACTCTTTGCAGACCTCCGTGCAAGCTTTAGAACAAGATTTTGGATGTTTTATTTACTGGCAGAGTTTCTCTTTGCAAGATATGGTGGAAAAGCATTTTGCTGAGTGTTGAGCGACAAGACACGCAGAAGATGCAGATACGCAGCTCTCGGAAGCTAAATGCCGGTCCACGGCTTCTTTCGGCAGAAGCCGCTCTTAGGTGCTCACTGCGGCCGGCCCAATGCTCTGTGTGCGAAGAAGCCGCTTCTTCGCCTCCGGGAGACTCGGCGAGCGGCAGCTTCCCAAAGGCGAAGATGCAAGCCGCATCACGCAGGCACAGTGTGGGCAGCATTCAGACTTAGAGAAAACAGTACTTTACCACTCTCCTGCCTTTTCCATTGTTATTATATTCGAAAAGAACGAGTTTTGGTCAACTATATGTTCCTTCTTGCAAAACTCTTTGCAGACCTCCGTGCAAGCTTTAGAACAAGATTTTGGATGTTTTATTTACTGGCAGAGTTTCTCTTTGCAAGATATGGTGGAAAAGCATTTTGCTTAGTGTTGAGCGACAAGACACGCAGAAGACGAAGATACGGAGCTCTCCGAAGCTAAATGCCGGTCCACGGCTTCTTTCGGCAGAAGCCGCTCTTAGGTGCTCACTGCGACCGGCCCAATGCTCTGTGTGCGAAGAAGCCACTTCTTCGCCTCCGGGAGACTCGGCGAGCGGCAGCTTCCCAAAGGCGAAGATGCAAGCCGCATCACGCAGGCACAGTGTGGGCAGCATTCAGACTTAGAGAAAACAGTACTTTACCACTCTCTTGCCTTTTCCATTGTTATTATATTCAAAAAGAACGAGTTTTGGACAACTAGATGTTCCTTCTTGCAAAACTCTTTGCAGACCTCCGTGCAAGCTTTAGAACAAGATTTTGGATGTTTTATTTACTGGCAGTGTTTCTCTTTGCAATATATGGTGGAAAAGCTTTTTGCTGAGTGTTGAGCGACAAGACACGCCGAAGACGCAGATACAGAGCTCTCGGAAGCTAAATGCTGGTCCACGGCTTCTTTCGGCAGAAGCCGCTCTTAGGTGCTCACCGCGACCGGCCCAATGCTCTGTGTGGGACGAAGCCGCTTCTTCGCCTCCGGGAGCCTGGGCGAGCGGCAGCTTCCCAAAGGCGAAGATGCAAGCCGCATCTCGCAGGCACAGTGTGGGCAGCATTCAGACTTAGAGAAAACAGAACTTTACCACTCTCCTGCCATTTCCATTGTTATTATATTCGAAAAGAACGAGTTTTGGTCAACTAGCTTTCAATCTTGCAAAACTCTTTGCAGTCCTCCGTGCAAGCTTTAGAAAAAGATTTTGGATGTTTTATTTACTGGCAGTGTTTCTCTTTGCAAGATATGGTGGAAAAGCATTTTGCTGAGTGTTGAGCGACAAGACACGCAGAAGACGCAGATACGCAGCTCTCGGAAGCTAAATGCCGGTCCACGGCTTCTTTCGGCAGGAGCCGCTCTTAGGTGCTCACTGCGGCCGGCCCAATGCTCTGTGTGCGAAGAAGCCGCTTCTTCGCCTCCGGGAGACTCGGCGAGCGGCAGCTTCCCAAAGGCGAAGATGCAAGCCGCATCACGCTGGCACAGTGTTGGCAGCATTCAGACTTAGAGAAAACAGTACTTTACCACTCTCCTGCCTTTTCCATTGTTATTATATTCGAAAAGAACGAGTTTTGGAAAACTAGATGTTCCTTCTTGCAAAACTCTTTGCAGACCTCCGTGCAAGCTTTAGAACAAGATTTTGGATGTTTTATTTACTGGCAGAGTTTCTCTTTGCAAGATATGGTGGAAAAGCATTTTGCTTAGTGTTGAGCGACAAGACACGCAGAAGACGAAGATACGGAGCTCTCCGAAGCTAAATGCCGGTCCACGGCTTCTTTCGGCAGAAGCCGCTCTTAGGTGCTCACCGCGACCGGCCCAATGCTCTGTGTGCGAAGAAGCCGCTTCTTCGCCTCCAGGAGACTGGGCAAGCGGCAGCTTCCCAAAGGCGAAGATGCAAGCCGCATCACGCAGGAACAGTGTTGGCAGCATTCAGACTTAGAGAAAACAGTACTTTACCACTCTCCTGCCTTTTCCATTGTTATTATATTCGAAAAGAACGAGTTTTGGTCAACTAGCTTTCATTCTTGCAAAACTCTTTGCAGACCTCCGTGCAAGCTTTAGAACATGATTTTGGATGTTTTATTTACTGGCAGAGTTTCTCTTTGCAAGATATGGTGGAAAAGCATTTTGCTGAGTGTTGAGCGACAAGACACGCAGAAGATGCAGATACGGAGCTCTCGGAAGCTAAATGCCGGTCCACGGCTTCTTTCGGCAGGAGCCGCTCTTAGGTGCTCACTGGGGCCGGCCCAATGCTCTGTGTGCGAAGAAGCCGCTTCTTTGCCTCCGGGAGACTCGGCGAGCGGCAGCTTCCCAAAGGCGAAGATGCAAGCCGCATCACGCAGGCACATTGTTGGCAGCATTCAGACTTAGAGAAAACAGTACTTTACCACTCTCCTGCCTTTTCCATTGTTATTATATTCGAAAAGAATGAGTTTTGGACAACTAGATGTTCCTTCTTTCAAAACTCTTGGCAGACCTCCGTGCAAGCTTTAGAACAAGATTTTGGATGTTTTATTTACTGGCAGAGTTTCTCTTTGCAAGATATGGTGGAAAAGCATTTTGCTTAGTGTTGAGCGACAAGACACGCAGAAGACGAAGATACGGAGCTCTCGGAAGCTAAATGCCGGTCCACGGCTTCTTTCGGCAGAAGCCGCTCTTAGGTGCTCACCGCGACCGGCCCAATGCCCTGTGTGCGAAGAAGCCGCTTCTTCGCCTCCGGGAGACTGGGCGAGCGGCAGCTTCCCAAAGGCGAAGATGCAAGCCGCAACACGCAGGCACAGTGTGGGCAGCATTCAGACTTAGAGAAAACAGTACTTTACCACTCTCCTGCCTTTTCCATTGTTATTATATTCGAAAAGAACGAGTTTTGGACAACTATCTGTTCCTTCTTGCAAAACTCTTTGCAGACCTCCGTGCAAGCTTTAGAACAAGATTTTGGATGTTTTATTTACTGGCAGAGTTTCTCTTTGCAAGATATGGTGGAAAAGCTTTTTGCTGAGTGTTGAGTGACAAGACACGCAGAAGACGCAGATACAGAGCTCTCGGAAGCTAAATGCTGGTCCACGGCTTCTTTCGGCAGAAGCCGCTCTTAGGTGCTCACCGCGACCGGCCCAATGCTCTGTGTGGGACGAAGCCGCTTCTTCGCCTCCGGGAGAATCGGCGAGCGGCAACTTCCCAAAGGCGAAGATGCAAGCCGCACCATGCAGGCACAGTGTGGGGAGCATTCAGACTTAGAGAAAACAGTACTTTACCACTCTCCTGCCTTTTCCATTGTTATTATATTCGAAAAGAACGAGTTTTGGACAACTACCTTTCATTCTTGCAAAACTCTATGCAGACCTCCATGTAAGCTTTAGAACAAGATTTTTAATGTTTTCTTTACTGGCAGAGTTTCTCTTTGCAAGATATGGTGGAAAAGCATTTTGCTGAGTGTTGAGCGACAAGACACGCAGAAGACGCAGATACGGAGCTCTCGGACGCTAAATGCCGGTCCACGGCTTCTTTCGGCAGAAGCCGCTCTTAGGTGCTCACCGCGACCGGCCCAATGCTCTGTGTGCGAAGAAGCCGCTTCTTCGCCTCCGGGAGACTGGGCGAGCGGCAGCTTCCCAACGGCGAAGATGCAAGCCGCAACACGCAAGCACAGTGTGGGCAGCATTCAGACTTAGAGAAAACAGTACTTTACCACTCTCCTGCCTTTTCCATTGTTATTATATTCGAAAAGAACGAGTTTTGGGACACTAGATTTCATTCTTGCAAAACTCTTTGCAGACCTCCGTGCAAGCTTTAGAACAAGATTTTGGATGTTTTATTTACTGGCAGAGTTTCTCTTTGCAAGATATGGTGGAAAAGCATTTTGCTGAGTGTTGAGCGACAAGACACGCAGAAGACGCAGATACGGAGCTCTCGGAAGCTAAATGCCGGTCCACGGCTTCTTTCCGCAGAAGCCGCTCTTGGGTGCTCACCGCGACCGGCCCAATGCTCTGTGTGCGAAGAAGCCGCTTCTTTGCCTCCGGGAGACGCGGCGAGCGGCAGCTTCCCAAAGGCGAAGATGCAAGCCACATCACGCAGGCACAGTGTGGGCAGCATTCAGACTTAGAGAAAACGGTACTTTACCACTCTCCTGCCTTTTCCATTGTTATTATATTCGAAAAGAACGAGTTTTGGACAACTAGATGTTCCTTCTTGCAAAACTCTTTGCAGACCTCCGTGCAAGCTTTAGAACAAGATTTTGGATGTTTTATTTACTGGCAGAGTTTCTCTTTGCAAGATATGGTGGAAAAGCATTTTGCTGAGTGTTGAGCGACAAGACACGCAGAAGACGCAGATACGGAGCTCTGGGAAGCTAAATGCCGGTCCACGCCTTCTTTCGGCAGAAGCCGCTCTTAGGTGCTCACCGCGACCGGCCCAATGCTCTGTGTGCGAAGAAGCCGCTTCTTCGCCTCCGGGAGACTCGGCGAGCGGCAGCTTCCCAAAGGCGAAGATGCAAGCCGCATCACGCAGGCACAGTGTGGGCAGCATTCAGACTTAGAGAAAACAGTACTTTACCACTCTCCTGCCTTTTCCATTGTTATTATATTCGAAAAGAACGAGTTTTGGACAACTTGCTTTCATTCTTGCAAAACTCTTTGCAGACCTCCGTGCAAGCTTTAGAACAAGATTTTGGATGTTTTATTTACTGGCAGAGTTTCTCTTTGCAAGATATGGTGGAAAAGCCTTTTGCTGAGTGTTGAGCGACAAGACACGCAGAAGACGCAGATACGGAGCTCTCGGAAGCTAAGTGACGGTCCACGGCTTCTTTCGGCAGAAGCCGCTCTTAGGTGCTCACCGCGACCGGCCCAATGCTCTGTGTGCGAAGAAGCCGCTTCTTCACCTCCGGGAGACTCGGCGAGCGGCAGCTTCCCAAAGGCGAAGATGCAAGCCGCATCACGCAGGCACAGTGTTGGCAGCATTCAGACTTAGAGAAAACAGTACTTTACCACTCTCCTGCCTTTTCAATTGTTATTATATTCGAAAAGAACGAGTTTTGGGACACTAGATTTCATTCTTGCAAAACTCTTTGCAGACCTCCGTGCAAGCTTTAGAACAAGATTTTGGATGTTTTATTTACAGGCAGAGTTTCTCTTTGCAAGATATGGTGGAAAAGCATTTTGCTGAGTGTTGAGCGACAAGACACGCAGAAGACGCAGATACGGAGCTCTGGGAAGCTAAATGCCGGTCCACGGCTTCTTTCCGCAGAAGCCGCTCTTAGGTGCTCACCGCGACCGGCCCAATGCTCTGTGTGCGAAGAAGCCGCTTCTTTGCCTCCGGGAGACTCGGCGAGCGGCAGCTTCCCAAAGGCGAAGATGCAAGCCACATCACGCAGGCACAGTGTGGGCAGCATTCAGACTTAGAGAAAACAGTACTTTACCACTCTCCTGCCTTTTCCATTGTTATTATATTCGAAAAGAACGAGTTTTGGACAACTAGATGTTCCTTCTTGCAAAACTCTTTGCAGACCTCCGTGCAAGCTTTAGAACAAGATTTTGGATGTTTTATTTACTGGCAGAGTTTCTCTTTGCAAGATATGGTGGAAAAGCCTTTTGCTGAGTGTTGAGCGACAAGACACGCAGAAGACGCAGATACGGAGCTCTCGGAAGCTAAATGACGGTCCACGGCTTCTTTCGGCAGAAGCCGCTCTTAGGTGCTCACCGCGACCGGCCCAATGCTCTGTGTGCGAAGAAGCCGCTTCTTCGCCTCCGGGAGCCTGGGCGAGCGGCAGCTTCCCAAAGGCGAAGATGCAAGCCGCATCTCGCAGGCACAGTGTGGGCAGCATTCAGACTTAGAGAAAACAGAACTTTACCACTCTCCTGCCTTTTCCATTGTTATTATATTCGAAAAGAACGAGTTTTGGTCAACTAGCTTTCAATCTTGCAAAACTCTTTGCAGTCCTCCGTGCAAGCTTTAGAAAAAGATTTTGGATGTTTTATTTACTGGCAGTGTTTCTCTTTGCAAGATATGGTGGAAAAGCATTTTGCTGAGTGTTGAGCGACAAGACCCGCAGAAGACGCAGATACGGAGATCTCGGAAGGTAAATGCTGGTACACGGCTTCTTTCAGCAGAAGCCGCTCTTAGGTGCTCACCGCGATCGGCCCAATGCTCTGTGTGCGAAGAAGCCGCTTCTTCGCCTCCGGGAGACTCGGCAAGCGGCAGCTTCCCAAAGGCGAAGATGCAAGCCGCATCACGCAGGCACAGTGTTGGCAGCATTCAGACTTAGAGAAAACAGTACTTTACCACTCTCCTGCCTTTTCCATTGTTATTATATTCGAAAAGAACGAGTTTTGGTCAACTAGCTTTCAATCTTGCAAAACTCTTTGCAGACCTCCGTGCAAGCTTTAGAACAAGATTTTGGATGTTTTATTTACTGGCAGAGTTTCTCTTTGCAAGATATGGTGGAAAAGCATTTTGCTGAGTGTTGAGCGACAAGACACGCAGAAGACGCAGATACGCAGCTCTCGGAAGCTAAATGCTGGTCCACGGCTTCTTTCGGCAGAAGCCGCTCTTAGGTGCTCACCGCGACCGGCCCAATGCTCTGTGTGCGAAGAAGCCGCTTCTTCGCCCCCGGGAGACTCGGCGAGCGGCAGCTTCCCAAAGGCGAAGATGCAAGCCGCATCACGCAGGCACAGTGTTGGCAGCATTCAGACTTAGAGAAAACAGTACTTCACCACTCTCCTGACTTTTCCATTGTTATATTCGAAAAGAACGAGTTTTTGACAACTAGATTTCTTTCTTGCAAAACTCTTTGCAGACCTCCATGCAAGCTTTAGAACAAGATTTTGGATGTTTTATTTACTGGCAGTGTTTCTCTTTGCATGATATGGTGGAAAAGCTTTTTGCTGAGTGTTGAGCGACAAGACACGCCGAAGACGCAGATACGGAGCTCTCGGAAGCTAAATGCCGGTCCACGGCTTCTTTCGGCAGAAGCCGCTCTTAGGTGCTCACTGCGGCCGGCCCAATGCTCTGTGTGCGAAGAAGCCGCTTCTTCGCCTCCGGGAGACTCGGCGAGCGGCAGCTTCCCAAAGGCGAAGATGCAAGCCGCATCACGCAGGCACAGTGTTGGCAGCATTCAGACTTAGAGAAAACAGTACTTTACCACTCTCCTGCCTTTTCCATTGTTATTATATTCGAAAAGAACGAGTTTTGGACAACTAGATGTTCCTTCTTGCAAAACTCTTTGCAGACCTCCATGCAAGCTTTAGAACATGATTTTGGATGTTTTATTTACTGGCAGAGTTTCTCTTTGCAAGATATGGTGGAGAAGCATTTTGCTGAGTGTTGAGCGACAAGACACGCAGAAGACGCAGATACGGAGCTCTCGGAAGCTAAATGCCGGTCCACGGCTTCTTTCGGCAGGAGCCGCTCTTAGGTGCTCAATGGGGCCGGCCCAATGCTCTGTGTGCGAAGAAGCCGCTTCTTTGCCTCCGGGAGACTCGGCGAGCGGCAGCTTCCCAAAGGCGAAGATGCAAGCCGCATCACGCAGGCACATTGTTGGCAGCATTCAGACTTAGAGAAAACAGTACTTTACCACTCTCCTGCCTTTTCCATTGTTATTATATTTGAAAAGAATGAGTTTTGGACAACTAGATGTTCCTTCTTTCAAAACTCTTGGCAGACCTCCGTGCAAGCTTTAGAACAAGATTTTGGATGTTTTATTTACTGGCAGAGTTTCTCTTTGCAAGATATGGTGGAAAAGCATTTTGCTTAGTGTTGAGCGACAAGACACGCAGAAGACGAAGATACGGAGCTCTCGGAAGCTAAATGCCGGTCCACGGCTTCTTTCGGCAGAAGCCGCTCTTAGGTGCTCACCGCGACCGGCCCAATGCTCTGTGTGCGAAGAAGCCGCTTCTTCGCCTCCGGGAGACTGGGCGAGCGGCAGCTTCCCAAAGGCGAAGATGCAAGCCGCAACACGCAGGCACAGTGTGGGCATCATTCAGACTTAGAGAAAACAGTACTTTACCACTCTCCTGCCTTTTCCATTGTTATTATATTCGAAAAGAACGAGTTTTGGACAACTATCTGTTCCTTCTTGCAAAACTCTTTGCAGACCTCCGTGCAAGCTTTAGAACAAGATTTTGGATGTTTTATTTACTGGCAAAGTTTCTCTTTGCAAGATATGGTGGAAAAGCTTTTTGCTGAGTGTTGAGTGACAAGACACGCAGAAGACGCAGATACAGAGCTCTCGGAAGCTAAATGCTGGTCCACGGCTTCTTTCGGCAGAAGCCGCTCTTAGGTGCTCACCGCGACCGGCCCAATGCTCTGTGTGGGACGAAGCCGCTTCTTCGCCTCCGGGAGAATCGGCGAGCGGCAACTTCCCAAAGGCGAAGATGCAAGCCGCACCATGCAGGCACAGTGTGGGGAGCATTCAGACTTAGAGAAAACAGTACTTTACCACTCTCCTGCCTTTTCCATTGTTATTATATTTGAAAAGAACGAGTTTTGG
The DNA here is from genome assembly GCF_037042795.1 of Molothrus aeneus. Taxonomy (NCBI): domain Eukaryota; kingdom Metazoa; phylum Chordata; class Aves; order Passeriformes; family Icteridae; genus Molothrus; species Molothrus aeneus. The sequence continues at coordinate 25,740 of NW_027099144.1, read as the reverse complement.
ACAACTACCTTTCATTCTTGCAAAACTCTATGCAGACCTCCATGTAAGCTTGAGAACGAGATTTTTAATGTTTTCTTTACTGGCAGAGTTTCTCTTTGCAAGATATGGTGGAAAAGCATTTTGCTGAGTGTTGAGCGACAAGACACGCAGAAGACGCAGATACGGAGCTCTCGGACGCTAAATGCCGGTCCACGGCTTCTTTCGGCAGAAGCCGCTCTTAGGTGCTCACCGCGACCGGCCCAATGCTCTGTGTGCGAAGAAGCCGCTTCTTCGCCTCCGGGAGACTGGGCGAGCGGCAGCTTCCCAACGGCGAAGATGCAAGCCGCACCACGCAAGCACAGTGTGGGCAGCATTCAGACTTAGAGAAAACAGTACTTTACCACTCTCCTGCCTTTTCAATTGTTATTATATTCGAAAAGAACGAGTTTTGGGACACTAGATTTCATTCTTGCAAAACTCTTTGCAGACCTCCGTGCAAGCTTTAGAACAAGATTTTGGATGTTTTATTTACAGGCAGAGTTTCTCTTTGCAAGATATGGTGGAAAAGCATTTTGCTGAGTGTTGAGCGACAAGACACGCAGAAGACGCAGATACGGAGCTCTCGGAAGCTAAATGCCGGTCCACGGCTTCTTTCCGCAGAAGCCGCTCTTAGGTGCTCACCGCGACCGGCCCAATGCTCTGTGTGCGAAGAAGCCGCTTCTTTGCCTCCGGGAGACTCGGCGAGCGGCAGCTTCCCAAAGGCGAAGATGCAAGCCACATCACGCAGGCACAGTGTGGGCAGCATTCAGACTTAGAGAAAACAGTACTTTACCACTCTCCTGCCTTTTCCATTGTTATTATATTCGAAAAGAACGAGTTTTGGACAACTAGATGTTCCTTCTTGCAAAACTCTTTGCAGACCTCCGTGCAAGCTTTAGAACAAGATTTTGGATGTTTTATTTACTGGCAGAGTTTCTCTTTGCAAGATATGGTGGAAAAGCATTTTGCTGAGTGTTGAGCGACAAGACACGCAGAAGACGCAGATACGGAGCTCTGGGAAGCTAAATGCCGGTCCACGCCTTCTTTCGGCAGAAGCCGCTCTTAGGTGCTCACCGCGACCGGCCCAATGCTCTGTGTGCGAAGAAGCCGCTTCTTCGCCTCCGGGAGACTGGGCGAGCGGCAGCTTCCCAACGGCGAAGATGCAAGCCGCACCACGCAAGCACAGTGTGGGCAGCATTCAGACTTAGAGAAAACAGTACTTTACCACTCTCCTGCCTTTTCAATTGTTATTATATTCGAAAAGAACGAGTTTTGGGACACTAGATTTCATTCTTGCAAAACTCTTTGCAGACCTCCGTGCAAGCTTTAGAACAAGATTTTGGATGTTTTATTTACAGGCAGAGTTTCTCTTTGCAAGATATGGTGGAAAAGCATTTTGCTGAGTGTTGAGCGACAAGACACGCAGAAGACGCAGATACGGAGCTCTGGGAAGCTAAATGCCGGTCCACGGCTTCTTTCAGCAGAAGCCGCTCTTAGGTGCTCACCGCGACCGGCCCAATGCTCTGTGTGCGAAGAAGCCGCTTCTTTGCCTCCGGGAGACTCGGCGAGCGGCAGCTTCCCAAAGGCGAAGATGCAAGCCACATCACGCAGGCACAGTGTGGGCAGCATTCAGACTTAGAGAAAACAGTACTTTACCACTCTCCTGCCTTTTCCATTGTTATTATATTCGAAAAGAACGAGTTTTGGACAACTAGATGTTCCTTCTTGCAAAACTCTTTGCAGACCTCCGTGCAAGCTTTAGAACAAGATTTTGGATGTTTTATTTACTGGCAGAGTTTCTCTTTGCAAGATATGGTGGAAAAGCATTTTGCTGAGTGTTGAGCGACAAGACACGCAGAAGACGCAGATACGGAGCTCTGGGAAGCTAAATGCCGGTCCACGCCTTCTTTCGGCAGAAGCCGCTCTTAGGTGCTCACCGCGACCGGCCCAATGCTCTGTGTGCGAAGAAGCCGCTTCTTCGCCTCCGGGAGACTCGGCGAGCGGCAGCTTCCCAAAGGCGAAGATGCAAGCCGCATCACGCAGGCACAGTGTTGGCAGCATTCAGACTTAGAGAAAACAGTACTTTACCACTCTCCTGCCTTTTCCATTGTTATTATATTCGAAAAGAACGAGTTTTGGACAACTTGCTTTCATTCTTGCAAAACTCTTTGCAGACCTCCGTGCAAGCTTTAGAACAAGATTTTGGATGTTTTATTTACTGGCAGAGTTTCTCTTTGCAAGATATGGTGGAAAAGCCTTTTGCTGAGTGTTGAGCGACAAGACACGCAGAAGACGCAGATACGGAGCTCTCGGAAGCTAAATGACGGTCCACGGCTTCTTTCGGCAGAAGCCGCTCTTAGGTGCTCACCGCGACCGGCCCAATGCTCTGTGTGCGAAGAAGCCGCTTCTTCGCCTCCGGGAGACTCGGCGAGCGGCAGCTTCCCAAAGGCGAAGATGCAAGCCGCATCACGCAGGCACAGTGTTGGCAGCATTCAGACTTAGAGAAAACAGTACTTTACCACTCTCCTGCCTTTTCAATTGTTATTATATTCGAAAAGAACGAGTTTTGGGACACTAGATTTCATTCTTGCAAAACTCTTTGCAGACCTCCGTGCAAGCTTTAGAACAAGATTTTGGATGTTTTATTTACAGGCAGAGTTTCTCTTTGCAAGATATGGTGGAAAAGCATTTTGCTGAGTGTTGAGCGACAAGACACGCAGAAGACGCAGATACGGAGCTCTGGGAAGCTAAATGCCGGTCCACGGCTTCTTTCCGCAGAAGCCGCTCTTAGGTGCTCACCGCGACCGGCCCAATGCTCTGTGTGCGAAGAAGCCGCTTCTTCGCCTCCGGGAGACTCGGCGAGCGGCAGCTTCCCAAAGGCGAAGATGCAAGCCACATCACGCAGGCACAGTGTGGGCAGCATTCAGACTTAGAGAAAACAGTACTTTACCACTCTCCTGCCTTTTCCATTGTTATTATATTCGAAAAGAACGAGTTTTGGACAACTAGATGTTCCTTCTTGCAAAACTCTTTGCAGACCTCCGTGCAAGCTTTAGAACAAGATTTTGGATGTTTTATTTACTGGCAGAGTTTCTCTTTGCAAGATATGGTGGAAAAGCCTTTTGCTGAGTGTTGAGCGACAAGACACGCAGAAGACGCAGATACGGAGCTCTCGGAAGCTAAATGACGGTCCACGGCTTCTTTCAGCAGAAGCCGCTCTTAGGTGCTCACCGCGACCGGCCCAATGCTCTGTGTGCGAAGAAGCCGCTTCTTCGCCTCCGGGAGACTCGGCGAGCGGCAGCTTCCCAAAGGCGAAGATGCAAGCCGCATCACGCAGGCACAGTGTGGGCAGCATTCAGACTTAGAGAAAACAGTACTTTACCACTCTCCTGCCTTTTCCATTGTTATTATATTCGAAAAGAACGAGTTTTGGACAACTATATGTTCCTTCTTGCAAAACTCTTTGCAGACCTCCGTGCAAGCTTTAGAACAAGATTTTGGATGTTTTATTTACTGGCAGAGTTTCTCCTTGCAAGATATGGTGGAAAAGCATTTTGCTGAGTGTTGAGCGACAAGACACGCAGAAGACGCAGATACGGAGCTCTCGGAAGCTAAATGCCGGTCCACGCCTTCTTTCGGCAGAAGCCGCTCTTAGGTGCTCACCGCGACCGGCCTAATGCTCTGTGTGCGAAGAAGCCGCTTCTTCGCCTCCGGGAGACTCGGCGAGCGGCAGCTTCCCAAAGGCGAAGATGCAAGCCGCATCACGCAGGCACAGTGTGGGCAGCATTCAGACTTTGAGAAAACAGTACTTTACCACTCTCCTGCCTTTTCCATTGTTATTATATTCGAAAAGAACGAGTTTTGGACAACTATATGTTCCTTCTTGCAAAACTCTTTGCAGACCTCCGTGCAAGCTTTAGAACAAGATTTTGGATGTTTTATTTACTGGCAGAGTTTCTCTTTGCAAGATATGGTGGAAAAGCCTTTTGCTGAGTGTTGAGCGACAAGACACGCAGAAGACGCAGATACGCAGCTCTCGGAAGCTAAATGCCGGTCCACGCCTTCTTTCGGCAGAAGCCGCTCTTAGGTGCTCACCGCGACCGGCCCAATGCTCTGTGTGCGAAGAAGCCGCTTCTTCGCCTCCGGGAGACTCGGCGAGCGGCAGCTTCCCAAAGGCGAAGATGCAAGCCGCATCACGCAGGCACAGTGTTGGCAGCATTCAGACTTAGAGAAAACAGTACTTTACCACTCTCCTGCCTTTTCCATTGTTATTATATTCGAAAAGAACGAGTTTTGGACAACTTGCTTTCATTCTTGCAAAACTCTTTGCAGACCTCCGTGCAAGCTTTAGAACAAGATTTTGGATGTTTTATTTACTGGCAGAGTTTCTCTTTGCAAGATATGGTGGAAAAGCCTTTTGCTGAGTGTTGAGCGACAAGACACGCAGAAGACGCAGATACGGAGCTCTCGGAAGCTAAATGACGGTCCACGGCTTCTTTCGGCAGAAGCCGCTCTTAGGTGCTCACCGCGACCGGCCCAATGCTCTGTGTGCGAAGAAGCCGCTTCTTCGCCTCCGGGAGACTCGGCGAGCGGCAGCTTCCCAAAGGCGAAGATGCAAGCCGCATCACGCAGGCACAGTGTTGGCAGCATTCAGACTTAGAGAAAACAGTACTTTACCACTCTCCTGCCTTTTCAATTGTTATTATATTCGAAAAGAACGAGTTTTGGGACACTAGATTTCATTCTTGCAAAACTCTTTGCAGACCTCCGTGCAAGCTTTAGAACAAGATTTTGGATGTTTTATTTACAGGCAGAGTTTCTCTTTGCAAGATATGGTGGAAAAGCATTTTGCTGAGTGTTGAGCGACAAGACACGCAGAAGACGCAGATACGGAGCTCTGGGAAGCTAAATGCCGGTCCACGGCTTCTTTCCGCAGAAGCCGCTCTTAGGTGCTCACCGCGACCGGCCCAATGCTCTGTGTGCGAAGAAGCCGCTTCTTCGCCTCCGGGAGACTCGGCGAGCGGCAGCTTCCCAAAGGCGAAGATGCAAGCCACATCACGCAGGCACAGTGTGGGCAGCATTCAGACTTAGAGAAAACAGTACTTTACCACTCTCCTGCCTTTTCCATTGTTATTATATTCGAAAAGAACGAGTTTTGGACAACTAGATGTTCCTTCTTGCAAAACTCTTTGCAGACCTCCGTGCAAGCTTTAGAACAAGATTTTGGATGTTTTATTTACTGGCAGAGTTTCTCTTTGCAAGATATGGTGGAAAAGCCTTTTGCTGAGTGTTGAGCGACAAGACACGCAGAAGACGCAGATACGGAGCTCTCGAAAGCTAAATGACGGTCCACGGCTTCTTTCGGCAGAAGCCGCTCTTAGGTGCTCACCGCGACCGGCCCAATGCTCTGTGTGCGAAGAAGCCGCTTCTTCGCCTCCGGGAGACTCGGCGAGCGGCAGCTTCCCAAAGGCGAAGATGCAAGCCGCATCACGCAGGCACAGTGTGGGCAGCATTCAGACTTAGAGAAAACAGTACTTTACCACTCTCCTGCCTTTTCCATTGTTATTATATTCGAAAAGAACGAGTTTTGGACAACTATATGTTCCTTCTTGCAAAACTCTTTGCAGACCTCCGTGCAAGCTTTAGAACAAGATTTTGGATGTTTTATTTACTGGCAGAGTTTCTCTTTGCAAGATATGGTGGAAAAGCCTTTTGCTGAGTGTTGAGCGACAAGACACGCAGAAGACGCAGATACGCAGCTCTCGGAAGCTAAATGCCGGTCCACGCCTTCTTTCGGCAGAAGCCGCTCTTAGGTGCTCACCGCGACCGGCCCAATGCTCTGTGTGCGAAGAAGCCGCTTCTTCGCCTCCGGGAGACTCGGCGAGCGGCAGCTTCCCAAAGGCGAAGATGCAAGCCGCATCACGCAGGCACAGTGTTGGCAGCATTCAGACTTAGAGAAAACAGTACTTTACCACTCTCCTGCCTTTTCCATTGTTATTATATTCGAAAAGAACGAGTTTTGGACAACTATATGTTCCTTCTTGCAAAACTCTTTGCAGACCTCCGTGCAAGCTTTAGAACAAGATTTTGGATGTTTTATTTACTGGCAGAGTTTCTCCTTGCAAGATATGGTGGAAAAGCATTTTGCTGAGTGTTGAGCGACAAGACACGCAGAAGACGCAGATACGGAGCTCTCGGAAGCTAAATGCCGGTCCACGGCTTCTTTCGGCAGAAGCCGCTCTTAGGTGCTCACCGCGACCGGCCTAATGCTCTGTGTGCGAAGAAGCCGCTTCTTCGCCTCCGGGAGACTCGGCGAGCGGCAGCTTCCCAAAGGCGAAGATGCAAGCCGCATCACGCAGGCACAGTGTGGGCAGCATTCAGACTTAGAGAAAACAGTACTTTACCACTCTCCTGCCTTTTCCATTGTTATTATATTCGAAAAGAACGAGTTTTGGACAACTATATGTTCCTTCTTGCAAAACTCTTTGCAGACCTCCGTGCAAGCTTTAGAACAAGATTTTGGATGTTTTATTTACTGGCAGAGTTTCTCTTTGCAAGATATGGTGGAAAAGCCTTTTGCTGAGTGTTGAGCGACAAGACACGCAGAAGACGCAGATACGCAGCTCTCGGAAGCTAAATGCCGGTCCCGGCCTTCTTTCGGCAGAAGCCGCTCTTAGGTGCTCACCGCGACCGGCCCAATGCTCTGTGTGCGAAGAAGCCGCTTCTTCGCCTCCGGGAGACTCGGCGAGCGGCAGCTTCCCAAAGGCGAAGATGCAAGCCGCATCACGCAGGCACAGTGTGGGCAGCATTCAGACTTAGAGAAAACAGTACTTTACCACTCTCCTGCCTTTTCCATTGTTATTATATTCGAAAAGAACGAGTTTTGGACAACTTGCTTTCATTCTTGCAAAACTCTTTGCAGACCTCCGTGCAAGCTTTAGAACAAGATTTTGGATGTTTTATTTACTGGCAGAGTTTCTCTTTGCAAGATATGGTGGAAAAGCCTTTTGCTGAGTGTTGAGCGACAAGACACGCAGAAGACGCAGATACGGAGCTCTCGGAAGCTAAATGACGGTCCACGGCTTCTTTCGGCAGAAGCCGCTCTTAGGTGCTCACCGCGACCGGCCCAATGCTCTGTGTGCGAAGAAGCCGCTTCTTCGCCTCCGGGAGACTCGGCGAGCGGCAGCTTCCCAAAGGCGAAGATGCAAGCCGCATCACGCAGGCACAGTGTGGGCAGCATTCAGACTTAGAGAAAACAGTACTTTACCACTCTCCTGCCTTTTCCATTGTTATTATATTCGAAAAGAACGAGTTTTGGACAACTATATGTTCCTTCTTGCAAAACTCTTTGCACACCTCCGAGCAAGCTTTAGAACAAGATTTTGGATGTTTTATTTACTGGCAGAGTTTCTCTTTGCAAGATATGGTGGAAAAGCATTTTGCTGAGTGTTGAGCGACAAGACACGCAGAAGACGCAGATACGGAGCTCTCGGAAGCTAAATGCCGGTCCACGGCTTCTTTCGGCAGAAGCCGCTCTTAGGTGCTCACCGCGACCGGCCTAATGCTCTGTGTGCGAAGAAGCCGCTTCTTCGCCTCCGGGAGACTCGGCGAGCGGCAGCTTCCCAAAGGCGAAGATGCAAGCCGCATCACGCAGGCACAGTGTGGGCAGCATTCAGACTTTGAGAAAACAGTACTTTACCACTCTCCTGCCTTTTCCATTGTTATTATATTCGAAAAGAACGAGTTTTGGACAACTATATGTTCCTTCTTGCAAAACTCTTTGCAGACCTCCGTGCAAGCTTTAGAACAAGATTTTGGATGTTTTATTTACTGGCAGAGTTTCTCTTTGCAAGATATGGTGGAAAAGCCTTTTGCTGAGTGTTGAGCGACAAGACACGCAGAAGACGCAGATACGCAGCTCTCGGAAGCTAAATGCCGGTCCCGGCCTTCTTTCGGCAGAAGCCGCTCTTAGGTGCTCACCGCGACCGGCCCAATGCTCTGTGTGCGAAGAAGCCGCTTCTTCGCCTCCGGGAGACTCGGCGAGCGGCAGCTTCCCAAAGGCGAAGATGCAAGCCGCATCACGCAGGCACAGTGTGGGCAGCATTCAGACTTAGAGAAAACAGTACTTTACCACTCTCCTGCCTTTTCCATTGTTATTATATTCGAAAAGAACGAGTTTTGGACAACTTGCTTTCATTCTTGCAAAACTCTTTGCAGACCTCCGTGCAAGCTTTAGAACAAGATTTTGGATGTTTTATTTACTGGCAGAGTTTCTCTTTGCAAGATATGGTGGAAAAGCCTTTTGCTGAGTGTTGAGCGACAAGACACGCAGAAGACGCAGATACGGAGCTCTCGGAAGCTAAATGACGGTCCACGGCTTCTTTCGGCAGAAGCCGCTCTTAGGTGCTCACCGCGACCGGCCCAATGCTCTGTGTGCGAAGAAGCCGCTTCTTCGCCTCCGGGAGACTCGGCGAGCGGCAGCTTCCCAAAGGCGAAGATGCAAGCCGCATCACGCAGGCACAGTGTGGGCAGCATTCAGACTTAGAGAAAACAGTACTTTACCACTCTCCTGCCTTTTCCATTGTTATTATATTCGAAAAGAACGAGTTTTGGACAACTATATGTTCCTTCTTGCAAAACTCTTTGCAGACCTCCGAGCAAGCTTTAGAACAAGATTTTGGATGTTTTATTTACTGGCAGAGTTTCTCTTTGCAAGATATGGTGGAAAAGCCTTTTGCTGAGTGTTGAGCGACAAGACACGCAGAAGACGCAGATACGGAGCTCTCGGAAGCTAAATGCCGGTCCACGGCTTCTTTCGGCAGAAGCCGCTCTTAGGTGCTCACCGCGACCGGCCTAATGCTCTGTGTGCGAAGAAGCCGCTTCTTCGCCTCCGGGAGACTCGGCGAGCGGCAGCTTCCCAAAGGCGAAGATGCAAGCCGCATCACGCAGGCACAGTGTGGGCAGCATTCAGACTTTGAGAAAACAGTACTTTACCACTCTCCTGCCTTTTCCATTGTTATTATATTCGAAAAGAACGAGTTTTGGACAACTATATGTTCCTTCTTGCAAAACTCTTTGCAGACCTCCGTGCAAGCTTTAGAACAAGATTTTGGATGTTTTATTTACTGGCAGAGTTTCTCTTTGCAAGATATGGTGGAAAAGCATTTTGCTTAGTGTTGAGCGACAAGACACGCAGAAGACGCAGATACGGAGATCTCGGAAGCTAAATGCTGGTACACGGCTTCTTTCGGCAGAAGCCGCTCTTAGGTGCTCACCGCGATCGGCCCAATGCTCTGTGTGCGAAGAAGCCGCTTCTTCGCCTCCGGGAGACTCGGCAAGCGGCAGCTTCCCAAAGGCGAAGATGCAAGCCGCATCACGCAGGCACAGTGTTGGCAGCATTCAGACTTAGAGAAAACAGTACTTTACCACTCTCCTGCCTTTTCCATTGTTATTATATTCGAAAAGAACGAGTTTTGGACAACTATATGTTCCGTCTTGCAAAACTCTTTGCAGACCTCCGTGCAAGCTTTAGAACAAGATTTTGGATGTTTTATTTACTGGCAGAGTTTCTCTTTGCAAGATATGGTGGAAAAGCATTTTGCTGAGTGTTGAGCGACAAGACACGCAGAAGACGCAGATACGGAGCTCTGGGAAGCTAAATGCCGGTCCACGGCTTCTTTCGGCAGAAGCCGCTCTTAGGTGCTCACCGCGACCGGCCCAATGCTCTGTGTGCGAAGAAGCCGCTTCTTCGCCTCCGGGAGCCTGGGCGAGCGGCAGCTTCCCAAAGGCGAAGATGCAAGCCGCACCACGCAGGCACAGTGTGGGCAGCATTCAGACTTAGAGAAAACAGTACTTTACCACTCTCCTGCCTTTTCCATTGTTATTATATTCGAAAAGAACGAGTTTTGGACAACTATATGTTCCTTCTTGCAAAACTCTTTGCAGACCTCCGTGCAAGCTTTCGAACAAGATTTTGGATGTTTTATTTACTGGCAGAGTTTCTCTTTGCAAGATATGGTGGAAAAGCATTTTGCTGAGTGTTGAGCGACAAGACACGCAGAAGACGCAGATACGGAGCTCTCGGAAGCTAAATGCCGGTCCACGGCTTCTTTCGGCAGAAGCCGCTCTTAGGTGCTCACCGCGACCGGCCTAATGCTCTGTGTGCGAAGAAGCTGCTTCTTCGCCTCCGGGAGACTCGGCGAGCGGCAGCTTCCCAAAGGCGAAGATGCAAGCCGCATCACGCAGGCACAGTGTGGGCAGCATTCAGACTTTGAGAAAACAGTACTTTACCACTCTCCTGCCTTTTCCATTGTTATTATATTCGAAAAGAACGAGTTTTGGACAACTATATGTTCCTTCTTGCAAAACTCTTTGCAGACCTCCGTGCAAGCTTTAGAACAAGATTTTGGATGTTTTATTTACTGGCAGAGTTTCTCTTTGCAAGATATGGTGGAAAAGCATTTTGCTTAGTGTTGAGCGACAAGACCCGCAGAAGACGCAGATACGGAGCTCTCGGAAGCTAAATGCCGGTCCACGGCTTCTTTCGGCAGAAGCCGCTCTTAGGTGCTCACTGCGACCGGCCCAATGCTCTGTGTGCGAAGAAGCCGCTTCTTCGCCTCCGGGAGACTCGGCGAGCGGCAACTTCCCAAAGGCGAAGATGCAAGCCGCATCACGCAGGCACAGTGTGGGCAGCATTCAGACTTTGAGAAAACAGTACTTTACCACTCTCCTGCCGTTTCCATTGTTATTATATTCGAAAAGAACGAGTTTTGGACAACTATATGTTCCTTCTTGCAAAACTCTTTGCAGACCTCCGTGCAAGCTTTCGAACAAGATTTTGGATGTTTTATTTACTGGCAGAGTTTCTCTTTGCAAGATATGGTGGAAAAGCATTTTGCTGAGTGTTGAGCGACAAGACACGCAGAAGACGCAGATACGGAGCTCTCGGAAGCTAAATGCCGGTCCACGGCTTCTTTCGGCAGAAGCCGCTCTTAGGTGCTCACTGCGGCCGGCCCAATGCTCTGTGTGCGAAGAAGCCGCTTCTTCGCCTCCGGGAGACTCGGCGAGCGGCAGCTTCCCAAAGGCGAAGATGCAAGCCGCATCACGCAAGCACAGTGTGGGCAGCATTCAGACTTAGAGAAAACCGAACTTTACCACTCTCCTGCCGTTTCCATTGTTATTATATTCGAAAAGAACGAGTTTTGGTCAACTAGCTTTCAATCTTGCAAAACTCTTTGCAGACCTCCGTGCAAGCTTTAGAACAAGATTTTGGATGTTTTATTTACTGGCAGTGTTTCTCTTTGCAAGATATGGTGGAAAAGCATTTTGCTGAGTGTTGAGCGACAAGACACGCAGAAGACGCAGATACGCAGCTCTCGGAAGCTAAATGCTGGTACACGGCTTCTTTCGGCAGAAGCCGCTCTTAGGTGCTCACCGCGACCGGCCCAATGCTCTGTGTGCGAAGAAGCCGCTTCTTCGCCTCCGGGAGACTCGGCAAGCGGCAGCTTCCCAAAGGCGAAGATGCAAGCCGCACCACGCAAGCACAGTGTGGGCAGCATTCAGACTTAGAGAAAACAGTACTTTACCACTCTCCTGCCTTTTCCATTGTTATTATATTCGAAAAGAACGAGTTTTGGTCAACTAGCTTTCATTCTTGCAAAACTCTTTGCAGACCTCCGTGCAAGCTTTAGAACAAGATTTTGGATGTTTTATTTACTGGCAGAGTTTCTCTTTGCAAGATATGGTGGAAAAGCATTTTGCTGAGTGTTGAGCGACAAGACACGCAGAAGACGCAGATACGCAGCTCTCGGAAGCTAAATGCCGGTCTAAAGCTTCTTTCGGCAGAAGCCGCTCTTAGGTGCTCACTGCGGCCGGCCCAATGCTCTGTGTGCGAAGAAGCCGCTTCTTCGCCTCCGGGAGACTCGGCGAGCGGCAGCTTCCCAAAGGCGAAGATGCAAGCCGCATCACGCAGGCACAGTGTTGGCAGCATTCAGACTTAGAGAAAACAGTACTTTACCACTCTCCTGCCTTTTCCATTGTTATTATATTCGAAAAGAACGAGTTTTGGTCAACTATATGTTCCTTCTTGCAAAACTCTTTGCAGACCTCCGTGCAAGCTTTAGAACAAGATTTTGGATGTTTTATTTACTGGCAGAGTTTCTCTTTGCAAGATATGGTGGAAAAGCATTTTGCTTAGTGTTGAGCGACAAGACACGCAGAAGACGAAGATACGGAGCTCTCCGAAGCTAAATGCCGGTCCACGGCTTCTTTCGGCAGAAGCCGCTCTTAGGTGCTCACTGCGACCGGCCCAATGCTCTGTGTGCGAAGAAGCCGCTTCTTCGCCTCCGGGAGACTCGGCGAGCGGCAGCTTCCCAAAGGCGAAGATGCAAGCCGCATCACGCAGGCACAGTGTGGGCAGCATTCAGACTTAGAGAAAACAGTACTTTACCACTCTCCTGCCTTTTCCATTGTTATTATATTCGAAAAGAACGAGTTTTGGACAACTAGATGTTCCTTCTTGCAAAACTCTTTGCAGACCTCCGTGCAAGCTTTAGAACAAGATTTTGGATGTTTTATTTACTGGCAGTGTTTCTGTTTGCAAGATATGGTGGAAAAGCTTTTTGCTGAGTGTTGAGCGACAAGACACGCCGAAGACGCAGATACAGAGCTCTCGGAAGCTAAATGCTGGTCCACGGCTTCTTTCGGCAGAAGCCGCTCTTAGGTGCTCACCGCGACCGGCCCAATGCTCTGTGTGGGACGAGGCCGCTTCTTCGCCTCCGGGAGCCTGGGCGAGCGGCAGCTTCCCAAAGGCGAAGATGCAAGCCGCATCACGCAGGCACAGTGTGGGCAGCATTCAGACTTAGAGAAAACAGTACTTTACCACTCTCCTGCCGTTTCCATTGTTATTATATTCGAAAAGAACGAGTTTTGGTCAACTAGCTTTCAATCTTGCAAAACTCTTTGCAGACCTCCGTGCAAGCTTTAGAACAAGATTTTGGATGTTTTATTTACTGGCAGTGTTTCTCTTTGCAAGATATGGTGGAAAAGCATTTTGCTGAGTGTTGAGCGAGAAGTCACGCAGAAGACGCAGATACGGAGCTCTCGGAAGCTAAATGCCGGTCCACGGCTTCTTTCGGCAGAAGCCGCTCTTAGGTGCTCACCGCGACCGGCCTAATGCTCTGTGTGCGAAGAAGCCACTTCTTCGCCTCCGGGAGACTCGGCGAGCGGCAGCTTCCCAAAGGCGAAGATGCAAGCCGCATCACGCAGGCACAGTGTGGGCAGCATTCAGACTTTGAGAAAACAGTACTTTACCACTCTCCTGCCTTTTCCATTGTTATTATATTCGAAAAGAACGAGTTTTGGACAACTATATGTTCCTTCTTGCAAAACTCTTTGCAGACCTCCGTGCAAGCTTTAGAACAAGATTTTGGATGTTTTATTTACTGGCAGAGTTTCTCTTTGCAAGATATGGTGGAAAAGCATTTTGCTTAGTGTTGAGCGACAAGACCCGCAAAAGACGCAGATACGGAGCTCTCGGAAGCTAAATGCCGGTCCACGGCTTCTTTCCGCAGAAGCCGCACTTAGGTGCTCACTGCGACCGGCCCAATGCTCTGTGTGCGAAGAAGCCGCTTCTTCGCCTCCGGGAGACTCGGCGAGCGGCAGCTTCCCAAAGGCGAAGATGCAAGCCGCATCACGCAGGCACAGTGTGGGCAGCATTCAGACTTAGAGAAAACAGTACTTTACCACTCTCCTGCCTTTTCCATTGTTATTATATTCGAAAAGAACGAGTTTTGGACAACTATATGTTCCTTCTTGCAAAACTCTTTGCAGACCTCCGTGCAAGCTTTAGAACAAGATTTTGGATGTTTTATTTACTGGCAGTGTTTCTCTTCGCAAGATATGGTGGAAAAGCATTTTGCTGAGTGTTGAGCGAGAAGTCACGCAGAAGACGCAGATACGCAGCTCTCGGAAGCTAAATGCTGGTACACGGCTTCTTTCGGCAGAAGCCGCTCTTAGGTGCTCACCGCGACCGGCCCAATGCTCTGTGTGCGAAGAAGCCGCTTCTTCGCCTCCGGGAGACTCGGCAAGCGGCAGCTTCCCAAAGGCGAAGATGCAAGCCGCATCACGCAGGCACAGTGTTGGCAGCATTCAGACTTAGAGAAAACAGTACTTTACCACTCTCCTGCCTTTTCCATTGTTATTATATTCGAAAAGAACGAGTTTTGGACAACTATATGTTCCTTCTTGCAAAACTCTTTGCAGACCTCCGTGCAAGCTTTAGAACAAGATTTTGGATGTTTTATTTACTGGCAGAGTTTCTCTTTGCAAGATATGGTGGAAAAGCATTTTGCTGAGTGTTGAGCGACAAGACACGCAGAAGACGCAGATACGCAGCTCTCGGAAGCTAAATGCCGGTCCACGGCTTCTTTCGGCAGGAGCCGCTCTTAGGTGCTCACTGCGGCCGGCCCAATGCTCTGTGTGCGAAGAAGCCGCTTCTTCGCCTCCGGGAGACTCGGCGAGCGGCAGCTTCCCAAAGGCGAAGATGCAAGCCGCATCACGCAGGCACAGTGTTGGCAGCATTCAGACTTAGAGAAAACAGTACTTTACCACTCTCCTGCCTTTTCCATTGTTATTATATTCGAAAAGAACGAGTTTTGGTCAACTAGCTGTCAATCTTGCAAAACTCTTTGCAGACCTCCGTGCAAGCTTTAGAACAAGATTTTGGATGTTTTATTTACTGACAGAGTTTCTCTTTGCAAGATATGGTGGAAAAGCTTTTTGCTGAGTGTTGAGCGACAAGACACGCAGAAGACGCAGATACGGAGCTCTCGGAAGCTAAATGCCGGTCCACGGCTTCTTTCGGCAGAAGCCGCTCTTAGGTGCTCACTGCGACCGGCCCAATGCTCTGTGTGCGAAGAAGCCGCTTCTTCGCCTCCGGGAGACTCGGCGAGCGGCAGCTTCCCAAAGGCGAAGATGCAAGCCGCATCACGCAGGCACAGTGTGGGCAGCATTCAGACTTTGAGAAAACAGTACTTTACCACTCTCCTGCCTTTTCCATGGTTATTATATTGGAAAAGAACGAGTTTTGGACAACTATATGTTCCTTCTTGCAAAACTCTTTGCAGACCTCCGTGCAAGCTTTAGAACAAGATTTTGGATGTTTTATTTACTGGCAGAGTTTCTCTTTGCAAGATATGGTGGAAAAGCATTTTGCTGAGTGTTGAGCGACAAGACACGCCGAAGACGCAGATACAGAGCTCTCGGAAGCTAAATGCTGGTCCACGGCTTCTTTCGGCAGAAGCCGCTCTTAGGTGCTCACCGCGACCGGCCCAATGCTCTGTGTGGGACGAGGCCGCTTCTTCGCCTCCGGGAGCCTGGGCGAGCGGCAGCTTCCCAAAGGCGAAGATGCAAGCCGCATCACGCAGGCACAGTGTGGGCAGCATTCAGACTTAGAGAAAACAGTACTTTACCACTCTCCTGCCGTTTCCATTGTTATTATATTCGAAAAGAACGAGTTTTGGTCAACTAGCTTTCAATCTTGCAAAACTCTTTGCAGACCTCCGTGCAAGCTTTAGAACAAGATTTTGGATGTTTTATTTACTGGCAGTGTTTCTCTTTGCAAGATATGGTGGAAAAGCATTTTGCTGAGTGTTGAGCGAGAAGTCACGCAGAAGACGCAGATACGGAGCTCTCGGAAGCTAAATGCCGGTCCACGGCTTCTTTCGGCAGAAGCCGCTCTTAGGTGCTCACCGCGACCGGCCTAATGCTCTGTGTGCGAAGAAGCCACTTCTTCGCCTCCGGGAGACTCGGCGAGCGGCAGCTTCCCAAAGGCGAAGATGCAAGCCGCATCACGCAGGCACAGTGTGGGCAGCATTCAGACTTTGAGAAAACAGTACTTTACCACTCTCCTGCCTTTTCCATTGTTATTATATTCGAAAAGAACGAGTTTTGGACAACTATATGTTCCTTCTTGCAAAACTCTTTGCAGACCTCCGTGCAAGCTTTAGAACAAGATTTTGGATGTTTTATTTACTGGCAGAGTTTCTCTTTGCAAGATATGGTGGAAAAGCATTTTGCTTAGTGTTGAGCGACAAGACCCGCAGAAGACGCAGATACGGAGCTCTCGGAAGCTAAATGCCGGTCCACGGCTTCTTTCCGCAGAAGCCGCACTTAGGTGCTCACTGCGACCGGCCCAATGCTCTGTGTGCGAAGAAGCCGCTTCTTCGCCTCCGGGAGACTCGGCGAGCGGCAGCTTCCCAAAGGCGAAGATGCAAGCCGCATCACGCAGGCACAGTGTGGGCAGCATTCAGACTTAGAGAAAACAGTACTTTACCACTCTCCTGCCTTTTCCATTGTTATTATATTCGAAAAGAACGAGTTTTGGACAACTATATGTTCCTTCTTGCAAAACTCTTTGCAGACCTCCGTGCAAGCTTTAGAACAAGATTTTGGATGTTTTATTTACTGGCAGTGTTTCTCTTCGCAAGATATGGTGGAAAAGCATTTTGCTGAGTGTTGAGCGAGAAGTCACGCAGAAGACGCAGATACGCAGCTCTCGGAAGCTAAATGCTGGTACACGGCTTCTTTCGGCAGAAGCCGCTCTTAGGTGCTCACCGCGACCGGCCCAATGCTCTGTGTGCGAAGAAGCCGCTTCTTCGCCTCCGGGAGACTCGGCAAGCGGCAGCTTCCCAAAGGCGAAGATGCAAGCCGCATCACGCAGGCACAGTGTTGGCAGCATTCAGACTTAGAGAAAACAGTACTTTACCACTCTCCTGCCTTTTCCATTGTTATTATATTCGAAAAGAACGAGTTTTGGACAACTATATGTTCCTTCTTGCAAAACTCTTTGCAGACCTCCGTGCAAGCTTTAGAACAAGATTTTGGATGTTTTATTTACTGGCAGAGTTTCTCTTTGCAAGATATGGTGGAAAAGCATTTTGCTGAGTGTTGAGCGACAAGACACGCAGAAGACGCAGATACGCAGCTCTCGGAAGCTAAATGCCGGTCCACGGCTTCTTTCGGCAGGAGCCGCTCTTAGGTGCTCACTGCGGCCGGCCCAATGCTCTGTGTGCGAAGAAGCCGCTTCTTCGCCTCCGGGAGACTCGGCGAGCGGCAGCTTCCCAAAGGCGAAGATGCAAGCCGCATCACGCAGGCACAGTGTTGGCAGCATTCAGACTTAGAGAAAACAGTACTTTACCACTCTCCTGCCTTTTCCATTGTTATTATATTCGAAAAGAACGAGTTTTGGTCAACTAGCTGTCAATCTTGCAAAACTCTTTGCAGACCTCCGTGCAAGCTTTAGAACAAGATTTTGGATGTTTTATTTACTGACAGAGTTTCTCTTTGCAAGATATGGTGGAAAAGCTTTTTGCTGAGTGTTGAGCGACAAGACACGCAGAAGACGCAGATACGGAGCTCTCGGAAGCTAAATGCCGGTCCACGGCTTCTTTCGGCAGAAGCCGCTCTTAGGTGCTCACTGCGACCGGCCCAATGCTCTGTGTGCGAAGAAGCCGCTTCTTCGCCTCCGGGAGACTCGGCGAGCGGCAGCTTCCCAAAGGCGAAGATGCAAGCCGCATCACGCAGGCACAGTGTGGGCAGCATTCAGACTTTGAGAAAACAGTACTTTACCACTCTCCTGCCTTTTCCATGGTTATTATATTGGAAAAGAACGAGTTTTGGACAACTATATGTTCCTTCTTGCAAAACTCTTTGCAGACCTCCGTGCAAGCTTTAGAACAAGATTTTGGATGTTTTATTTACTGGCAGTGTTTCTCTTTGCAAGATATGGTGGAAAAGCTTTTTGCTGAGTGTTGAGCGACAAGACACGCCGAAGACGCAGATACAGAGCTCTCGGAAGCTAAATGCTGGTCCACGGCTTCTTTCGGCAGAAGCCGCTCTTAGGTGCTCACCGCGACCGGCCCAATGCTCTGTGTGGGACGAAGCCGCTTCTTCGCCTCCGGGAGCCTGGGCGAGCGGCAGCTTCCCAAAGGCGAAGATGCAAGCCGCATCACGCAGGCACAGTGTGGGCAGCATTCAGACTTAGAGAAAACCGAACTTTACCACTCTCCTGCCGTTTCCATTGTTATTATATTCGAAAAGAACGAGTTTTGGTCAACTAGCTTTCAATCTTGCAAAACTCTTTGCAGACCTCCGTGCAAGCTTTAGAAAAAGATTTTGGATGTTTTATTTACTGGCAGTGTTTCTCTTTGCAAGATATGGTGGAAAAGCATTTTGCTGAGTGTTGAGCGACAAGACACGCAGAAGACGCAGATACGGAGATCTCGGAAGCTAAATGCTGGTACACGGCTTCTTTCGGCAGAAGCCGCTCTTAGGTGCTCACCGCGATCGGCCCAATGCTCTGTGTGCGAAGAAGCCGCTTCTTTGCCTCCGGGAGACTCGGCGAGCGGCAGCTTCCCAAAGGCGAAGATGCAAGCCGCATCACGCAGGCACAGTGTTGGCAGCATTCAGACTTAGAGAAAACAGTACTTTACCACTCTCCTGCCTTTTCCATTGTTATTATATTCGAAAAGAACGAGTTTTGGACAACTATATGTTCCGTCTTGCAAAACTCTTTGCAGACCTCCGTGCAAGCTTTAGAACAAGATTTTGGATGTTTTATTTACTGGCAGAGTTTCTCTTTGCAAGATATGGTGGAAAAGCATTTTGCTTAGTGTTGAGCGACAAGACCCGCAGAAGACGCAGATACGGAGCTCTCGGAAGCTAAATGCCGGTCCACAGCTTCTTTCGGCAGAAGCCGCTCTTAGGTGCTCACCGCGACCGGCCCAATGCTCTGTGTGCGAAGAAGCCGCTTCTTCGCCTCCGGGAGACTCGGCGAGCGGCAGCTTCCCAAAGGCGAAGATGCAAGCCGCATCACGCAGGCACAGTGTGGGCAGCATTCAGACTTAGAGAAAACAGTACTTTACCACTCTCCTGCCGTTTCCATTGTTATTATATTCGAAAAGAATGAGTTTTGGTCAACTAGCTTTCAATCTTGCAAAACTCTTTGCAGACCTCCGTGCAAGCTTTAGAACAAGATTTTGGATGTTTTATTTACTGGCAGTGTTTCTCTTTGCAAGATATGGTGGAAAAGCATTTTGCTGAGTGTTGAGCGACAAGACACGCAGAAGACGCAGATACGCAGCTCTCGGAAGCTAAATGCTGGTACACGGCTTCTTTCGGCAGAAGCCGCTCTTAGGTGCTCACCGCGACCGGCCCAATGCTCTGTGTGCGAAGAAGCCGCTTCTTCGCCTCCGGGAGACTCGGCAAGCGGCAGCTTCCCAAAGGCGAAGATGCAAGCCGCACCACGCAAGCACAGTGTGGGCAGCATTCAGACTTAGAGAAAACAGTACTTTACCACTCTCCTGCCTTTTCCATTGTTATTATATTCGAAAAGAACGAGTTTTGGTCAACTAGCTTTCATTCTTGCAAAACTCTTTGCAGACCTCCGTGCAAGCTTTAGAACAAGATTTTGGATGTTTTATTTACTGGCAGAGTTTCTCTTTGCAAGATATGGTGGAAAAGCATTTTGCTGAGTGTTGAGCGACAAGACACGCAGAAGATGCAGATACGCAGCTCTCGGAAGCTAAATGCCGGTCCACGGCTTCTTTCGGCAGAAGCCGCTCTTAGGTGCTCACTGCGGCCGGCCCAATGCTCTGTGTGCGAAGAAGCCGCTTCTTCGCCTCCGGGAGACTCGGCGAGCGGCAGCTTCCCAAAGGCGAAGATGCAAGCCGCATCACGCAGGCACAGTGTGGGCAGCATTCAGACTTAGAGAAAACAGTACTTTACCACTCTCCTGCCTTTTCCATTGTTATTATATTCGAAAAGAACGAGTTTTGGTCAACTATATGTTCCTTCTTGCAAAACTCTTTGCAGACCTCCGTGCAAGCTTTAGAACAAGATTTTGGATGTTTTATTTACTGGCAGAGTTTCTCTTTGCAAGATATGGTGGAAAAGCATTTTGCTTAGTGTTGAGCGACAAGACACGCAGAAGACGAAGATACGGAGCTCTCCGAAGCTAAATGCCGGTCCACGGCTTCTTTCGGCAGAAGCCGCTCTTAGGTGCTCACTGCGACCGGCCCAATGCTCTGTGTGCGAAGAAGCCGCTTCTTCGCCTCCAGGAGACTGGGCAAGCGGCAGCTTCCCAAAGGCGAAGATGCAAGCCGCATCACGCAGGAACAGTGTTGGCAGCATTCAGACTTAGAGAAAACAGTACTTTACCACTCTCCTGCCTTTTCCATTGTTATTATATTCGAAAAGAACGAGTTTTGGTCAACTAGCTTTCATTCTTGCAAAACTCTTTGCAGACCTCCGTGCAAGCTTTAGAACATGATTTTGGATGTTTTATTTACTGGCAGAGTTTCTCTTTGCAAGATATGGTGGAAAAGCATTTTGCTGAGTGTTGAGCGACAAGACACGCAGAAGATGCAGATACGGAGCTCTCGGAAGCTAAATGCCGGTCCACGGCTTCTTTCGGCAGGAGCCGCTCTTAGGTGCTCACTGGGGCCGGCCCAATGCTCTGTGTGCGAAGAAGCCGCTTCTTTGCCTCCGGGAGACTCGGCGAGCGGCAGCTTCCCAAAGGCGAAGATGCAAGCCGCATCACGCAGGCACATTGTTGGCAGCATTCAGACTTAGAGAAAACAGTACTTTACCACTCTCCTGCCTTTTCCATTGTTATTATATTCGAAAAGAATGAGTTTTGGACAACTAGATGTTCCTTCTTTCAAAACTCTTGGCAGACCTCCGTGCAAGCTTTAGAACAAGATTTTGGATGTTTTATTTACTGGCAGAGTTTCTCTTTGCAAGATATGGTGGAAAAGCATTTTGCTTAGTGTTGAGCGACAAGACACGCAGAAGACGAAGATACGGAGCTCTCGGAAGCTAAATGCCGGTCCACGGCTTCTTTCGGCAGAAGCCGCTCTTAGGTGCTCACCGCGACCGGCCCAATGCCCTGTGTGCGAAGAAGCCGCTTCTTCGCCTCCGGGAGACTGGGCGAGCGGCAGCTTCCCAAAGGCGAAGATGCAAGCCGCAACACGCAGGCACAGTGTGGGCAGCATTCAGACTTAGAGAAAACAGTACTTTACCACTCTCCTGCCTTTTCCATTGTTATTATATTCGAAAAGAACGAGTTTTGGACAACTATCTGTTCCTTCTTGCAAAACTCTTTGCAGACCTCCGTGCAAGCTTTAGAACAAGATTTTGGATGTTTTATTTACTGGCAGAGTTTCTCTTTGCAAGATATGGTGGAAAAGCTTTTTGCTGAGTGTTGAGTGACAAGACACGCAGAAGACGCAGATACAGAGCTCTCGGAAGCTAAATGCTGGTCCACGGCTTCTTTCGGCAGAAGCCGCTCTTAGGTGCTCACCGCGACCGGCCCAATGCTCTGTGTGGGACGAAGCCGCTTCTTCGCCTCTGGGAGAATCGGCGAGCGGCAACTTCCCAAAGGCGAAGATGCAAGCCGCACCATGCAGGCACAGTGTGGGCAGCATTCAGACTTAGAGAAAACAGTACTTTACCACTCTCCTGCCTTTTCCATTGTTATTATATTCGAAAAGAACGAGTTTTGGACAACTACCTTTCATTCTTGCAAAACTCTATGCAGACCTCCATGTAAGCTTTAGAACAAGATTTTTAATGTTTTCTTTACTGGCAGAGTTTCTCTTTGCAAGATATGGTCGAAAAGCATTTTGCTGAGTGTTGAGCGACAAGACACGCAGAAGACGCAGATACGGAGCTCTCGGACGCTAAATGCCGGTCCACGGCTTCTTTCGGCAGAAGCCGCTCTTAGGTGCTCACCGCGACCGGCCCAATGCTCTGTGTGCGAAGAAGCCGCTTCTTCGCCTCCGGGAGACTGGGCGAGCGGCAGCTTCCCAACGGCGAAGATGCAAGCCGCAACACGCAAGCACAGTGTGGGCAGCATTCAGACTTAGAGAAAACAGTACTTTACCACTCTCCTGCCTTTTCAATTGTTATTATATTCGAAAAGAACGAGTTTTGGGACACTAGATTTCATTCTTGCAAAACTCTTTGCAGACCTCCGTGCAAGCTTTAGAACAAGATTTTGGATGTTTTATTTACTGGCAGAGTTTCTCTTTGCAAGATATGGTGGAAAAGCATTTTGCTGAGTGTTGAGCGACAAGACACGCAGAAGACGCAGATACGGAGCTCTCGGAAGCTAAATGCCGGTCCACGGCTTCTTTCCGCAGAAGCCGCTCTTGGGTGCTCACCGCGACCGGCCCAATGCTCTGTGTGCGAAGAAGCCGCTTCTTTGCCTCCGGGAGACTCGGCGAGCGGCAGCTTCCCAAAGGCGAAGATGCAAGCCACATCACGCAGGCACAGTGTGGGCAGCATTCAGACTTAGAGAAAACGGTACTTTACCACTCTCCTGCCTTTTCCATTGTTATTATATTCGAAAAGAACGAGTTTTGGACAACTAGATGTTCCTTCTTGCAAAACTCTTTGCAGACCTCCGTGCAAGCTTTAGAACAAGATTTTGGATGTTTTATTTACTGGCAGAGTTTCTCTTTGCAAGATATGGTGGAAAAGCATTTTGCTGAGTGTTGAGCGACAAGACACGCAGAAGACGCAGATACGGAGCTCTGGGAAGCTAAATGCCGGTCCACGCCTTCTTTCGGCAGAAGCCGCTCTTAGGTGCTCACCGCGACCGGCCCAATGCTCTGTGTGCGAAGAAGCCGCTTCTTCGCCTCCGGGAGACTCGGCGAGCGGCAGCTTCCCAAAGGCGAAGATGCAAGCCGCATCACGCAGGCACAGTGTTGGCAGCATTCAGACTTAGAGAAAACAGTACTTTACCACTCTCCTGCCTTTTCCATTGTTATTATATTCGAAAAGAACGAGTTTTGGACAACTTGCTTTCATTCTTGCAAAACTCTTTGCAGACCTCCGTGCAAGCTTTAGAACAAGATTTTGGATGTTTTATTTACTGGCAGAGTTTCTCTTTGCAAGATATGGTGGAAAAGCCTTTTGCTGAGTGTTGAGCGACAAGACACGCAGAAGACGCAGATACGGAGCTCTCGGAAGCTAAATGACGGTCCACGGCTTCTTTCGGCAGAAGCCGCTCTTAGGTGCTCACCGCGACCGGCCCAATGCTCTGTGTGCGAAGAAGCCGCTTCTTCACCTCCGGGAGACTCGGCGAGCGGCAGCTTCCCAAAGGCGAAGATGCAAGCCGCATCACGCAGGCACAGTGTTGGCAGCATTCAGACTTAGAGAAAACAGTACTTTACCACTCTCCTGCCTTTTCAATTGTTATTATATTCGAAAAGAACGAGTTTTGGGACACTAGATTTCATTCTTGCAAAACTCTTTGCAGACCTCCGTGCAAGCTTTAGAACAAGATTTTGGATGTTTTATTTACTGGCAGAGTTTCTCTTTGCAAGATATGGTGGAAAAGCATTTTGCTGAGTGTTGAGCGACAAGACACGCAGAAGACGCAGATACGGAGCTCTCGGAAGCTAAATGCCGGTCCACGGCTTCTTTCCGCAGAAGCCGCTCTTAGGTGCTCACCGCGACCGGCCCAATGCTCTGTGTGCGAAGAAGCCGCTTCTTTGCCTCCGGGAGACTCGGCGAGCGGCAGCTTCCCAAAGGCGAAGATGCAAGCCACATCACGCAGGCACAGTGTGGGCAGCATTCAGACTTAGAGAAAACAGTACTTTACCACTCTCCTGCCTTTTCCATTGTTATTATATTCGAAAAGAACGAGTTTTGGACAACTAGATGTTCCTTCTTGCAAAACTCTTTGCAGACCTCCGTGCAAGCTTTAGAACAAGATTTTGGATGTTTTATTTACTGGCAGAGTTTCTCTTTGCAAGATATGGTGGAAAAGCCTTTTGCTGAGTGTTGAGCGACAAGACACGCAGAAGACGCAGATACGGAGCTCTCGGAAGCTAAATGACGGTCCACGGCTTCTTTCGGCAGAAGCCGCTCTTAGGTGCTCACCGCGACCGGCCCAATGCTCTGTGTGCGAAGAAGCCGCTTCTTCGCCTCCGGGAGCCTGGGCGAGCGGCAGCTTCCCAAAGGCGAAGATGCAAGCCGCATCTCGCAGGCACAGTGTGGGCAGCATTCAGACTTAGAGAAAACAGAACTTTACCACTCTCCTGCCTTTTCCATTGTTATTATATTCGAAAAGAACGAGTTTTGGTCAACTAGCTTTCAATCTTGCAAAACTCTTTGCAGTCCTCCGTGCAAGCTTTAGAAAAAGATTTTGGATGTTTTATTTACTGGCAGTGTTTCTCTTTGCAAGATATGGTGGAAAAGCATTTTGCTGAGTGTTGAGCGACAAGACCCGCAGAAGACGCAGATACGGAGATCTCGGAAGGTAAATGCTGGTACACGGCTTCTTTCAGCAGAAGCCGCTCTTAGGTGCTCACCGCGATCGGCCCAATGCTCTGTGTGCGAAGAAGCCGCTTCTTCGCCTCCGGGAGACTCGGCAAGCGGCAGCTTCCCAAAGGCGAAGATGCAAGCCGCATCACGCAGGCACAGTGTTGGCAGCATTCAGACTTAGAGAAAACAGTACTTTACCACTCTCCTGCCTTTTCCATTGTTATTATATTCGAAAAGAACGAGTTTTGGTCAACTAGCTTTCAATCTTGCAAAACTCTTTGCAGACCTCCGTGCAAGCTTTAGAACAAGATTTTGGATGTTTTATTTACTGGCAGAGTTTCTCTTTGCAAGATATGGTGGAAAAGCATTTTGCTGAGTGTTGAGCGACAAGACACGCAGAAGACGCAGATACAGAGATCTCGGAAGCTAAATGCTGGTCCACGGCTTCTTTCGGCAGAAGCCGCTCTTAGGTGCTCACCGCGACCGGCCCAATGCTCTGTGTGCGAAGAAGCCGCTTCTTCGCCCCCGGGAGACTCGGCGAGCGGCAGCTTCCCAAAGGCGAAGATGCAAGCCGCATCACGCAGGCACAGTGTTGGCAGCATTCAGACTTAGAGAAAACAGTACTTTACCACTCTCCTGACTTTTCCATTGTTATTATATTCGAAAAGAACGAGTTTTTGACAACTAGATTTCTTTCTTGCAAAACTCTTTGCAGACCTCCATGCAAGCTTTAGAACAAGATTTTGGATGTTTTATTTACTGGCAGTGTTTCTCTTTGCATGATATGGTGGAAAAGCTTTTTGCTGAGTGTTGAGCGACAAGACACGCCGAAGACGCAGATACGGAGCTCTCGGAAGCTAAATGCCGGTCCACGGCTTCTTTCGGCAGAAGCCGCTCTTAGGTGCTCACCGCGACCGGCCCAATGCTCTGTGTGCGAAGAAGCCGCTTCTTCGCCTCCAGGAGACTGGGCGAGCGGCAGCTTCCCAAAGGTGAAGATGCAAGCGGCATCACGCAGGCACAGTGTGGGCAGCATTCAGACTTTGAGAAAACAGTACTTTACCACTCTCCTGCCTTTTCCATTGTTATTATATTCGAAAAGAACGAGTTTTGGACAACTATATGTTCCTTCTTGCAAAACTCTTTGCAGACCTCCGTGCAAGCTTTAGAACAAGATTTTGGATGTTTTATTTACTGGCAGAGTTTCTCTTTGCAAGATATGGTGGAAAAGCATTTTGCTGAGTGTTGAGCGACAAGACACGCAGAAGACGCAGATACGCAGCTCTCGGAAGCTAAATGCCGGTCCACGGCTTCTTTCGGCAGGAGCCTCTCTTAGGTGCTCACTGCGGCCGGCCCAATGCTCTGTGTGCGAAGAAGCCGCTTCTTCGCCTC